>NC_073303.1:236621955-236921955 GCF_027595985.1 Sorex araneus
ACCTCCCTGCTGTGCTATCGCTCCAGCCCTTGTGTGCAGCTGTCTCTTGCCATTGGTTTCTCAGCCCACACGGACTCAATCTTACCCTCCCTGATACGGTGTGTGTGGGGAGTGGGAGCCAGATCACCCGTGCCCCCCAGCTCCAGGCCAGGTTGATTCTTCAAGTGCTGGGAAAAACGGAAAGTTGAGAAGACAGATGTCACATGAGAATACAACTTGTGCGTCCTGGCCCGGCACGATAGTACAGTGGGGAAGGTGTTTGCTCGCGCTCAGCCGACCCAGTTCGATCCACGGCATCCCAGAGGGTCCTCAAGCACCATCAGGTGGGATTCCTGAGTGCAGAGCCAGGAATGATCCCTGAGTATCCCTAGATGTGGCCCCAAAACAAACAAAAGGAGGGAGGAGGGGGCAGAGAGGTGATAAAGGGGCAAAAGACTTGCCTGGAATATAGCCACCCCTGGTTTGAACCCAACACTGCCTGGAATGGCCTCAAACTGCTCCCTGAAATAAAATAAAACTTTGTTTTTTTTTCTCTCTTTGGGTCACACCCGGCGATGCACAGGGGTTACTCCTGGCTCTGCACTCAGAAATCACTCCTGGCGGTGCTCGGGGGACCCCATGGGATGCTGGGGATTGAACCCTGTCAGCCGCGTGCAAGGCAAAAGCCCTCCCCTTCGGGGCTGGAGTGATAGCACAGCGGGTGGGGCGTTTGCCTTGCACACAGCCCACCTGGGTTCAATCCCCGGTACCCCGTAGGGTCCCCTGAGCACCGCCAGGAGAGATCCCAGAAGTCAGTTGTGAGCAACGCCAGGTGTGACCCCTGAAACCAAACCAAACCAACCACCAAAAAAAAAACAGAGATGAAAGCTAAAGGCGGGAGGGGGCGGGGGGGGAGGCAAGGAGAGAAGGCACGGCGGGAGAATCGGCCGTCACGCGTGAAGATGTCCTTAATTGTAACGACACGGGAACATTTCGTTTGGAGATGCAGCAGAAGAGCGAGGCTGCTCCTGGCCCATTAATCTAATGGCTGTTAGTCTCTCTGTGAAGGGGGCCACGGGGCGGGGGGGGGGACACAAATCCCAGCTGTCGGCTAACGCTGCCCTCAGGGGGAGCCACCAGGAGCACTGGTGGAGAGCGGGGCGCTCGCCCGAGGCAGGGCTGGGGGCGTAGACACCCTGCGGGGTTGTCCCCAGCCCAGAGGCGTGCCCTGGCGAGGCTGGAGCCATAGGACAACAGGCGAGGCATGTGCCCTGAGCGAGGCCGACCCAGGTTCAATCACGGCACCCCCACAGCGACCCCCAAGCCCCACCAGGAGGGATCCCTGAGCACTGAGCCAGGAGTCAGCCCTGAGCACCGCCAGATGTGGCCCCAAAACAAAATAAGGGACAGACCAGGGGTCAGAGGGATCATCCAGTGGGGAGGGTGTTTGCCTTGCCCACGGCGACCCGGGTTCGATTCCCAGCATCCCATAGGGGCCCCCAAGCACCACCAGGAGTGATTCCTGAGTGCAGAACCAGGAGTAACCCCTGAGCATCACCGGGTGTGACCCAAAAATGCCAAAAAAAAAAAAACAACCCAACAACCAAAAGAAAGACCAAATAAACTGCAGGCTCGAGCTGGTGGCCGGTTTGACAAGGGCGGAAATGGCTGATTTGGGCAGTGGCAGGGCTCTACACCCCTCAAGGCTCAGGGCTGACTCCTGGCTCTGTGCTCAGGGATCCCTCCTGGTGGGGCTCGGGGTCGGCCGCGTGCAAGGTCAGCGCCCTCCCCGCTGGACTGTGGCCCTGACTCAAGCTGTCGACCTTTCTACACCTGTGGACCAGCAGTTAAAGATCATGGGGTTAATTCAAGGTCTGCTGGGTCACACGGGGTGGTCAAGGGGAAAAGGAGGAGGAGGGGGAGGAGGGGGAAGAGGGGAAGGAGGAGGAGGGGAGGAGGAAGGGGAGAGAAGGGGGAGGAGGGCGAGGGTGAGGAGAGAGGAGGGAGAGAGAAGCGGAGAAGGGGGAGGAGGAAGGGGGAGGAGGAAGAGGGAGAGGAAGGGGAGAAAAGGGGGGAGGAGGGCGAGGTGGAGGAGGAGGGAGAGGAGGGAGAAGAGAAGCAGAGAAGGGGGAGGAGGAGGAGGGGAGGAAGAGAGGGAGGAAGGGGAAGAGAAGTGGAGGAGGGGGAGGAGAAGTGGGAGGAGGGGGAGGAAAAGGAAGGAGGGGGAGGAAAAGAAGGAGGGGGAGGGGAGGGGGGAGGGGGAGGGAGGGGAGGAAGAGAGGGAGGAGGGGAAGAGAAGTGGAGGAGGGGCGAGGAGAAGTGGAGGAGGGGGAGAAAAAGGAAGGAGGGGGAGGAGAAGTGGAGGAGGGGGAGAAAAAGGAAGGAGGGGGAGGGGAGGGGGAGGAGGGGGAAGAAAAGGGGAGAAGGGTAGGAGGAGGAGGGGAGGAGGATAGGGAGGAAGGGGAAGAGAAGGGGAGGAGGGGGAGGAGGAAAAGGGAGGAGGAGGGGGAGGGTAAGGAGGAGGGAGAGGAGGGGGAAGAGAAGGGGAGGAGGGAGAGGAGGAGGAGGGGAAAGAAGAAGAAAGGGAAAAACACGGGGAGGAGAAGCCCTTCCAAGCAGAGAACAGCTTGTGTAAGGTCGGGAAGGAAACACACGGTCCTGCGCGTTCCCCCAGTAGCTGTGCGGGCGGCCAGACTTTGGAGGCACATGCTGGAGATTTGGGGGCTTCTGAGGGTGCCGGGGAGCCAGGAGGGGGGGCGGGGGTCGCAGCAGACGCACCAAAATTTAAGCGGAAATTCGGAAAAGCGGTTTCCTGCCTTTTGAGGCGATGGAAGGGGGCAAGGGGGTAGCAGGCGGGGGGGGGGGGGGGCGGGGAATCCTGACGCCGTCACATGCCCTAAAACAGAGGGTGGGAGGCACAGGGGCCATAGGGCAGCGGGGAGGGCCAGGGCAGCGGCCGACCCGGGTTCGAGCCCTGCCTCCGCCCCTCCCTGAGCCCCGCCAGGAGTGATTCCCTGAGCACTGCCGGGTGTGGCCCCCATCAAAACAATAAAATCAAAGAGAATGAATGAGTGGCTGGGGCCAGGGGTACTAGGCAAGGTTATTTCGCCTCGAGCACTTTGGGGGGAACCCTGGGGTTCTCAGCAGGAGGCGGAGGTTGGGGAGAAGAAGCGGGGAGACGTGCCACTTGCAGCGGGGTGGGGGGCGCGGGGCCCCGTGGACTCCCCGTGAGGGCTAGAGCCTGCGGATGAGTCAAAGCCGCCTGAATAGAACCGAAGCATCTGTGCCCAGAACCTCCCCCCCCCCCCCGCCCCGCCCCGCGCCAGTGACTCACGTTCACTCGACCTGGGGTGTGGCACCCGGCAGCTTCATTTTCCTCTCCTCACTGAGGAAGAAGAGAAAAACCCACAAGACCCATGAAACCTATGAACGCCCCCAAATCAATCCCACTGTCTTTTCTGCTTTCTCGTCCCCACACCTGCACCCCCGTCCTCAGGCGCTGTGCTAGCCCCCGCCGCCAGAGGGCGCTCTCGAGCCTAAATCTGGTTCCCCGGCCCCAGGGCCTTGACATGTGCCTCTCTGTAGCCTCAGCCTCCTCACACCTGCCCTCCGAGGTCCTTCGGTCCTTCGCTGGGCTGAAAGAGCGACTGTCTCCTTTCTCACGTCTTGCACTCATTTTCCTAGGAGCATCACAAACCAAGGAAATGGAAGTTGTCTGATATGCCCCATGTCCCTTCAACCCCTCCAATCCCGCCCCCTCAAAAGGCCTCTAAACACAGTAAGTGCTTGTTGGCTGACGAACAGGACCCATCAGGCCGTGGGGGTGCTCTAGAGCTATGCTGGGAGGGGTACCCCAGGAGCGCTCTAGGGTGAACGGTGGTGTGGCAAGGTGTAGTAGATGGGTAAACTGAGGTCCAGATTCAGGGTGACAGGGGGCGGGGAGGAGAATGTCCCTGGAGCCTTGAGGACGCAGTGGGGAGAGAGGGTTCCTAACCAGGGCAAGAGTGGGCTTTAGTTTAGTAAGGGGGGCCAGGGATCCCCACACCCGCCTCTGTTCACCCCTAAAAGCAGCCTCACCCCCGGGGGAGGTAGGCTTGAGGAGGCCCATTTCTACAAGGATGCGCTCGCAGCTGATACTGCAGCCCTGCACCCCCTCTCCCTCCTCCCCTCTCCTCCACCCCAACCCCCAATTCTCTGTCTCTCTTTCTCTATCTCACTCTATTTCTCTCGGTCTCTCCCTCTCTCTCTCTCTGGCTCATTCTGGCACCAGGCTCCCACCCACCAGGAGCCCACAGCCAATGGCAGCGCTGCCTGATGACGTAATGCGCCCCTGCCGCCTTCCCATTGGCTGGCCTGGAGGCCGTGCTGGGCCCGGGAAGGCTGAGCGGGTGGGCTTATGCGGGCTCTTCTGGCCGGGCCCCAGGGCGACACCTGGGCTCCTCCACATTCCTCCCCTCCTCCCGCATTTCTAGACTGATCCTTTGTTCAAATGCTCTTTGGAGACCCTGGGGCCCCCCCCAACCCCCACCTGCCCCCCCATTCTGGACTCTGGCTAAATTAAACCCTTCTGCCTCCCCCAGCAGCCCCCCCAGTCTGAGTCTGCACGCCCAGCCCCCAGCCCCGATTCTGCACCCCCAGCCCCGAGTCTGCACCCAGCCCCCCAGGCCTGAGTCTGTACCCCCAGCCCCAAGTTTGCACCCCAGCCCCCAGCCTAGAATCTGCACCCCCAGACCCCCCTAGCTCCAAGTCTACACCTCCAGCCCCCCCAGCCCCGAGTTTGCACCCCCCCTGCAATCAAAGACCCCTTTCAGGGAAAATGCACGCTCAAAACAAAGGCCCCCGCTGTGCCCCCAGCCTCCCCCACCCCCGACAAAGCCGGGAGAAGGACCCCCTCGTCCACACACACATTGTCCCACCCATTTGGCAGAGGAGCTGTGAGCTATTGCCAAACTGGGCTGGGAAGCCGGGAGGGGGAGGGGGGCGGGGGCGCCCCTCTTAATTATCTTGTTCACTTGTTTATTTACCGGCAGCTCTGGGCTTCAGAACCAGCCTTGTTGTTCTGTCTACACTCGCACTCGGCAAACATTTATTTGCTTCCCCTCACCCCCAGCACGGAAGGGGGCTCGCCCTCAGGGGTGCCTGGTAGGGGGCAGGGAGGCATTTGGGGGCAGCCCAAGAAACCCAGAATAACTACCCCCTTCAATTCTGACCTTTCCTGGAAACACGCTGGTGGGCTTGGGGGCACCTGAGCCCTGCTCACCCACTTGAAACTGCCTCTCCTTTTCCTTTCCCTTTGCTTCAGGCTTTGGGCTAGTCTGAGCAGCACTCAGGGCTGACTCCTGACTCTGTGCTCAGGAATTAGTCCTAGCAGTGCTCAGGGGATCCTAAGGGATGCCGAGATCAAACCTCAGCGGGCCACATGCAAAGGCTCCCCGCTGTGCTGTCCCTCTGACCCCTCAACCTGAGTTCAAAAATTTGTACTTGGGGCTGGAGCAATAGCACAGCGGGGAGGGCGTTTGCCTTGCATGCGGCTGACCCGGGCTTGATTCCCAGCATCCCATATGGTCCCCCGAGCACTGCCAGGAATAATTCCTGAGTGAAGAGCCAGGAGTAACCCCTGAGCATCACTGGTGTGACCCAAAAAGCAACAACAACAAAAAATTGTACTTGTGTGTGTGTGACTTCATTTTTCTTAAATCTCAACTATTGATGCATTGGTGATTCTCTCTCTCTCTCTCTCTCTCTCTCTCTCTCTCTCTCTCTCTCTCTCTCTCTCTCTCTCTCTCTCCCTTCCAGTCTAGGGACTGAGGAGCACTCTAGTTCTGACCCATGCCATCACCCGGAGGGCTTCCCGGAAGAAGGCGCCTTCTGAGCGTCTGCTCCCTCCAGCCTGCCTGGCCCCCACTTTGCCCCCACCGAGTCCCGGCTGCCTGTTTGCTCCTGTCCGTAAACAGCACGATGCGGACCCGTCTGGAATCTGGCCTCTTCCACTCATCTCCCGCTTCTGAGATGCTTCCAGAGCATGGAAGGTTTCCAGAGCTCCCCTCCTCGGCGTTGATGATGACGATGTCCAAGCGGGTGGACAGCAGCGGGCGGCTCCCTGGACGCTGCAGAAGCTCCCTTAGCTGGCCTCAGGCCGCCACCCGCGTCATCGTTAGAAAGCTGGCAACAAACAGACGCTAATAATGATTGTTTGGAGCCACACCCGGCGGTGGTCAGAGCTGACTCCTGGCTCTGTGCTCAGAGATCACTTCTGGTGGTGCTCCGGGGGTCCTCTTGGATGCCGGGGATCGAACCTGGGCCTGTCCCATGCAAAGCAAAGGCCCTTCCTATTAGACTGTCGCTCTGGCCCCAAGGCCTGGCGTTTCCCATCATATTTCAAGCGCGGGGATCTTTGCTCTCCTTCCAAATGCTACTTCCATCAGTCCTGCCCTCTCTCACCTGCACAACCCACCCCTGAACGTCACCCCCACGCCCCTATGCACCCTTCTCCACCTGCTCTGCCTCCCCTGGTCCAGCCCCAGGGCCTTTGCACTGCCCACTCCCCAAGCCCCGTGGCAGTTCTCCACCTCCCTCTGTTAACTCGGTTTCTTTCTGACTTTTGAAAAAATAGATATAGGTCAAGGCTTGAAAGATCCAGGGACAGGAGACTGTCATCAGACGCGCTTCTGGTTTTGTGCCAGCACAAGGCTGGGCACAGCCCATCACGCCATTAAAATAAAAAATCCCTTCCAGAATGGCTTCAAGGGGCAAATGAAGACGAGGTCTTCCTGCCCGCCCGTGTCCCAAAGGGGCACTTTTGACACTGAACCGGTGACGGAGATGTTGTCGGGGGGCAGCGTGTCCCCGGGGAGGGCTCCCGATTTTGGCCGCCTCCCTCTGCCTTTAATTATTTTGTCGACAAGACTCACAATTCTGTGAGTCAAGGTGGCATTTGAGGAGGGACAGCTCCCTTTAGCATAGCTGACAGCTAATTTGTGGAAAGTTTAATTACAGGCAGCGTTAATTAACTGGCAGAGCGCTGGGCGAGGAAGGCAACCATCTGTTCCCGAAAACGTTTCTGGGCCTGGATGGGAGGCCGGGAGGGGTGGGCAAGGCTGAGGACGAGGCTTGGACAGGCGGGGAGGAGGAGGAAGGAAAGAGGAAAGGGGTCATAAGTCACGACCTTTGCTGTCCCACATCTTTTTGCTTGACCCCCAGCCTCCATGGGGCCGCGAGGGATTGGCAGCTGCCCCTGGTACTGACTGAGTGTGGCGATCACCTTGCCTTGGACTCTGTGGTCGTATCATGAGGAGCAGAGGGTGTGGAATCGAGGAGGTGAAAGACACACGGTGCTCTGGCTGCATAGGCGCGCGTGTGCATCCACCAAGGGAGCCTGGGGAGCTGGAACAAGGGCAGGGATCAGTACTACCCCCAAGCAACTCAAATGCTCTCTCACTCTCGGTCTGTCTGTCTTTTCTTCCTTCCCTTCCTCTCTCCCTTCCTCTGTCTCCCTGTCTTCATGAGGATGAGCCGGTTCATGCTCACAGTCCCCTCAAATTACCTTACCCTTTTTGAACGGAGCAAGTGCTGATCCTCAATGGGCCTCAAGGATTTCATCTGAATCATCATCAGCATCATCCTGTTGATCGTCGATTTTCTCAAGCGGTCTCAGTAACGTCTCCATTCATCCTAGCCCTGAGATTTTAGAAGCCTCTCTTTACTCGTCCTTCCCAAAGGTGCCGCATTGGAGGCTCTTTCAGGGTCAGGGGAATGAGACCCAGCATTGTTACTGGTTTTGGCATATGAATATGCTACAGGGAGTTTGCCAGGCTCTCCCATGAGGGCAGAAAACTCTCGGTAGCTTGCCGGGTTCTCCGAGAGGGAGAACTAGGCTATAAGATGTCGCTCGGCTGCTTTGCTTCCGGGAACTTGGTTTTATAGTCTCTGGATATTGGCCGTTGATGGGATTACATGACGCCAGGGGCAGTTTGTGGGTGTGACCGCCTAGCTACTGGAAAATGGGGGATCTGGGCAGAAGAGGCCCAGTCCAGAACCGAGTAGGCTTGGAGGTCTCAGCCCCGGGTCCCGCACACCTGGGTTCCTCTGCCGGTTCCTTCATGCATGAGGCTTGTCCAAACATGTGGAGAGTGGCCTTGAGCATGGCTCTGGCTGGGCTCCAGAGGTCTTCAGCTGCCGCGGCTCTGCTCAGGGCAGGGAGGGAAACTCAACCCGCCCCCTCCGAGGGGCCCGATTGAAGACAGCCAGGCGCGGGGGCAAGAGACTCTATCATCATCTGAATAATTAATTAAAATAAAGATGTTGGTCACTGTGGAATCTACTTTCACCAAACTTTCTAGAATAACCCCAATGCCAGTGATTACTTTGTAATGAATTACAGGAGTCTTTGTCTTGCTTGGTTTGGGGGGGCACACCTGACGGTACTGGGGGCTGACTCCTGGCTCTGCGCTCAGGGGTCACTTCTGGCGGTCTAGGGGATGCCGGGGATCGAACCCAGGAGGACCACGAGCGAGGCCAGCGCCCTCCCCGCTGCCCTCTGGCCTGGCCCCTGGCCTGGCTTTTGGTTTGTGTTTCCTGAGGTGACTTGTTTTCCAACAGGGTAAATGCGGGGCTGCAGAGACGGTTCCAAGGGCCAAGCACAAGCTTCGCCTCCAGGAAGCCTGAGTTCGTCCCCGTCACTACGGCTCCCCAGCTAGGAAGCGACCCCCAAACCAAAACATCTGGGTTTAGGTGTTGGATTTGGAGCCCTACTCTGCTATGCTCAGGGCTGACTCCTGGTTCTGTGCTCAGGAATCAATTCTGGCAGTACTCGGGGGACCCTGCAGGGTGCTGAGGGTACAACCGGGGTGAGCCACATGCAAGGCAAACGCCCTCCCCCCATGGACCACCGCTCCAGCCGCCAAGCTAAAAGTGTTTAATTTTTAAAAAGTTTTTTTTTCTTTTTGGATCACACCTAGCGATGCACAGGGGTTACTCCTGGCTCTGCATTCAGGAATTATCCCTGGCGGTGCTCAGGGGACCATATGGGATGCTGGGAATCGAATCCGGGTCAGCCGTGTGCAAGGCAAACGCCCTACCCACTGTGCTATCGCTCCAGCCCCTAAAAAAAGTTTTTAACTGAGATATCAAAGTGCACTTACATTTTTCCAACTCAAGTTATTTTGCTTCACACACACACACATACACACACAGACACAGAGGAAGCAGGATAGTTTGTAGTCTAAACTACTGAGACATGCATCTCAGAGTATAGAGCTACAGGGGCCGGAGTGATGGTGCAGTGGGTAGGGCCTTTGCCTTGCACGCAGCCAACCCAGGTTCGACCCCCCGGCATCCCACGGGGTTCCCCGAGCACCACCAGGAGTGATCCTTCAGCGCAGAACCAGGAGTCAGCCCTGAGCACCTCTGGGTGTGGGCTCCAAACCCAAAACCAAATTCAGAACAACAACAACAACAAAAACCCTCAAAGTCTAGTGCTAGAGAGAAACAACAGGGGCTAAGCCTTCCACTTGCCTGAATCTCGGTTTGGTATTTGTTTGGGGGTCTCACCTGGCAATGCTCAGGCCTCTCTCCTGGGCTCTGTGCTCAGGGACCACTCCAGGCCAGGGATGCTGCGGATCAAACCCAGGTTAGCTGCATGCAACGAAAGCGCCCTGCCCTCTGCCCACGGGCCTGGGTTTGAATCCCCCGGCACCATGCACGCCCACCTCCACCCAGCCCCACCAGGACCCACTCCTGCCCACAGAGCCAGGAACCTGTGCTGAGCACCGCCGCGTGGAGCCCAGAGCCCTTTCCCCCAACACAGAGACCAGCCCAGCCCTGGGAAGCCCGGGTGAGCTCTGCAGGCGCCAAGGGCCAGCGACTCCCATATGCGCGCGCACACAGGCCCCCGCTGGGGTCGTGAGCTTGGCTGGAGCTGGTGGACGCCACCTCGGTGGAGGCCAGGACGAGCGGCGAGGGGCTGGCACTCGGGCAGACGCTGGTTGGCAGCGTGCGGCGTCCCTGCTGGATGAGCGCCCAGGGCTGGCGAGGGGCCCGCGGCGGCTGTCAATCACGGGGCCCTCCTCCTGGGAACCCGCGAGATGCCCAGCGCCTTGCCCGCGGCCGTGCCGGCAGCTCGGATCTCCAGAACTTCCTTTCGCGCGTTCTTGCTTTCCTTTTTTGGCTTTGGGGGTCCCACCCGGCAGTGCTCAGGGAGGACTCCAATGCTCAGGGATCACTCCTGGCGGGGCTCGGGGGACCCTATGGGATGCCGGAGATCGAAGCCGGGTGGGCGGAGTGCAAGGCCAACGCCTACCCCTGTGCTCTCACTCCGGTCCTGTTCTTGCTTGACTGGGGGGCAGGGGCTGCTGCCCGGGGTCGCAGAGCCACAGCTGGGTGCTGGGGCAGGATGCGGGCGCGCGCTCATGGCGCTGGGGGCCAACTCGGGGCCTTGCGCACGCTCGGCACGGCCCCGCCCTCTCTCTGTGGGGCTCTTCTTTCCCCGCGCTCCACTGTTCTTGGGCAGTGCCAAGGCTCAGAACTTGGTCTCACGTGCCAGCCACTGAGTCTCACCCAGGGCCTCGCCGAGCTTCTCTCTCCTCTCCTCTCCCTGTCTCTATCCCTCCCTCCCTCCTTGTTCCTTCCCTTCCTCTCCCTTTCTCCCTCCCTCCTTTCTCCCTCCCTCCCTCCTTTCTCCCTCCTTTCTTTCTTTCTTTCTTTCTTTCTTTCTTTCTTTCTTTCTTTCTTTCTTTCTTTCTTTCTTTCTTTCTTTTCTTTCTTCCTTTCTTTCTTTTCTCTTTCGGGGGGCTGGAGCAATAGCACAGCAGGTAGGGCATTTGCCTTGCACGCGGCCAACCTGGGTTCGAATCCCAGCATCCCATATGGTCCCCCAAGCACCTCCGGGAATAATTCCTGAGTGCAGAGCCAGGAGTCACCCCTGTGCATTGCCGGGTGTGGCCCAAAAAGAAAAAAAGAAGAAGCTAATTTCTAGACATCTCTTCCTCTTTCTATTGGGCTTCACCCAGCAATGCTCAGGGTCACTCCTGGCTCTGTGCTCAGGGATCACTCCTGGCAGGGCTCAGGGGACCCTATGGGATGCCGGGGATCGAGCTGTGGTGGCCATGTGCAGGGCCATGTCCTTCCCTGCTGTGCTATGGCTCCACCCCGACTTCTGCTTGTTCTGCCCAAGATGCCCCGTCCAGGGGGCCGCCCAGGTCCTCCAGGTGGGGCAGGAAAGTCTGTTCCTGCCTGCACTTCCGGCCACAGGGTTTGGAGCTTCTGATACTATGGCAGGGAGGGAGGGAAGGAGGGAAGGAGGGGGAGTGAGGAGGGAGGGAGGGAGGGAGGGAGGGAGAGAGACAGGACCCAGAGCGATGGTGGGAGGGCGCTTGTCAAGACATAACTGGCCTGGGTTTGATCCTCAACATCCCATAGGGTCCTCTGTGCACATTGGGTGTGGCCCCAACACACACACAACAGAGAGAAAGAGGGCGAGGAGGGAGAGACCCAAAAGACAGAAAGCAAAAACAACAACAACAACAACAACAACCCTGTACCTCCTGGTGCCACAGTGCTCCTAGGCGACTGTCTCAAACCAACGCCGCGCTCGCCCAGCTTGTGTGAAGACAGGAACGTGCCAGCAGCCAGTGATGCGGAGAGGGCGGGAGGAGGGCAAGAGAGAACTTTCTGAAAGGTTCTTCAAGCCTGAAGTAACTCCGCAGTGCGAAGTTTATTTAACGAAAAGCCTTTAAAAGAATCCTCAAGCAGCCCAGGCCTGAGCCCCCACATATGAGGGATGGGAGGGTGGGGCTCTCTGGGGGGGGAAGTCCTTTCCTTCTAATGCAGGTTCCTGAGGCAGGGAGGAAGGAAGGAAGGAAGGAAGGAAGGAAGGAAGGAAGGAAGGAAGGAAGGAAGGAAGGAAGGAAGGAAGGAAGGAAGGAAGGAAGGAAGGAAGGAAGGAAGGAAGGGAGGGAGGGAGGGAGGGAGGGAGGGAGGGAGGGAGGTGGGGAGGAGGGAGGGTGGGAGGGCAGGAAGGAGAGAGGGAAGGTGGGTGAAAGGGAGGAAGGAAGAAAGGGAGAGAGGAAGGAAGAAAGGGAGGGAGGAAGAAAAGAAGGAAGGAAGGAAGGAGGGCGGGAGAGTAGGGAGGAGGGTGGGAGGGAGGCCTTCCCCGGCACCCTCACATCTCCTCCCCACGGGTAGAAACGGGGCGCCCGAGTGGGACGAGGGTTCCCCCGTGCTCCGGGGAAGCGGGGCGCGGGGCGCGGAGGGGCGTGGCGTGTGTATGGGGGACAACCCCAGAGTCGGGAGGGCCAACATCCGCGTTCAAACCCACTTTATTCTCCGCAGCCCTCCAGCCCCCGCGGGCGGTCCCTGGGGGCGGGGGGGCGCGCGAGGAGGGGTGCTCGCGGCCAGCAGCTGCAGGCGGCGCGTGCGCAGCCGGGCCTGCACGGCCCAGACGGGCGGCCGGTGTCCGGGCAGCGAGCGGTCCTCGCCGGCGCGGCTATCCGCGGCCGAGTCGGCGCTGTCGTCGGTGGGCGCCACGGCCTCCTTGCACACGGGGCAGGCGCGGCGCGCGGCGTGCGCGAACCAGGGGTCGATGCAGCGGCAGTGGTAGGCGTGCGCGCAGGGCAGGATCTTCAGCCGGTCGCCCTCCTCGTAGTCGTCGAGGCAGATGGCGCACAGGTCGTGGCGCCGCGTGAAGGTGCGCACCTGGGCGCTCTGCGCTGCGGGCGGCAGCGGCGCGGCGGGGGGCGCGGCGGCGGCTGCGGCGGCGGCGGCGGCGGGGGGGCGCGCGGCGCGGCGGGGGGCTCCGCAGCCAGGCGGCCAGGCGGCGCAGCAGCAGCACGGTGGAGGCCAGCAGCGCGAGCGCGCGGCCCAGCAGTGCCCAGGACGCGGCCAGCAGCAGCGGGCGGCACGGCGGGCGCGCGCAGGCCGCGCGCTCGGGCAGCAGCAGCACGTGCGCGCCGTCGTGGCAGCGCAGAAGCCCGCGCAGGTCGTGCGACGCCGCCTCGCCCACGAACACGGCGGGGATGACGATCTGGCGCCGCCGGGCCTCGCGCACGGGCGCCATGCGCACCAGCGCGTCGGAGCGCACGTTGTGCACGATGGCTGCGCGGAAGCCGGCGCGCTGCGCGTGCAGCACCTTCAGGTCGAACGTGCAGTCGTAGCGGCGGATCAGCGCGATGGCCCCCAGAGAGCCGTTGCCCCGCGGCGGCCCGGGCCGCTGCAGCGGGTGGCACCCGTTGGCGGGCCGCGCCTCCAGCAGGTAGCCCCGCACCCCGCCCCGGCCTAGCGCGCCCCCGAATAGGGCCGGCAGGTCCGGGAAGTCCACGGAGCTGGCGTTACTCTCCAGCACGGCGCGCACCACCGCCCGCGCGGGCGCCAGCAGCGTGCAGAGGAGCAGGGCCGCCCCCGGGAGCAGGGGCGCGGCCGGCGCCATCCTCGGACTCCCCTGCATCTCCGGGAGGAGGAGGAGGAGGAGGGGCGGCGGCGAGCTGGTTCCGTGGGGTTGCCGGGGAGCCCCTCAGCGGCGGCGGGAGGTGACGGTGGTGGGTGCGGACCCGGCGGCGGGCATTCTGTCCTGGGGAAACCGGGCGCAGAGGGCCCGGCCGAGGCGCTCAGGGGGCCTGGCTGGTCGATGATGCTGAAGGTACGAACTCCCAGAGTTCTAGAAGCTTTCCCCCGGCCTCTGTGACATCGCTCAGACAACCCCAGCACCACCACCACCGCCTCTCATTCTGGGAGCCCAGAATGGGGCGCACCCAGATAGAATTATGTACCTGGGTTTTTTGTTGTTTTTTTTTTTTTTTACTTTTTGGGTCACACCTGGCGATGCACAGGGGTCACTCCTGCCTTTGCACTCAGGAATTACTCCTAGCGGTGCTCAGGGGACCATATGGGATGCTGGGAATTGAACCTGGATCGGCCGCGTGCAAGGCAAACGCCCTCCCTGCTGTGTTATTGCTCCAGCTCCTGTACCTGGGGCTTTTGAAGCCTACACAACGTTTTTGGTTTCGCTTGGGGGCCATACATGGCGGGGCTCAGATTTTACTCCTGGCTCTACTCTCAGGAATTACTCCTGGCAAGCTTGGGGGACCCTAAAGGGTGCCGGGGATCGAACCCCAGGTCAGCCACATGCAAGGCAAACCCCCCCTCCCCGCCATGCGATTGCTCCAGCCTAGACAAACTTTAGAGAAAACTTCGGGGCGCTGGAGAGAGCATAGGGGGGCACATGTCTTGCACATGACTTGGGTTCGATCCCCGGCATCCCTTAGGGTCCCCCTATGCACCACCAGGAGTGATCCCTGAGTGCAGAGCAAGGAGGAACCCCAGAACATCGCTGGGTGTGGCCCCTAAAATATCGCAAAGCAAGCAAACAAACAAAATCAGTGCATCTCACACTCATCGCATTCCCAGGCTCCTAGGCCGGGGGTGGGGGGTGGGGTTGCATGCACATCAGGGCTCAAAGCATCCCGGTATGCCAGAAGTTTCTGCAGCAGGGGTTGGAGCAGTAGCACAGCGGGTAGAGCGTTTGCCTTGCATCGGCCAGTCGGGGTTCGATTCCCAGCATCCCATGTGGTTCCCCCGAGCACCGCCAGGAGTAATTCCTGAGTGCAGAGCCAGGAGTAACCCCTGTGCATTGCCAGGTGTGACCCAAAAAGCCAAAAAAAAACAAAAGAATTCCCCGGAGGCCAAGAAAGACTGACCTTGGAGTTGGTGACATCCAGGGGTAACTGGGGGGAGAAGGCTGGGAGGGCAGCGGGCGAGGCTCAGCCCGAGCGGGAGCATATAGGGACATGCAAAAACGTTTAGAAGCAGCATTGGGGGCCCCCGGGCCACAGCACAGCGGGGAAACTCAGGTTCAACCCCCAGCATCCCCTTGAGCCCCCCTCCCATCACCACCAGGAGTAATTGCCGAGCACAGAGCCAGGAGCAACCCCTGAGCATCACCGGGTGTGGCCCCAAAACCAACTAAGAAAAAGAGCAAGAAAAAGAGCAAGACCGGGGCGGTCTGGATGAAGTGGTGAGGGGAAAGGGGCGGAGAAGTCGTCAGATTCCCAAGGTGCCGATCAGAACCGAAGGTCTCCACAGGCTTGGGCTGGGGCCAGAGTCTTGCATCGGGGTTCGAGGGAGGCTGCCAGGTCCTGGCTGGGCTGTGTTTGGTGCCAGCCTGGGCAGATGTGGGGATCTGGACTCGAGGCAGCTCGGGGCCAGCGGCGCAGCTGGCCGGGGCTGTTCGGTGATGAGACTTGTGGGCTGCCGCGAGGCCCCCAGGCGCCAAACCTGGCGGCAACAGTAACAACTTCCTCCCCAAGAGGTGGCGTGCCTGCGTGCCTGCGTGCGTGTGCGTGTGCGTGTGTGTGTGTGTGTGTGTTTAATTCTGGAATGAATTTAATTCTAATTCCGCAGACTTTGGGGAAGGGAAACAGCTGTGTTAATGAGTTAAACAGCGGGTTTAAAATAGCGAAGCATCTGTTCGCAGTCTGAGCCGGCCCCTGTGGAGGGCACCCCGAAGCTCTGGGGCTGGCGGTTCAGCGACTGGGGGTGGGTCCCTGGTTGGTTGCGGGTTCCAGAGAGGGACAGAGCCAGGATCGCTCTGAGTTTGGGGGGGGGGGGGATGATGCAAAGGCAGCCCTGCTGCGGGCTAGGTCCCCGACACCCCGTCTGGGGTTGGCTGCTCGGTGCTCAGTCTGCAGAGAAGGGGCTGTGATGGGACATCAAGGAGGACGCTGACCTCGCACACGGCCGACCCAGGTTCGATCTCCGTCATCCCACAGGGTTCTCCAGCACCACCAGGGGTGATCCCTGAGCTCAGGCGGATGTGGCCCAAAACAAAAAGGTGTTCTGGTCGGTGTTAACAGTTTAGGGAGCGTGGTCATACCCCAGGGGAGTCCAGTAGGACTGCAGAGTCAACCAGCGTTTCCCAGCGCGGGCAATGGCGCCCCCTGCTGGCAGGGCCAGGAAGGAGCCTGCAGGGGGCGGAGCTTTCTCTGCCTGAAGGAAGTAGATTTCCCGGGCCAGAGAGGTAGTCCTGTGGGTAGCTCACTGGCTTTATAGGAGCCCCACCCGAGTTCGACCCCGCCTTGCTCGCCATAGGGACCCTTCAGCACCGCCGGGAGAGATCCCTGAGTGCAGAGTCAGGAGTCAGCCATGAGCACTGCTGAGAGTGGACCCCAAAACACAAATAAATAAATACATGAAGTAAAAAGTGAAGAGTAGGGGCTGGAGCGGGTAGGGCGTTTGCCTTGCACGTGGCCGACCCAATTCGATTTCCGCCAGGAGTAATTCCTGAGTGCAGAGCCAGGAGTAAGCCCTAAACATCGCCGGGTGTGACCCAAAAAGCAAAAAAAAAAAAAAAAAAGTGAGGAGTGCCAGAGAGATAGTACCGTGGGTAGGACTGAGTCGGGTTCTACCCCCGGCATCCCGAAACCGCACCAGGCAGGAACCCTGAGCACAGAGCCACGAGTAATCCCTGAGCAGCACCCAGGGTGGCCTCAAAGCTTAAATTAATTAAGTAAATAAATGGAAGTTGTTAAGAGGACGAAGAACCTCCGGCTCTGGACACACCTTTCCGACTTGACCATTCTTCCTGCACTAACGTACGCCTCAGAGACCTGGGCCCTACGCAAACAGGACGAAAACGCTACTTGGGTCTCCCAGAGAGGAATCGAAAAAGCTATGCTTGGAGTATCACGTTTCACTCGAGTGAGAGAAGGAATCCGGACTTCCAACCTCCATGGACGATCGAGGATCAGGGATGCTGTCTCGTTTGCCAAGGCGTCGAAAATCAGATGGGCCGGACACGTAATGCAATTCAGAGACGACCGCTGGACTAGAGCTCTTACTGATGGGATACCACAGGACGTCAGAAGACCACGTGGCCACCCACCAACGAGATGGTCAGACTTCTTCATCAAAACCCTGAATGAACGGTTTGAGGCTCTTCGTGTTCCTGGAGCGAGCAGATGCCATTGGGCTACACTATGGAGATGAATGGAAATGTTATTGGCGCCCACTCAAGCGAATTGATGAGCAATGGAATGACAAGTGATACAAATGGATTTTTAAAAATTCTATAATAGGGGCTGGAGCAATAGCACAGTGGGTAGGGAGTTTGCCTTGCATGCAGCCAACCTGGGTTCGATTCCCAGCATCCCATATGGTCCCCTGAGCACCGCCAGGAGTGATTCTTGAGTGCAGAGCCAGGAGTAACCCCTGTGCATCGCCAGGTGTGACCCAAAAAGCAAAAAAAAAAAAATTTCTATAATAAAGTGGGTAGAACGTGTGAGTGGCTTTGCACCGAGCCCTGGGCAGCAGGGCTGCCTGTGAGATTGGGCATTGCACCGCCATAACGGGGTGGGGACGGGGATGGGGCGGGTAGGAAAAGCCACAAGCTGACCACAAAACCCCCCTCCCCCTGCCTGCACACACCTCTAAGCCCCCAGTCTTGGAACATCGCCCTGGCTGGACCAGCATGCGCTCCACTACACTGGCCAACACTGATTTCTTTTTTTTTCTCTCTCTCTCTTTGGGTCACACCTGGCGATGCACACGGCTTACTCCTGGCTCTACGCTCAGGAATTATTCCTGGCCGTGCTCAGAGGACGCTATGGGATCTGGGAATCGAACCCGGGTAATCCGTGTGCAAGGCAAACGCCCTCCCCGCCGTGCTATAGCTCCAGCCCCCCAACAGTGATTTCTTAATGTCCTGTTGGCTGCCAACAAGATACAAGATTCATCCCAGCCAGGGGCCGGGGAGATAGCACAGTGGGTAGGACGTTTGCCTTGCACGCAGATGACCCGGGTTCGATTCCCAGATCCCATAGGGTCCCCTGAGCACTGCTAGGAGTGATTCCTGAGTCAGAGCCAGGAGTTACCTCTGTGCATCGCCGGGTGTGACCCAAAAAAGTAAAAAATAAATTAAAAAGATCCATCCTGGCCAGAGAGCACAGTGGCCACCGCCTGAATATTTCCTACCTCCAAGCTCGGGAGCCAGGGCACCTGTAGCCCGCGCGCCCTGCGTGGCTTCTCATCCCTTTGGCCTTTCTGCCCCGTGAGCCGCGACCTCTGGCAGGTGGCTTGTCCTATGGGGGGCGGCGGACAGAAGTCTGGCTCTGGACAGAAACCGGCGACCCCTGAGCCATTAGGGACAGTGGTGAGAGCACCTCCCCCTTAACCCCAAGTACTGGTCCACCCTCATTTCATGAAACCCCAGAGCAGATTGGGAACCAGAGAATCTCTGTCCAGCCCCTTAACTGTGTGATCTCAAGAGAGTGTCTTCAGGGGCCAGAGTGAGAGCACAGTGGGGAAGGCGTTTGCCTTGTACGCAGCCGACCCGGGTTCAATTCCCAGCATCCCATAGGGTCCCCTGAGCACCGCCAGGGGTAATTCCTGAGTAAAAAGAGAGTGTCCACCTCTCTGAACCTCTCCGCTTTCCCCACCTGCAAAATGGTCTTATGGAATGCCAATCCCAGGGTCTAACTTGGATCTAACATGCACTTTTTTTTGGTTGCTTCTTCTTGGCTTGGGGGCCATGCCCGGTGGTGCTGGGGGGACTCCTAGTTCAGTGCTCAGGGGATAGTGTCCAGGGGACCATCCCATGCTGGAAATCTAACCTTGATCCATTTCTCTTAAAAAATTCTCACTGTGGGGGTTGGAGCAATAGCACAAGGGGTAGGGCCTTTGCCTTGCACGCCGCCAACCTGGGTTCAAATCCCAGCATCCCATAGGGTCCCCTGAGCACCACCAGGGGTAATTCCTGAGTGTAGAACCAGGAGTAACCCCTGTGCATCGCCGGGTGTGACCCAAAAAGGAAAAAATTTCTCACTGTGAGGGGCCGGATCAATAGCACAGTGGGTAGGACGTTTGCCTTGCAGGAGTCCAACCCGGGTTCGATTCCCAGCACTTGAAGGCCAGGCCCAGGACTCAGGGCCTCAGCCAGAGCCCCGCTGGGCTTGGTGTCCAGGGAGGAAGGAACCAGAAATACTGTCCATAGCCCCGTCTAGGCCCTAGTGGGAGCACAGCAGGGAAGGCATTTGTCTGTCTGGCACACAGCCCACCCGGGTTCGGGCCCACCGAGCACACCGCCAGGAGTAGTTCCTGAGTGCAGAGCCAGGAGTCAGCTCTGAGCACCGCTGGAGGTGGCTCAAAAGCCAACAAATAAATAAATCAAGATGTTCAGACAGAAGAGACACAGTTCAGAGAATCGAGGCCACCAGCCAAGGGTTCTGTGGGTGTTTAAATTAAATGTTCGCTTATTTTGGGGCGGGGGGGTGTGGATCTATGGGAGAGTGGGGGGGTGGCATTTGCCATACCTGTGTAGGGTCCCCCGGGCTCCACCATGACTGACCCCTGATCCAGGAGCAACCTCTGAGTACCTCGGGTGAGACGAAGCCCCCAAATTAAGCTAAAGAAACATTTGCTTAGTTTGTTCTTAGCTTTTGTTTTTTTTTTTCTGCAGGGGATTGAATCTGACCCCCCACCCCACCCCACTTGGCTCCAGCCCTTGGTGCTTCCTCATAGGCTCAAAAATTTTTTCTAAATTTTTTTTTTCTTTTTGGGTCACACCCGGCAATGCACAGGGATCACTCCTGGCTCTGCACTCAGGAATCACCCCTGGTGGTGCCCAGGGGACCCTATGGGATGCTGGGACTCGAACCCAGCTCGGCCGCGTGTGAGGCAAACGCCCTCCCCACCTCCCCCTTGGGCCTTATCCAGCCCAAGGCCCAGAAATTTTTCAATGTTTCCAAAAGTTATAATATGAGGTGATGGGGGTGGGGGAGGGACGTGATTAGATTTTCTTTGGAGGGAAGACAAATGTTTTGGAAAGAGAGGGAAAATGGCATATGAGTTGGGAAGGGCCCAAACGCAGCTGAATTAGCTGATTTGGTATCGGCACTGTTCATTTCCTGGCCGGTCTGTTCCACCTCCATTTAAAAAAAAAAAAATAGAAATAAAGCTCTGCATCGCCCCATGATGATCTCGTTAAAACGGCAAGAACGGGGCCAGTGGAGCGAGAGTCCAGCAGGGAGGGCGCTGGCCTTGCATGCAGCTGACCCGGGGTTGGATCCCCAGCATCCCATGGGGTCCCGGGAGTGATCCCCGAGCACAGAGCGAGGAGTAACCCCTGAGCATTGTGGGGTGTGGCCCAGAAAAAAAATTCCCTGACCTTCAGGGACCAGTGCTGCAGACCGCCCCCCCTCCCCGCTTTCAGAACTTTCTCCTCCCCCTGCACTGGGCTGCAAGTCTGCCTGGCCCACTCACGCGCCCCCACATAAGGGGAGGGAATCTATCCCGGCGCGCCCCCTGCTGGCGGGTCTCGGGACTTTTCAATCATTTGCCAGTGGGGCCAAGATGAAGGTGGTTGGGGTCTCCTTGGCCGTCTGAAAGGGGCAGAGGCGGGGATTTGAGGCCTTCTTTTGCATCTCAGTGGAACCTGTCCACACCTCCAGCAGTCCCGGTGTGTGTATATGTGTGTGCGTGTGTGTTTTCTTTGTCCATGTCCTTTCCCTAACCTGCCCCAGGGCCTTTGCACAGGTGATCCCTCCCACTACCTGGATTTCTCCTCCTGCTCATCTCCTTCTCATGGCCAGCTCAGGGTTTTTTCTGTTTGGTTGGTTGCTTGCTTCCTTTGGGGTCATACCCGGCGATGCTCAGGTTCCTCCTGGCTCTACACTCAGACATTACTCCTGGTGGCGCTCGGAGGACCGTATGGGGTGCTGGGGACCAAACCCGGGTTGGCTGCATGCAAGGCCAGCGCCCTCCCAGCTGGCCAGTGGCTCCAGCCCTCTCATTCTGTCGTTGTTGTTGAACTCATAACTCCAATGTCATTTGCTCTTTCCAAGCTCCCTGGAGGTGGTGGTGGAGGAGGAGTAGGAGGAGGAGGGCTGGATTCAGAGGGAAATGAGTGACACGGGCTTGGGCACCCCCCAGAGGGCTGCCTGTCGGGTCTCTGCTGTGTGTGTTGGGGGAGCCCTGCCCCCCACCCCAGGAAGCCCCATTCTTGCTCATCTCACTCGCCCAGAGATGCGGGAAATATTTTCTCTGCGCCTGACACTTTTGGCAAAATACAATCCCTCCTGCTTTTTTTCTGCGCAAAAAACATGTCCATCAAAAGCGTCCCTGCGGCGGCGGCGGGAGGAATGCAGGCGGCTGGAATGGGTCCGAGGGTGGCGGCAAGAGCTCCAGGGAGGCGCCGAGGCCCCGACTCTCTCTCCCGCTCTCTCTGTCTCTGTCTCTGTCTCCCTCTCTATCTGCATTTGGAGCAGGCCATTCATTATAAAAAAAATTTTTTTAACTACTAAAAATAATACAATTGTGTCTGTTTCTTTAACCCGAGAGGAATGCCTGTACGCCCGCCGCCTGTGCCCGCGCCAACCCACCATCCCCGCGAGGACACGCTCCGTGGCGCAGATTGGGAATGTTGAACCCAGAGACGGAAAGACACCGGCCTAAGGTCACACAGCAAAGACAGGATCGAAACTCTCGAGATTCTCCACTAGCCCGGGGAGAGCCTGGAAGGGCGTAAAGGCAGCAGGGAGAGGGAAAGGATCAGCATAGGCAAAGGGTGGTCCCCTGCTGGGGCCAGTTTCAATTTTGCCTCCGGTTGGTAAACTGAGTCAAAGTTATACAGGCTGAGAGGCTCCAGGTGGCAGGAGGGATGGGAACGGGGTGCTCTTGGGCATTGTCCCTGCCCGCTATATCCGAGACCCCGTACTTGGATATATGTGACTGCCATGCTGTGCAACCTTCAGTGAGTTGCTTGACCTCTCTGTGCCACCATTGGTTAAAATAAGGTATCAGAGGCCAGAGAGGTAACACAGTGGGCAGGGTGCTTGCCTTGAATGCAGCCAACTCGCGTTTGATTCCCAGCATCCCTTAGGGTCCCACAGGCACTGCCAGGAGTGATCCCTGGGTGCAGAGCCACGAGCCAGCCCTGAACACAATTGGGTGTCCTTCCCCCCAAATAGTAATAAAATAAGGCGTGAGAAAAGAATGCCCATCACTCCCCATGTCCCCCAAACACTAGGGACGGCACTTGGTTTGCTGTCGGTGTTGATCTGTCTGTGAAATCAGTGCAGGTTTGTTTTTCCTTTTCTTCGCTGTGGCTTTGGGGTCACACCCGGCGGTGGTGCTCAGAGATCACTCCTGGCCGTGTTCAGGGCACCCTACGGGATGCCAGGGATCGAACCCGGGTCAGCCTGCGTGCAAGGCCAGCGCCCTCCCCGCTGTCTGATCACTCCGGCCCTGGGGTGGGGGGTTTCCAGCCCCGCATCTTACCAGGCCCCCCCCCCTACCCCGCGGGGCACCTCCACGGGGCGGCTGGCGCTGGTGAACTGCAGCCCTCCCAGATCCCCGCCCCCCCCACTCCCCTCTCTCCCTCCCCCCTCCCTCCCCCCCCCCCCCCCCCCCGCTGCCACCCGAGCCGGCACCGCCGCATAAATCCTGCTTTACGACTGCGATGGAGGGAGCGGTGCGGCCGCCCCAGCCAGGCCCAATTAATTTTTCCGACTGGCATCTGTGCAGTGGGCGGCGCGCTTCCGAGCTCGGGGAGGGCGGGGGCAGGCCGAGCTGAGGACAAGGTCGTGGCCAGGCCCGAGGAAGCGCCGTGCAAGGAAGAGTTCCACGTTCCGAACCCTGGGCTTCCAGGGGGTGGAGCAGGGCCCCCGAGATGGCGCAGAACTCTAAGAAGGGGGTGCAACTATGAGCGTGTGTGCATGCAGAAACAACGGGGCGGGGGGCACACCCGGCGGTGCTGGGGGTCCTGGCACTCAGGAATAACTCCTGATGATTCTCCGGGGAGTCTGTGGGACGCCAAGGTTAAACCTGGGTAGACTGTATAGGAGGCAAAGGCCCTCCCCGCTGCGCTGTCGCTCTGGTCCTGTGTTCCTGCAATTTTTTTTTTTTTGCTTTTTGGGTCACACCCGGTGATACTCAGGGGTTCCTCCTGGCTCTGCACTCAGGAATGACTCCTGGCGGTGCTCAGGGGACCACATGAGATGCTGGGAATCAAACCTAGGGTGGCTGCGTGCAAGGCAAACACCCTCTCCACTGTGCTATAGCTCTGGTCCCATCCGTGCTAATTTTTTTTTTTTTTTTTGCTTTATGGGTTACACCCGGCAATGCACAGGGGTCACTCTTGGCTCTGCACTCAGGAATCACCCCTGGTGGTGCTCAGAGGATCATATGGGATGCTGGGAATCGAACCCAGATCGGCCGCGTGCAAGGCAAACGCCCTACCCACTGTACTATTGCTCCAGACCCGAACCCATTCGTGCTAATTTTAACAGAGCCAAAAAGAAGCAAAACTCCAAAGGAAGTGAGGGTAGGGCCACATAGCTGTGTGAAGGAACATCTCTAGGAACAAACGAGTTCTTAGCCTGTGCAAGGGTCCTGGGGGCAGGTGGAGCAGCGGGAAGACACAGAGAAAGGAAAAGGCTCCGTGGGGGCTGCCGCAGGGGGCGGAGGGGAGGGCGGCAGGGGGAAGGAGTGCAGGTGCCACGGGATCCAGGAGGCGGGCTGAGGGTCGAGCTCACACGCGCCCTCTTGTGGCTGCTGCGGGAAAGACCAAGGGGTGGAGGGAGCCAGGTGGAGGGGAAGGGGAGCTCGCGCGCGCCCTCTACTGGTGGTGGAGAGAACAATGGGGGCCCCCACGATGGGCAAGAAAACCCAGGGATGGACCCACTTGTGCCAGTGGCGAGCCCCCAGCTGTGCGCCGGAGTGGCGCGGCGGGAGAGGCCAGCAGGCTCTTTCCTTGCTTAATGTGTTCTCATCTTGCTGCAGTCACAGCAGCTGACTCTCTCTCTCTCTCACACACACACACACACGCACCCGCCCCCCACCCCAATCTCCAGGGACCTGAGGACCATCAGGGGCGATAGTGCAACGCGAGTGCAGCGTGCCTCGGAGTTTCCTTCAGGGCTGACTCCTGGCTCTGCACTCAGGAATCACTCCAGTCAGTGCCGGGGTGGGGGGTGGGGGGTGCCTAGGGGAGGCGGGGATCGAACCCAGGTCGGCCCCATGCAAGGCCAGCACCCTCCCCACTGTGCTATCGCCCCGGCCTCTGTAGTTGTGTCCTTTGGGCCTACACATTGGTGGTGCTCAGGGGTCGCTCCTGGTGGTGCTCCCACATGCAAATCTTGTGCTCCAGCCCTTTGAACCAACTCCGGGACCCTGGAGCAAGGCTCCAAAACCAGGTCTGCGGGGAGTGGGGGCTGGGTACCACTCAGCTCTGCCGTTCCCACTGGTCTGACCCTGGGCAACTGGGATGCTGGGGGGTGGGGGGGGGCGGTCCAGCCTGGGTGAGGAAGCACCGTTGGGAGGGGCCCAAGGCAAGTCCCACCCTGCCAGGGCTGGCGCAACAGTCCAGCGGGGGCCCGACCCGGGTTCGATCCCCGACATCCCATAGGGTCCCCTGAGCCCCACCAGGAACGATCCCTGAGTGCAGAGCCGGGAGTCAGCCCTGAGCACCGTCGAGTGTGACCTAAAATCCGAAAGGAAAAAAAAAAGAAATAAAAACAACCGGTTCTACCCTGCCCTCCCTCAGGGACCCTCCAGAAGTCGTTTCAATTAAGAGCGAATCAATTAAACCAACTCCCAGCCTGATCTGCCGCCCGGACCTCAGGCGGGCAGAGTCGGGTTCAAGCAAACGCGATCTTCGGGTCGTTCCAAGCCGGGGCTGCCGGATGGACGGGTCAGGAGCCCAGCGGCAGGACTCTTGGCCCCCTCGTGGAAGGTGGGGGGTGTCCCTTTGTGGGGAAACGGAGGTGGGGGGGAGGTAATCTCCGAGCCTGGGGCGTGGGGGATGGGGCGCGGAGGGGTGGGGTGGGGGTGTCAACGCAGGCAGCATGAAGAGAGGGTGAAGAGAGCTGCAGGGAAGCAGGGTATAATTTGCTCATTTTACCTGTCAGTCAAGAGTTGTTGTTTCTTTGTTGAAGGCACTCAGAGAAATTTGACACCTATTTCTCAGGAGAAAGCATCGTGAGTGAACCCGGCCTGCCACCCCCAGACCTGGAATTAGCCCAGCCCTGAGCCGCTGCGGACAGCCCCTGAGCAGAGCAGAGCAGAGTCCCGGAACCCTGCCGGCAGAGCCTGGATCCAGCCAGACCTGAAGCTGCATTTCTTCCCTCGAGGACCTGGCTCGTGCCATGGGGACTCAGAACATTCTTGCCAAGTGTTGCCGGGTCCTCGTCTTCTGGGGCGGAAAGGGATGGAGGGGTACGTCCATAGCTGTCACTCAACCTCCCCCCGCCCCCAGACACCACAAATACAGCGTTATTTTATACCTGAGAGAACCCGGCCTGGAGGGGCCACGAAACCCAGGAGGAGAAGCGTGTGGCCCCCACCTGACATGGGTCATCTCTGAGCACCGAGTCCAAATCCTCCACCCCAGTGAGGCTAAGAAACGCATTTGGGGGCTGGAGCAATAGGACAGCCAGGGAGGTATTTTGCCTTTCATGCAGCTGACCCCGGTTCGATCCCCGGTATCCCCTAGGGTCCCCCCAAGCACCGCCAGAAGAAGAAACCCCCGAATGCAGAACCAGGAGTCAGCCCTGAGTACCGCCGAGCATGGCTCACGGCACACACCCCCCCCAAAAAAAAAGCTATTGAATGAATGATAAATGAATGAATCTAGCACAAGGCTCTCTTTGCTTTGCTTTGGTCTTGGAGCCACTCCCGACGATGCTCAGAGCTGACTCCTGGTTCTGTGCTCAGCTGGGGGGGGGACCTTATGGGATGCCAGGGATAGAACCCAGGTGGGCTGCATGCCAGGCCAGCGCCCTGTCCACTGACCTATCCTGTCGCTCCAGCCCCGCCCACAGCCTTCCTCTCCATCAGATGCTCCCCGAGCTTTGCCTATTTCAGGGGGTCCCCAAAACAGCTGTTCCCCCGCCCCCACCTCCACCACCACTTTGGGATTTGCCCGAGTCCAGCTCGGCTCCGGCCCTTGTCACCTGCCCCCTGGACCGACCCGGGGTGGTGCCCGTGTCCAGCTCTGTCGACCCCCTGTTCCTCCGCCCCAATTCCCCGGAACCTGTTTTCTGAAAACCTAATCACGCCAGCCCGTAAGTCGACATGGAAATAACTGCCGAGCCCTTGACTCGGGGTAATTAAGAGCATTTTGGGACGCCTGGCTTGATTAAAAGCAGATCACCCGTTCAGAATGAAAATTCGGGAGGCAAATTGCTTTTGTTGCCGCCGCGATGCTATTTTAAACCCACGAGGCTCTCGAGCTAATAAAGACCCGTCACTCGGCTGTCGGCCGTCGGCCCGGCTGTGTGCTGCTGACCGTCCCCCCCCAGCCCTCCAGACCTCACATCACATCCACATCACATCCCCTGCGTGAGCTCTGCTGTCACCCCCCCAAACGAACCTGGCTCCCAGGAGGGGCCCCTGGTGTTGACCCGCCCCACCTGCCTCTCACACACGAGCCCCCCTCTTCTGCAGCCTTCGGGACCCTGCTGGGCTTTTGGGGTCACCACTGTGTTCCCCCCAGAAACACAGAACAGGTCAGGCAGCCAAGCTCAGAGAGAGGCAATGAAGGATTCGATTAGAATTAATCAGGGTGGGCGGGAGCTGTAGTACAGTGGGGAGGGCATGGCCTGGCATGCAGCCGACCGGGGTTCGATCCCTGACATCCCACAGGGTCCCCCGAGCACTACCAGGAGTAATCCCTGGGCCCAGAGCTGGGAGTCAGCCCTGAGCATCGCTGGGTGTGGACCCAAAAACCAAAATCACTGTATCACTGTATCACTGTCATCCCTTTGCTCATCGATCGATTTGCTTGAGCGGGCACCAGTAACGTCCTCATTGTGAGACTTGTGGTTACTGTTTTTGGCATATCGAATATGCCACGGGGAGCTTGCCAGGCTCTGCCATGCGGGGGGGGGGGGGATACTCTCCGTAGCTTGCCGGGCTCTCCGAGAGGGACGGAGGAATCAAACCTGGGTCAGCCGTGTGCAAGGCAAACGTTCTACCCACTGTGCTATCGACCAAAATCAAACAAATAAAAAAGAATGAATTGGGGTGTATGGTCCTGGCACCCAGAATATCAGGGCAGTAACCCTGATATTTTGTTCAGATATCACTTTTTAAGGTCCCATAGCCTAGTGGGGAGACTGCCAACCCGGGTTTAATCCCTGGCACCCCATAGGGTTCTCCGGGCCCCAGCTGGGGGAAACCCTGAGCACAGCCAGGTATGGACCCAAACCCCAACAAAGCAATACATGAGAAATAATTGTGTAGGGCTGGAGCAGGTAGGGCATTTGCCTTGCATGTGGCTGACCCGGGTTCAATTCCCAGCATCCCATATGGTCCCCTGAGTACCGCCAGGAGTAATTCCTGAGTGCATGAGCCAAGAGTAACCCCTGTGCATCGCGGCTTCTGCGTCTCCCGCGCCTGCCCGCCTCGCCTCGGGCCTTTGTTCCCCTTCCCGCGCCCCTGGGCGCCTCCATCCCTCCCCGCGGGGGCCCCCGGCGCCGGAGAGCGGCCGTTTCCAGGGGGGCTCGGGGTCCGGGGGCGCAGAACCGCCCGCCGGGGACGCGCCGCTCTGCCGGTGCTGCGCGGAGCTGTCCAGGAAAACGTCCTGGGGCACCTGGGCGGCCGTCCTGCTGGGGGGTGGCAATTCGGGGGGGGGTGGTCTTCGTGGGCGGAGGAGGCAGGGAAAGAGGAAGCTCGGGGTGAGGGTCAGCGCTGAGACCCCTTGGCTGTGTCTTCAGTAAATGTTGGTGACCCCCGCCCTTATATATTGCAAAACAGAAGGGGAAAAAAATAAAATCCCCGGGGCTGGAGCGACAGGGAGGGCCTTTGCCTGCCCGGCTTGTGGCTCACCCAGGTTTGGATCCCCCGCATCCCGTGGGGACCCCCCTACCCTGAGCCCCGCTAGGAGTGATCCCTGAGCACAGAGCCAGGAGTCCGGCCCCAGGGAGTACCGGCTGGGAGCACCCTCCCATCAGTGTCAAAATAAAAATAAAACCCAGAAAGCAAACCAAGGTCGGGGGGGTCTTCTTGAACAGCGCAGGGGGCTTACCAAGCACCAACCCCCTCCCCCACCCCGGACACACACACCACCCCAGATTGGGGGCCCTATGGGGTGCCCCCCCCCAACAGAACCCGGATGCGTGATGCATAAAAAGCAAGCGCCTTCCTGCCCTGCCCCCACCATCTCTGAGATACCCCCCAGTAGAGGAGGTCTGCGGTCCCCCCGACACCCCCACCCCGCGCCGGTCCCCTATCGCCCCACCCCACCCCGGGGTGAGGATGTGAGGATCAAAGTCCAGGAACTGGTCAGCTCCGGATCGGTCCCGCCTCCCGCCCTGGCCCTCTCTCCTGCGGGCGTCTCATTTCCTGCCCAGCCGGGGGCCTCATCTCGGCTCCAAACCCATTTGGGGGAATAAGAGCTCAGGCCTGAGCACCCCTCAGGGGTCATCGCGCCCCACTGGGATGACTGGCCAGCAGCAGATCTAGGGGGGCACTCGTGGACTTTGGGGGATCCCAGCCGGCCGGCTTCCGCCCCCAAAGCCTTATGCGTGCGGCTAGAGAAGGCTGAGAGCTGGAGCCAGAGGGCTGGGGGGTGGGGGAGGGCGCTTCCGGCACACGGCTGACCCGGGTTCGATCCCCGGCACCCCACAGGGTCCCCGAGCCCCGCCAGGAGAGATTCCTGAGCACAGAGTCAGGAGTCAGCCGCCGTGTTTCACTGCATAAACTCCCTGCCCTTACACACCCAGTAGTATTGACACACATTTTTTGTTTGCAGGGCAAGCGCCCTCCCCGGCCCCTTCTGTACCTGTATAGCCACGTATGTTTCTACTGTGCCACATACACCACACATGTACTGCCACCTACATGATCTGTAGAAAGCACACACACACACACACACACACACACACACACACGTGTGCTGTCAATGCCGCGTCTACCTATGCACACCCTGTAAATGCTCTTAGGGCCATA
This sequence comes from Sorex araneus, assembly GCF_027595985.1. Classification (NCBI taxonomy): domain Eukaryota; kingdom Metazoa; phylum Chordata; class Mammalia; order Eulipotyphla; family Soricidae; genus Sorex; species Sorex araneus. The sequence continues at coordinate 236,650,867 of NC_073303.1, forward strand.
AATAAGGTCCTATAGAGGCCAGCTATCCCCACGTACAGGACCCGCACATACCGAATATCCCTGTATATACACGCATCATGATTCAGCCGTATATCTCCTACTATACCGCATCTACAAAACACCCGTCCAGCCCCCCATCTTAGAGACACCGCACAGACCAGCGGTCACCCCCTGCCTGGAGTTACGCCCATCCAGTTACCCGAGAGAGGACATCACTGGGCTGACACAGGCTCCTGCGTACCGTGGAGAGATGGATGCCTCCCCATACAAACGGGGAGGGGCCAGTTTGGGAAGACCCCCCCCCACCAGCCCCAGGCACTCCTCTTCCCCCCCACCTCCCCCGCCCCAGAAAGGGAAATTGGATTAAGTGGGCACCCACTAGCCAAGACCATCCGTCACACCAGCTGAAGGACTGTGTATTGATTTCCCCGTAGTGGAAAAATGAAATGATATCCCTTTTGTTATTTAAAACGCTGCTTAAGCAATTCTGTAATGGACCAGGGCCGCCTGGGTCCCAGCCCCCCCAGGATGCAGCCCTGTCATCTCCCCCCCCCCCCCGGGAATTGATGGGCCCCCGGGACAGCTCCATTTGTGCCGGCCACGGGTGCAGTTTTGATTTATTAAAGACATAACAATTATGAAAGTGGCTGATTTATAATCAACTCGGCCAGGGTTCGGGGTGGGGGGGCCCTGATTGATTTGGGGGGGGTGCTGGGGAGATTTAGAAAGGGGAGGTTTGACACACTGGGAGGACAGACAGGCCCACCCGTCTTGGGGACAAACGGGAGCACTCTTCCCTGCCCCCCCACCCCGTGCGTGCCTTCCCTGCCCCCCTCCTCCCCTCACCAACCCCCCCCACACCTGGCCTGTGACTGAGGGGGTGGAGGGCGGAATCTGGGATGGGAGGCCCGGCCTGGAGTTTTGTTCAGATCCAAAGAGTGTTGGCTTGTCACCTGCTGTCACCAGGAAGGTGAGTCGGGGACACTGTCCTTTCCCAGGGATCAGCTGTGCCTTCAGACACTCCCCACAGACAGGGCCAGAGTGACAGCACCACAGGGAGGGCGCTGGCCTTGCATGGCGGCCGACCTGGGTTCGATCCCCGGCATCCCACAGGGTTCCCCCTACCCTCAGCCCACCAAGAATGATCCCTGAGCACAAAGCCAGGAGTCAGCCCTGAGCACCCCCGGGCGTGGCTTCCACCCGCAAAAATGCAGAGATTCCTCCCTCACAATTCCCCAGAAGGAAGCTCTGCTCCCTCCCACCCCATACCTGGTTCTTATGCCTTGTTGTTTCTGGGGTTGGGGAGCTACTCTCGGCACAGTGCTCCAGGCATGCTGCTGGCTTCCGAGACCCTGTGAGCCATCCAGGAATGGAACTGAAACCAGCCATGTGTAAGGCAAGTGCCCCCCTCCCGGTATCTTTCTGGCTCTGCTTGTTTGTTCGGGTTTGGTTTGGGGGCTGCACCTGTCGGTGCTCGGGGCTGACTCCTGGTTCTGTGCTCAGGAATCACTCCTGGCAGGGCCCAGGGCACCCTGTAGGTCTCTGAAGATTGAACTTGAATCAAGCCCTCTCCCTACTTGCACCATATCTGTTTCCCCTGGCTCCGTCTTGGCTATAAAATATATATATATAGGTATATATATATATTTTGCTTTTTGGGTCACACCTAGCAGTGCACAGGGGTTACTCCTGGCTCTGCACTCAGGAATTACTCCTGGCAGTGCTGGGGGACCCTATGGGATGCTGGGAATCGAACCCGGGTTGGCCACGTGCAAGGCAAATGCCCTACCAGTGGTGCTATCGCTCCAGCCCCTCAAAATGATATACTTTATATTTTTATATTACTTTTATATTTTATATTAATTTTATACTTCCAAAATTATATTTTTGGGGGCTGGAGCAATAGCACAGCGGGTATGGCGTTTGCCTTGCACGCGGCCGACCCGGGTTCGATTCCCAGCATCCCATAGGGTCCCCTGAGCACCGCCAGGAGTAATTCCTGAGTGCAGAGCCAGGAGTAACCCCTGAGCATCACCGGTGTGACCCAAACTGCCAAAAAAAAGAAAAAGAAAAAAGAATACAGAAGCAAAGGTGGTGGTATAGGGCCTCCAGCATCGCTGGGTACGACCCTCAAATACACCCCCCCAAAATGAAATAAATTTAACTTGCCCATTTGCAGCTCAGAGGGCTGGCAGGCACAGGGCCGAGTTGCGTGCAGTGGGCTGGTTCGGTCCCTGCCATAGCCCCCCGCGCGGGTATGGAGAACACACATTCCCGCCCCTAGAAATGCAGCCCCTGAATTCGACTGCGCCCAGAAGGAACAAGCAGATTGTATAAACGGCTGAGGAAGAAAAGTAGGAGCTGGCTAGAAGCAGAGCCCCGAGCCCAGACCCCGTGACGGCCCCGCTGAGCAGTTTTAAGTATCATTAAAGATAAAATAATTTTTCCCCCTCTGAGCCGCGTGATTGACGCGGTAATGGGCGCCGCCGACAGGGAGAAGGTCAGGCTGGAAATGTAATCAGTTTTTTCCAGAGCAATGCATAAATAGGATGGTGGAGCGGCTGGGGAAGGGGGCAGGGAGACCCGAGAGAGCGTGTTTTCTCCTTTTCCTGAGCCCCTGAGCTCACAGCTGCAGGGCACAAAGCCGAAACCAGGCCCTCCCCTCCTCCACCTCCCCCCTCCCACCGCACCCTGGAGTGCAGTGGGAATCTGGGAGGCTTCCTGGAGGAGGTGTAGCAGAAGCTGGGAGGAAAAAAAAGAGAAGGCATGGCCAGCAGGGGGCGCCGTGCTCAGATTCTCTTCTGGTACTGCCCTGGCTGGGCTAACAAGGCAACACACACACACACACACACACACACACACACACACACACACAAACACACACACACACACGCACAAATGTGCTGGGCTACAGAGAGCAGAGGGAGGGTACTTGCCTTGCACACAGCCAACCCGGGTTCGATCCTCGGCATCCCATATGGTCCCCTGAGCACTACCAGGAGTCACCCCTGAGCACTGCCAGTGTGGCACCAAAACAAAAACAAACAAATGCAGGAGAAAGGGGCACACATACACATGCACACAAACACTCACACACACACACACACACACACACACTCTCACACACACCATCATTATCATCATCATCATCAAATTATTCCCAGATCCAACCCAACTCTTCCACACAGGGCTAGGTTTTCATTCCAGCTCTCAATTTTTTTTTCTTTTGGCTGTAAAAACCTTTCTTCATCTTCCTCCTTGTACTTCCTGCCACTATGTTCAGCCTCTCAGGAACATAATAAATCTGTGTCTACTTTAGTGTGTTTACCACAGAGATGGCCCCAAATGGCTACCAGTGCTCCAGCCATCACATTCTAGATCTGGGAACATAAACCTGAGTCTTCTTCCTTCCTTCTTCCCTCCTCCCTCTCTCCTCCCTCTCACTCTACCTTCCTCCCTTCCTCACTCCCTTTATTCCTTTCTATTTTTTGGGAGGAGTTGTTTGGTTTTGGGCCACATCTGGTGGTGCTCCAGACTCCGCACTCAGTAATCACTCGTGGACAGCTCTGGGGACCCTATGGGCTGTCTGGGATCAAACCCGGGTCAGCAGCATGCAAGGCAATGCATGCACGACCTCCCTGCTGTGCTATGGCTCTGCCCCCGCCCCCAAATCTGTGTTTTTGACAATCTACCTCATTGCTCCACCTGGCACCGAAATCAATGCCAAAGCTCCAGCCATCACATCCTAGAGTCGGTCTGCAGAAAACCTCGGGAGATTTTTCTCCTTGAGGTAGCCCTGGGACCCCTAAGCACTTAGTCCAGAGAGAGCTGAGTGGTCACTTCAGGGACTTCGCACGTGGGCGCCCCAGGTTCCGTCACCGCCCCCATCTAATCCACCATCACAGCCAGCAGAGGAGGGGGTGGGATGCAGGAACACCCCCAAGGAGATGAGACAATCACCCAAGTCTTCTGTGGTTCCTGCAAACCCACAAAGATGCTGGTGACTTGCAGCCTGGGAGCGGGGGTTCTTCTTACTACTGCCCCCCAACGAGACAAGACACGGGGCACCCCTAGGCCGCCACACTCTGCCAGGACGCTCTGTTTCAGGAGCACCGAGTCGCCTCCAGACGGCCAAGCCGACCCGGCAGCTGTTACTGATTACAAAGTGCTCCATCCCACCTCACCAGGCACACCCAAGGTGTCCTTCTCTACCCCGTGGGTGCTCAGAAGTGACCCCTCTCTCTTCCAGGGATTGGGGACTGGAGGGGGGCACTGGGCAAACCCTCGCACCCTCGAGACTGGCAGCTCTTCTGGGTGTGTTGGTTGTTTTACTGTGCTTTAGGGTGCTCAGGGATGACTCCTGGTTCTGTGCTCGGGGCTGACTCCAGGTTCTGTGCTCAGGGCTGACTCCTGGTTTTGTGCTCAGAGCTGATTCCCAGTGGAGCTCAGGGACCCTGTGGGGTACCAGGGACCCACGGGCGGCAGCAAGCAAGCAGCTTCCCCCCAATACTAACTCTCTGATCCTTGATTACAGTGGACAAGGGATTTCTGAGTGGAAGAGGTGACACGGGGACTCGGTGCCATCTTTCTTCGCTGGAGACCCTTGTTGGATCCCCACAATTGCAGGCTCAGTATCTCTGAGCAGGGTGCACACCCTCCCAAATCAACAGCAAAGTTGAGGGAGTAGGAAAGAAAATGGGGGGGCTGGAGAAATAGGACATTGGGGAGGGCACTTGCCTAGCACGTGGTGGACACCCCCCGTTCAATCTCCGGCATCCCATAGGGTCCCCCAGCCCCGCCAGGAGTGATCCCTGAGTTCAGAGCCAGGAGCCAGCCCTGAGCAATGCCGGATGATGTGGCCCCCCAAATTGGGATTCAGAGGAAAATTGGGGATCAGAGGGGCTGGGGACACCAGAGCCGCAGGCACATGGCTGGCAGGCAACCAGATGTGGGAGATTCAAAGTCAAGTCGAGGGCGGGCTGAGTGAGTAAAATTATCCCACACATTTCTCTCCAGGGAATGGGCCTTTTGCTAAAAGTTCTGGGGTGGGGGGGTCGGGCGACAGGCGTTGGGGGAAGGGAGGGGAGGGAGCCAGAAGAAGGTTCCATCCTTCCCCTTGGACTGTGGGGATCCAGGGAATTCCTTCCCTGCCGGCTGGATGCCTGTTAAGTTCTGATCACGAGATTAGGTGATTTCATGATTATTTGCAAAGCTCTGGGAGGTTGGCGCCTGCAGATAATCTACCGTCACCAGGGCGGCCGCGGGTGGCATTTCATCTCCCCGGCGGTTCAGATGTGGGGCCAGGCGGGCAGAGGGCGGGGGCCGGGAGCAGCGCAGAAGCGGCTCAGCTCCCTGTGCAAAGAGGGTCGGACCCGGGGCCGGAACTAGGGCAGCAGGGAGGGCGTTGGCCTTGCAATCAGCCCCGGCATCCATAGGGTCCCCTGAGCACCGCCAGGAGTGATCCCGGAGCGCACAGCCGGGAGTCAGCCCTGAGCATCGCCGGGTGTGGTGCCAAAACAGACAAAAGAGAAGGGTCACAGCCCCCCAACGCCCCAGCGCGCCCACCTCCACGGAGACAAAGCTGTATGTCATCCCTATAGCGGCCAACAGAGGGCGCCCGTGAGCTCCTGGGTCACTGTTGACCCGCAATGCTCCAGGATGCCCTCCAGCAGGAGCAAAGGACAGTTCCCCGTAGCGGCCACCAGAGGGCGTGCGTGAACCTGCCCGCTCCCATTTCTCCCTTCATCCCAGCACCTAAATTCTCCCAGTGGCAATTAAAGAAGGGTGGTCCCGCCCCGCCCCAATTTTATGCAGAATAAAAGAAATATTGGGGTCGAAGCGATAGTACAGCGGGTAAGGCGTTTGCCTTGAACGTGGCCGACCCGGGTTCGATCCCCGGAATCCCATAGGGTCCCCTGAGCATTGCCAGGGGTGATTCCTGAGTGCAGAGCCAGGAGTAACCCCTGTGCATCGCTGGGTGTGACCCGAAAAAAACAAACAAAAAAAAAAGAATAAAAGAAATATTTTTGAGTTGTTGGATTTTTTTTTTTGGTGGGGGGCCCCTGCCGGTGGTGCTCAGGGCTGACTGTTGGCTCTGCATTCAGGGTAATACTCAGGGGACCCTATGGGATGACGGGGATCGAACCCAGGTTGGCTGTGTGCAAGGCAAATGCCCTCCCTGCTCTGGCACAGAATAAATGAAATCTGAAAGGAATGTTTAGTCTTTTCAGGAGTAGGGAATGGATGGGAGTGTGGGGAAGGGTGGGAGCTCCGGTGGAATGGAGAGGTGGAGAGGGAGGGATAGATGGGTGGGCAGATGGATGAATGGGTAGGTGGGTGAGTGAGTGAATGGGTGGATGGATGGATGGATGGATGGATGGGTTGTTGGGTGGGTGGCTGAGTGTGTGGATGGTGGGTGGATGAATGGGTGAATGGGTGGATTGTTGAATGAATGTGTGAGAGAATGGATGGATGGGTGGATGGATGGATGGGTGAGTGGGTGGATGGATGGATGGATGGGTGGATGGGTGGGTGGATGGATGGGTGGGTGGATGGATGGATGAGTGGGTGAATGAGTGGATGGATAGGTGGACAGATGGGTGGAAGGATGGGTGGAAGGATGGGTGGACGGATGGATGAATGGGTGGATTGTTGAATGAATTTGTGGGTGAATGGATGGGTGGATGGATGGGTGGGTGGATGGATGGCTGTAGATTCTCACCCTGTAGAGCTGGCTGCCCTTGACCGTGGATCCTGGCCACCTTTCCTCTCCCGCCCCTCCCCTGACCCACCTTCCTGGCTCTGCTGGTAGCATTGAGAACTCAGTGTACCGTGCGGGCAGGTGCATGCAGACCTCAGCTGGACCCTCTCAGCAGACCTCCTAGACCTGCTGCCCAGAGCTGAGGTATCCCCCCCAGCCAGGGCCCCGCGTTCAGCCTGAATAAGCCTTCCCCCCTCCGCCCCCAGTCCGGCTCTTTCCCTCACTTGATTCCTCCCGGCCGCCCGCTGACTCAATCACGCTGCTGCTGGGGCCGGCAATTTTCCTTCAGGGCTGAGGGGCTGCATCAGCAGGGCTGGGGTGACTTTGAACAGGAGGAAACCAGGGGACAGGCACGGGGCTGGAAGGAGAGAGCAGAGAGAGAGAAAGAGAGAGAGAGAGAGAGGGAATGAGCCACAGATCAATTAGAACAACACTTAGATCTACACGCGCCTGTGCAGGAGAAAGAGAGAACAGCAGGGAAGGCAAGAGGAGGGGAGAGGGTGAGAGAGGAGAGAGCGGAAGAAGGAAGGGAGCGGGTGGACCGTCCAGCATAATCTTCCTTGAATGTCCAGCCCCCTGGACCTCAGGGAGATTTCCAATTTATTCAAAACAGTGCTCGCTGCAGAAAGAAAGGCTACACACATGCACATGTGCGCGCGTGCGTGCGTGTGCGCGCGCGCGCACACACACACACACACACACACAGAGTTCAGGGCACAAAGCTCAGCCCAGATTTTGCTGAGAAACTTGCAAACAGTCTTCACAGAACCCGTTGGGGAAATCGAATTGCTCATTTGCCGGGGAATCCAAGCACAAATCAGGCACCGGGGGGCCAGAGAGATGGCCCAATGAGTAGGGCACTTGCCTTGCATAGGGCTGATCCAGGTTTGACCCGGCATCCCATAGGATTCCCCCCACCCCCGAGCCACACCAGGAGTGATCCCGAGTGCAGAGCCAGGAGTAACCCCTGAGCATCGCCAGCTGTGCCCCCCCCCAACAAAAATGAACAAACATGAAAGACAGATCAGGCACCTAACCTCATTCCCCAGCCTTCTGTCCCCCACCCATCCACACTCCTATTTCTATTTTTGCTCTTTGGGTCACACCCGGCGATGCACAGGGGTCACTCCTGGCTCTGCACTCAGGAATTACCCCTGGCGATGCTCGGGGGACCCTATGGGATGCTGGGAATCGAACTGGGTCGGCTGAGTGCAAGGCAAATGCCCTCCCCGCTGTGCTATTGCTCCAGCCCCTCATTCCTATTTCTTTTTCTCTCTCTCTCTCTCTTTTATTTCCTTTGGTTCTGGGGCCTCATCCCACAGTGCTCAGGACTGACTTCTGGCTCTGTGCTCAGGGCTCATTCCCGGCGGTGCTCGGGGGGACCGTTTGGGGTGCTGGGGATCGAACCTGTCTTCAGACCAGCCTGGTGTCCTTTAGAATGAATAAATGAAGGAATGATGCAGGGGGGTGGGGGGACGCCTCACTCTCGGCAGAAGGAGTGGGGAGGAGGCTAATCAGCCTCCAGCCACATGGAGAGGCTCAGACTGGAGGGAGGTCAGGCCCTCCCTTGATTGCTAAGATTCTAATTAACTTCCGGGCTAGAGGGCTGTCCCACTCGGAGGAATTATAGATAAGTTTGTATCCCGGGGTTCGAGCTTGGTCTCTAATGGGGGCCTGAGGGGGGGGCAGGAAATGCCCAGGCAGCCGCATCCCCCCTTCACACAGCCCCCCCCCACACCACCCCAGCCTGCCGGCCAGGGCCAGGGGGAGGCTGGCGCCAGAGAGAGTCCATTTGCATAGGTAGGTAATTGGTTTTGCAAATAAATCTGGTTCTTGAAATTTGTAGATTAGCAATAATACGTCTCCAGATGAGAGAGAAAGGTCACGGGTGAATAAAACAACAATTAAACTTTCAGGAGATTACAGAACGAACAGAAGCCAGGCAGCAGGGCGGCTGGGAAAATAGAAACCGGGGCTTGAGGGGGTGGGTTGGGGAGGGGAGGAGGCTGCCCATGTCCCGGGAAGCCCATCCTCAGCCTTCCTGCCTTCAGGACGGCCCCCAGCTCCTCCGGGCATCGCGGGATAGTCTAGGGGCCCAATTCCCCCCTTCAGTGGGCCTTGAGAACCCCATTTCTCTTTTCTTTCTTGTTTTGTTTCAGAGCCACACCTGGCGATGCTCAAGGCTGACTCCTGCCCCTGTGCTCAGGGATCACTCTTGGCAGGCTCATATGGGGTGTCGGGAGTTGAACCCAGGAACCCGGGTCAGCTGTGTGGAAGGCAAAGGCCCTCTCTGTCCCATCTTTAAAAACAGAGAGAGAGAGGGGCTGGAGCAATAGCACAGTGGGTGGGGCGTTTGCCTTGCATGCAGCTGACCCGGGTTCGATCCCCGGCATCCCATATGATCTCCCAAGCACTGCCAGGAGCAATTCCTGAGTGCAAAGCCAGGAGCAACCCCTGAGCATCGCTGGGTGTGACCCAAAAAGAAATAAAATAAAATAAAATAAAAACAGAGAGAGTGGCTAGTGGCTAGAGCAATAGCACAGCGGGTAGGGCATTTGCCTTGCAAGCGGCCGACCCGGGTTCAATTCCCAGCATTCCATAGGGTCCCCTGAGCACCGCCAGGAGTAATTCCTGAGTGCAGAGCCAGGAGTAATCCCTGTGCATCGCTGGGTGTGACCCAAAAAGAAATAAAATAAAATAAAATAAAAACAGAGAGAGAGTGGCTAGAGCAATAGCACAGCGGGTAGGGCATTTGCCTTGCAAGCGGCCGACCCGGGTTCGATTCCCAGCATTCCATAGGGTCCCCTGAGCACTGCCAGGAATAATTCCTGAGTGCAGAGCCAGGAGTAATCCCTGTGCATCGCTGGGTGTGACCCAAAAAGAAAAAAAACAGGAGAGAGAGAGAGAGAGAGAGAGAGAGAGAGAGAGAGAGAGAGAGAGAGAGAGAGAGAGAGAGAGAGGAAAAGTGCGCCCGCCATAGAGGCAGGCGGGGGGGGGGTGATGGGAGGGAACCTGGGGACACTGGCGTGGGAAATGTACACTGGTGGAGGGATGGGTGTTGGAACACTGTATGACTGAACCCTAGTCAAGAACAGCTTTGTAAGGGTGTATCTCACTCACAGTGATTCCATGTGAAAAATCTATGAAAACACACACACACACACTGTTTAATTTGGGTTTTTGTGGGTTTTTTTTTTTTCCTTTTTGGGTCACACCCGGCGATGCACAGGGGTTACTCCTGGCTCTGCACTCAGGACTTACTCCTGGCGGTGCTCAGGGGACCCTATGGGATGCTGAGAATCGAACCCGAGTCAGCCACGTGCAAAGCAAATGTGCTATCGATCCTGCCCCTAATTTCTTGTTTTTTTTTTTCCTCTGTGGGGGGCACATTCAACAGTGCTCAGGGCTGACTTCTGTCTCTGTGCTCAGGAACCGCTCCTGACAGGGCTCAGGGGACCCTGTGGGGTCCCGGGGATGGAACCCAGGTTAGCTGTGTGCAAGGCCAGCGCCCACCCAGCCACACCGTCTCTCCAGACCTCAAACCAGGATGTGGCACCAATACAGTTCAGCAGAAATCTCCCCCGTGCTGGCGGGAGGGCGCGGGGGAGTGGGTGTGGGAGCAGGGGCGGGGGAGGGGGAGAATGGTCTATCTCATTTCCACCCATTTTTTTTTTTTTTGCTTTTTGGGTCACACCCAGGGATGCTCAGGGGCTACTCCTGGTTTGCACTCAGGAATTACTCCTGGCGGTGCTCGGCGGGTGGGGGGATGCTGGGAATCGAACCCCGGTCGGCCGCGTGCAAGGCAAATGCCCTGTGCACTGTGCTATTGCTCCAGCCCCTTCCACCCACTCTTCTCTGCATGCAGAAAACCATGCCCCTCCCCCACCAAAATGGAGGTTAAGGGGGCGGGAGTGAGAAAACTGGGGGTGGGTTTGATCTCTGGCATCACCTTTGGACCCCCAAGGCTGCAGGAGTAAGCCCTGAGCACCACCGGGGGTAGCCAAAATTAGCCCCATAATAATAATAATAGATATCCCCACGCCGGCTGAGAAGAAATATCCTTCTTTCTCGGGAAGAAACGCGGCGTGGTGTCAAACATAGTGTGATGTCCATTAAGCAAACAGACCTGGTGGCGTGGGAATGGGATATAAGGGGAAAAATTATGTACATGGAACAGTGGGACGCTGGTGGAATCTCGAGCCGGAGCCGATACCAGCGCAAGCCCTTCGGTTCCAGAAACTGCTTGCAGAAACTCTACTAGTCTATCAACTAAGCCAGAGCCCCACGCCTGCCGATGACGGGAAATAACCATCCTTTTCGGTTTTTTTTTCCCTTGTCAGGCAGCGTGGCGATTACCAAACAGGCGTGAACTCGGTGGCGCGGGGCAAGGGGGAAAAAGAAAAGTTATGTAACAAACAGCGGGACTTAATATCTCTATATTCTTAGCAGTGGAGAACTATCAAATGCCTCCTTGGCAATAGGACTGCTTTCCTTTTTTGGGGGAAACCCCAACAATGGTAGTGAGTTGTGTGTTGAAACATGGAATGTAATCGAGATAAGGCATAAACGAAGTGGAACTTATCATGTACAAGGGTGGGGACTGGGGAGGTGGGAGGGGGTGGCAGGTATACTGGGGGGGTTGGTGATGGGAGATGGGCACTGGTGAAGGGAAGGGTGTTTGAGAATTGTATAACCGACATAATCCTGAGAACTATGTAACCCTCCACATGGTGATTCAATAAAATTATTAAAAAAAAAAAATAATAATAGCACTGTCCTCCCGTTCTTTGTTCATCAATTTGCTCGAGTGGGCACCAGTAACGTCTCCATTGTGAGACTTGTTACTCTGTTTGGCATATCGACTATGCCACAGGGAGCTTGCCAGGCTCTGCCGTGCAGGCGGGATACTCTCGGTAGCTTGGTGGGCTCTCCGAGAGGGACAGAGGAATCGAACCCGGGTTGGCCTCATGCAAGGCAAACACCCTACCCACTGTGCTATTGCTCCAGCCCATAATAATAATCACTGTCATCCATTACTCATCGATTTGTTCAAGCGGGCACCAGTAACGTCTCTCACTGAGAGACTTATCATTACTGTTTTTGGCATATCCAATACGCACCGGTAGCTTGCCAGGCTCTGCCGTGCGGGCGAGATACTCTCGGTAGCTTGCCGAGCTCTCCGAGAGGGGCAGAGGAATCGAACCCGGGTTGGCCGCATGAAAGGCGAACCCCCTACCGCTGTGCTATTGCTCCAGCCCATAATAATAATAATAATAATAACAAACAATAAAATGGAGCAGAGAGTGTCTGCTGGCTAGTTTTTATGGGTTTTGATTTGGGGGTCACACCTGGCAGTGCTCAGGGGCTACTCCTGGCGGGGCTCGGGGGACCCTCGGGGATGCCATGTGCCAGGCCAGTGCCCGCCCCGCCGTGGGCTGTGCTGCCACCCTGGCCCCTGGTGCCTGGTTTGAAATTAGCAAATTTTCTCTGTGAGCTGATTCCAGCCTAATGGGCCGGGACCGGTGCCTGGCGCCGGTGGCTGGGCGTCAGCGGCACCAATGGGCCCAGGAAGCCCCAGTGTCTGGGTAAGCGTCGGGATGCGAAAAGAGGGCCAGGCATGGGAGGGGAATGGGATCGCAAGGAGCCGGTCTTTAGCCCCCTGCCGACCGGTGACCTTGATTCTCCACCAAGAGCCGGCTACTGCCTGTCTTACAGGGGAAAAAATCCTTTTGATGGGGCCAGAGTGATGCTACAGCAGGTCAAGCTCCGGCCTTGCACGCAGCCAGCCTGGGTTCGATCCCCGACACCCCACAGCCAACCTCCCCACCACTGCGCCCTGCCAGGAGTGACCCCAGAGAGAGCCAGGAGTCATCCCTGAGCACTGCCAGGGGTTTCCCTTTCCAAAAAATAAAAAACTTTTTTGGGGGCGAGATAGGGGGTTTGGGTCATACCCAGCAGTGCTCAGGGGTGACTCCTAGTTCTGTGCTCAAAGATCAGCACTTGTGGGGGCTGGAGTGATAGCACAGCGGGTAAGGGCGTTTGCCTTGCACGCGGCCGACCCGGGTTCAAATCCCAGCATCCCATATGGTCCCCTGAGCACCACCAGGGGTAATTCCTGAGTGCAAAGCCAGAAGTAACCCCTGTGCATCGCTGGGTGTGACCCAAAATGTTAAAAAAAGAAAAAGAAGACGAAGATCAAGATCACCACTGGTTGGGCTCAGGGGACCTGGGTCGGATCCTGGACACAGGGTAGTCCTAAAACCGAGATGAGACCCATGGGGGCTGGAGGCAGAGACATTTCACTCAGGCGGGGAGGCACTGACCTGGCACGCAGCTGACCTGGGTTCGATCCCTGGTACCCCATAGGCTCTCCTGAGCACCATCAGGAGCTCTGAGCACTGATCCCTGAGCACAGAGCCAGGAGTCCGCCCTGGGTGTGACCCCAAAAATGAAAAAAGTAAGTTAAGCAGGAGGGTGGCCCACAAAGAAGGTCAGAGTGGGGAGGGATGCCAGAGGCCCTGATGACGTCTGCAGGTGGGCGAGCGCGCGTGGGGACCCCGGGAGCGGCGCAGAGAGGGGGTCCGGGCTCGGGGCCCCCCTCTGGCCGCAGCCGCCGGCAGGACGCGGCCCCTCCGCTAACGAGCCCCGAGCGGCGCGCTATTTTTAGCCCGGGCTCCGGGGCACGCCGCGGCGCTGCGGCCGCGCTGCCATGGAAACCGGCGCCCCGGCCCCGCTGGGCTCAGCCGCTGGGCGGGCCGCGGGTTCGGATCCCGCCCCCGGGCCGAGCCGCCCGCCTGCTCCTGCCTCGATTCACCTAGGCGCTTCTGCTGGGGGGGTTGTTTGTGTGTGGGGGGGGCGGGGGCACACCTGGCGAGGCTCAAGGGATCAGGCCTGGCGGGGCACGGGACCCTCTGGGGTGCCAGGGTGGAACCCGGGCCTGTCACCTGGAAGGCAAGTGACCTCCCTGGGCTCTGGCTCGGCCCCACTGGGACATATTTCAAGGCTGGGACCAACCTCAAGGAAAGACTCAAGAATGGAAGACAGTCCTCCTCCTCCCTCCCTCTCTCCCTCCTTCCTTCCTTCCTTCCTTCCTTCCTTCCTTCCTTCCTTCCTTCCTTCCTTCCTTCCTTCCTTCCTTCCTTCCTTCCTTCCTTCCTTCCTTCCTTCCTTCCTTCCTTCCTTCCTTCCTTCCTTCCTTCCTCTTCCCTCCCTCTCTTCCTGCTTCCTTTCTTCCTTTCTTCCATCTTTCCTTCCTTCCCTTCTCTCTCCCTTGCTCCCTCCCTTCATCCTTTCCTTCCCTCCTTTCCTCCTTCCTTCTTTCTTGTCTTCCTCCCTTCCCTCCTTCCTTTCCTCCCTGCCCCCCTCCTTCCTTCCTTCCCTCTCTGAGAAGTCGGACCCCTGGCATGCTTCCAGCACCCACCCTGCCTCTGTTCTATCCTGCATTGCCTCCTTCTGGGCACCCCCCGGCCGTGGGAGGGCAGGTGGGCGCTATTGTTACTGGCCGGTGGTCAGTGCGGGGCTGAGCCTGGCGCTGCAGACAGAGGCGGCAGGTGGAGGGTGAGCGCGGCTGGGGGGCTCGGGGTGTGGGCCGGCCCAGCACCACCTGTGGCCCCTGCCCGCAGACCTGTGTGTGTCTGGCTGTCCCTGTCCCCCCACCAGCCCCCGCACCTGCCTCCCTTGGGCCCTGAAGGTCAGCGCCTGGATGGGTCAAGGCTGTGGGCTCCGGGGGGGGGGGCTGGCTGGGGGTCCATCCCCGAGCCTCGGTGGCTAGAAAACGTTTGGGGGGGTGATGGAGGAGAATGTGCCTCAGGCTCCCTGGGGGGGTCTACTTCATTCTAGAACCCTCCCCACGGAGCCCCTGTAGCCGTCCCCACCCCTCCCCGTCTAACCGCCCCAACAGTCTCTCATTCATCATTTTTTTTGGAGGATTGTTTTGGGGGGGCACACCTGGCAGTGCTCAGGGCTTACTCCCGGCTCTGCACTCTGAGTTCGCTTTCAGTGGTGCTTGGGGAACCCTCGGGGATGCCCGGGATCGAACCGGGTCTGCTGCATGCAAGGCAAGTGCCCTCCCTGCTGTGCTATTGCTCCCACCCTCTTTTTTTTCCCTTGAGGTGTCAGGGATCGAACCCAAGGCCTCATCCTAGGCGAGTGCCCCAGGTCTGAGCCCCCTGCCTGGAGAGTCTCCGGGGACAGGGCAGGAGGGGGCCGGGGCGACCCCAAGACCCCTCTCTGCCCGCTGTTCTCCCCTCGCCGCTAACTCAGCACCCATTCATAGCAACGTCTGCACCTGCTTTGGTATATTTTTTTGGGAGGGATGGCTTTTTGGGTCACACCCGGCGATGCACAGGGGTTACTCCTGGCTCTGCACTCAGGAATTATTCCTGGCAGTGCTCAGGGGACGATATGGGATGCTGGGAATTGAACCCAAGTCTGCCCCTTGCAAGGCAAACGCCCTCCCTGCTGTGCTATTGCTCCAGCCCCAATCTCTGCACCCTTTACCCTGTGGACCCTCCCCCCACCAGCCCTCCCTCCCCGTTCTAGCCAAGGTAAAATGAGCAGTGTGAGCTGGTTCAGTGCCTCGGTTTCCCCACATATGCCACGGGGTGCGGGGGGTTGGGAGAAAGCTATGGTGAGAAGCAGATGAGCTAAGGAAAGTGTGTCGGGGTCGGGAAGAGAGTCCCAAGGGCCAGAGGGAGAGCTCCGAACCCCAGGTGTTTTGCTTTTGGTTTTGGGGAGGGGGGTCACACCTGGGTGTGCTCAGGACTGACTCCTGGCTCAGGGATGGGCTCGGGGACCCCATGGGGTACCGGGCATCGAACCCAGGTGAGTCGCGTGCAAGGCCAGCGCCCTCCCGGCTGTACTCTTGCTCCAGCCGGCCAAGTGCATTTTTTAAAAAAACAAAAAAACAACATTTTGGTGGGAGAGAAGGGGGGAGGGGGGAGGGAATAAGGGCTGGGGAGGGCCTAGCGGAAGGGGGAGGGTAATAGATTTCTCAGCCTCTTCCGGGCCCAGTAATTAACCCTGAGGGGCTAATTAAGTCTGGCTTCAGCTCCAGCCTCCCAGCAGCCTCCCTTCCAGAGTTCCTTCTCCCCTGGGGGCACCAGCTCGGCCCACCCGGTCTGGCCTCCCTCCAGAGAGGTGCCTGGGGCGGGGCCCCCCAGATTCCCCCGGCTTAATCATCAGGAATGAAGGTTTAATCAGTGTGGGATGGAGCCAGGCTGGGCAGCCGGGTCTGAGCCTGTCATTATTCAACACTTGGGTACTGGGCTCATTGGCTGTGGTTCTTTTTTTTTTGCTTTTGAGGGGAGGTTTGTTGTGGTTCGCTGTTCCTCTGAGTGTCTGATAGGCAGCCCCCGCCCCCTGCTTAGAGTGGGGAGTGAGGGGGGGGTTCGTGGGGGGGGGACTGGCTAAAGGGGCTAAGTGTTTTTGAGGACCGGGAAGTACATTTATTTTGAGCCGTGTCAAAGGAAGGTTGGCTGATGGGAGGGAGAAACTGAGGTTCAGAAGGACGTCCCTGGTCTCTCTGACGGAAGGCCAAAACTGGAGGACTGACCCTTCGGTGAATCCAGAGATTTATTTCGCTGTTGGTTCAGTTGTTCCTTGGGGGCTACACCCGATGGTGCTCAGGGATCACCCCTGCCGGGGCTCTGGGGACCATAGGGATGTCGATGTCAGAAATCAAACCCTGACTAGAAGCATGCAAGACAGATGCTATTTCTTTGGCCCAAATCCAGAGTTGTTTTTTTTTTTTTTTTTTTTTTGTGGGGGCCATGGGTGGTGGGTTGGGTCACACCTGGCGATGCTCAGGGCTAACCCAGGCTCTGCACTCACTGATTCACTCCCAGCAGTGCTCAGGGGACCCTACGGAATGCCGGGGACTGGACCCAGGTTGCCGCGTGTGAGGCAAGCATCCTTCCTTCCCGCTGGACTGTCCCTCGGGCCCCAGCCCAATCCAGAGATTTAAATGGGAGCCGCAGTGACAGAACAGCGAGGAGGGTGTTTGCCTTACACACAACTGACCCGGGTTCAATCCCCGGCACCCCATACGGTCCCCTGAGCATCACCAGGAACAAGGCCTCAGCTTAAACCCTGACCACAGCCGAGTATGGCAAAAAAAAAAAAAAAGAAAAAAACCCAAACCCAATCAATCAATAATGCTGACTCAGCTCAAAGGCCAAGAGCCATTAAATATAAAATCATGTATTTAAGGGTTGGGGGCGATAGAATGGTGGATAGGGCTTTTACCTTGCCCATAGCCAACCTGGGTTCGATCCCGGCATCCCATAGGGTCCCTTGGACTCGCCAGGAGTGACTTCTGAGCACAGAATCAGGAGTAACCCCTGAAGATTGTTGGTTGTGACCCAAAACCAAAAAATAGATACAATCATGTATTTCAGTTACACTCTGAGAGAAAGTACCATGGATAAAGCTTGCCTTACAGGGCTGGAGCGATAGCACAGTGGGTAGGGCATTTGCCTTGCACGTGGCTGACCCGGGTTCGATTCCCAGCATCCCATATAGTCCCCTGAGCACCGCCAGGAGTAATTCCTGAATGCAGAGCCAGGAGTAACACCTGTTCATCGCCAGGTGTGACCCAAAAAGAAAAAAAAAAAAAAGAAAAAATAATCCCTCTTTCTTTCTCTCTTTTTCTCTCCCTCTACTGGCCCCCCTCTCTGAGGCCACAGCCAGTGACAGTCAAGGCTGAGTCCTGGCTCTGCATTCAGGGATCATCACTCTTGGTGGGGCTCACAGGGACCCCATGGGATGCTGGGAATTGGACTGGGGTCTGGGAAGTGCAAGGCAAGAACCCTACCCATTGTGCTGTCTCTCTGGCCCTGAGCCGGAAGTTTCTGCCCGCCTCCTTTCCCAAATAAGACAACAGGGCAGAAATGATGCTAGTTGTCCAAAGGGACTCTGCACAGGGCAGATACTACAACAGGTAAGTCATTTACTTGCCTTGCATGTGGCCGACCTGGGCTTGAGCCCCAGCGTCCCATGGGGTCCCCCAAGCATTCAGGAGTTTATTCCTGAGTGCAGAGCCAGGAGTGACCCCTGAGCATCGCAGGGTGTGACCCAAAAAATATTAAAAAATTTTTTTCTTTAAAAAGGGAGTCAGCACAATCTGTCTCCAGTGCTCTGGGGCTGATCCCCTCCCTGTCCTTTCTCCCCCCCCACACTGGCCACCATGAAATTCTGGGAAGCTCTGCGTCTCGCTTTATCTGAGCAGATCGCTCAGAACAGTCAATAATTAGTCCTGAATATTCTCCATTTATCACTGAGGCAGGAGCCGAGTGCCTGGAGGCAGACACGGCAGCCAGGAGGGGCAGGAGAGGGGCCGGCGAGGGGGGGTCCTCCCGGCTCCCCCTTGATGCCGCCTTAGTACATGCTGTGTGATCCAGCCTCGACCCCGTCCCAGCTGTCACGATGCCACAGGCTAGCTGAGGAGGACAGGACACGAATAATAAATATAAATAATGAATGCTCCAAACAGGGGGGAAACCCAGGACGCGGGAGAGTCTCATGCTGGAGTGACACTGAACTTGCAATGTGAGAATAAAGACCTTTTTCCTGGGGTTCAGGGGACACCCCCCTTTCAGCCCCTGTCCCAGGCACATGCAAATGTCCTGCAACCCTTAGCAGAGCCACTGGAGCATCAGGGAAAGTGTGTGTGATTGATTTGGGGGCCACACCTGGCTTTGCTCAGGGCTGACTCCTGGCTCTGTGCTCAGGGAGCCCTCAGGGGTCAGACCGGGTCAACCCTGCGCAAGTCCAGCGCCCAGGCCGATGCAGGCGCTCTCTGGCGCCCCCTAGCGTCGGGAGCGTTAAGGTGCAGGGATCAAACCTGCCCAAGGTCTGGGCGGTCTGAGCTGAGGGCGGGGTCCCGCTGCTCCCCCCACCCCACCCCGTCCCCCCGCAGGCGGCCGGTAGGGGAGAATGAGAGAGAGCAGAGGGAGAGGGAAGAGAGGAGAACGGGGCAGGAGAGAGGGAGAGAGGGGGAAAAAGAGGGACGGAGAGAGGGAGGGAAGGCGGGTTGGGGGGAGGAGGAGGGAAGGGAGGGGAGGCCCTGCAGGGCTGAGCACCCCCTGAATCTGCCCCAGGCCCCCCTTCCTGGAGCCGGCGCCAGTGGGCGGAGAGGCGGAGGCAGTCCAAGGGCCCTGCCAGTCTCACCGAAACTCGGCGGCCCAAACTTGCTCCCGGGTGGGGCCGGTGGCCCAGAGGTGTGGGGGGGGCACAGAGCCCTGGTTTCACAGCCCCGTGGTGGGGCGGGGAGCATGGGGTGCAGGGCCAGGGGGCGGGGGGACCAGCATTCCTGGCCTGCGGGAGGCTGGAGGCTGGGCAAGTGGAAGGGGGTGGTGACCGGGGAGATTCCACTGCTGGCCCGAGGTCAGCCTGGGAACTTACTTTTTTTTGGTTGTTTTTGGGCCACACCTGGAGATGCTCAGGGCTGACTCCTGGCTCTGCACTCAGGAATCACTCCCGGCAGGCTGGGGGACCCTATGGGGTGCCGGGGATCTGACCCAGGGTGGCCGCGTGCAAAGCAAACGCCCTCTCCCCTGTCCTATGGCTCCGGCCCCAGACAAGATCCACTATCTCTGGGACTTCAGGCCAGGCTTGTGCCTCAGTTTCCCCATCTGGAAGCGGGGATGCCAGAAGCCACACTTCCCGAGGTGCGTTCAACTCAGGCGAGAGAGAGGGAAGGAGAGAAGGGGACCCAGCACAGGATAGGACGGGAAGAGAAGACTGGGAGTGAAGGAGCAAGGGGGAGAAAGAGGGAGGAAGGGAGGGGGCAAGGGACCAGAAGGAAGGAGGGAGGGAGGAAGGAGAGTCCCTTTGAGTCCCTCCTCCCGGCCAGAGCCAAGGGCCAACTCCAACATTATAATTTCAGACACGCCAGACCTGTCGAGGCGCAAGAAGTGGGTGCCGATTTGCATGCTATTTGCATGTGATTTGCATAGTGTTTGTGAAATGTCAAGAAGCCTTGAAAACCCTTTCCTACACCTCCCGACAGGGAGTAGGAAACTTTCTCGCCTCCCTCAGAAGCCCCCCTGCATGGAGTCGGTACCCCTCAGTTCGAGGGTTGCTGTCAGGATCTTTAACACCCTACCTGCAAAGTGGGCTCAAGGAGATATATAGCACCATCCCTCTCCCTAGCTCATTTTACATGCTAAGGGGAAGCTTTTGGTCCTTGAAAGTGGACTGCTAGTGCTCAGGCGCCAAGTGCTCGTGGGGATATTATGGGATGGTGGACGTGGGGACTATT
Organism: Sorex araneus; assembly: GCF_027595985.1. Taxonomy (NCBI): domain Eukaryota; kingdom Metazoa; phylum Chordata; class Mammalia; order Eulipotyphla; family Soricidae; genus Sorex; species Sorex araneus. The sequence continues at coordinate 236,670,888 of NC_073303.1, forward strand.
GGAAGTGTGTTAGCTGCATGCGGTGCCAGAGGTGCCTTGGGACCACTCCTGGCCCGGTCAGATGCCAGCAAGGAGCACCATACTTCTCCCACCCCCTAGACCTGAGTTCCCCATGTGTCAAACTCAACTGAGAGATGCCACTCACAAGGCAAGGTGGGTGACACTATTTTAGTGGAGGGAGCCCGCCACGGGGGTTGGGGGGGTGAGGTGAAGGTGGCGGGTGTGACATCATTAGAGAGGGAGGTGGGGGGGTCACCCCTTCTCTGCCACAGATCATTCGAGAGAGGCTGTTCACAGTAGATTCCCCAGAGGGGTGGGGGAGGAGCGGGTCCCAGAAGACTTCCTGGAGGAGGCGGGCATCTGGGTCAGAGTCAAGTGTGAAGGATGCTTCCGGCAGAGTCCTGGCCCAGCTCGGGCAGAGGTGGGGCTGAGAATGTCCAAGGTCCACGCCCCGAGCCCCGTGCCCACCCCCCACCCCCCCTCACCGCAGCAGCAGGCCTCCTCTTCTCTCTGCGTTTCTTCACGCGGGTGGCATTTCTGAGGGTCCGAGGGAGGGTGGCCGCAGTGGACGGGGTACGCCAGGCCCCGGGAGGGGAGCCGGACCCCACGGGTCGCACAGCAGAGCCCGCTGGCTGATTCGCACCTGGGACCGCACGGGCAGCAGCAGCCGGGGCGCGTTTCTCTGGCTGCTGGGGGACCCACAGACCTGGAGCGGCAGGACAGGAAGGACCAGACAGTTTCAGTCGAGGTGCCCGGGGGCCCGAGCGAAAGGACAGAGGGGAGGGTGCTGGCCCTGCCTGCAGCAGACGCGGGTTCAACCCCCGGCATCCCATAGGGTCCCGCACCCGCCACCCCGGCACCGCCAGGAGTCACTCCTGAGCACAGAGCCAGGAGGAGCCCCTGAGCATCGCTGGGGGTGGCCCCCAAGCAAACAAAAAACTTACAGTCGAGGTGGTCAGACCCGGGGACTGGAACAACAGGACAAGAAGAACCAGATAATTTTGTTTGTTTGTTTTGCTTTCTGGGTCACACCCAGCAATGCACAGGGGTTACTCCTGGCTCTGCACTCAGGAATTACCCCTGGCGGTGCTTGGGGAACCCTGTGGGATGCTGGGAATTGAACCCGGGTCGGCCGCATGCAAGGCAGACGCCCTACCTGCTGTGCTACCGCTCTGACCCCAGGACCAGATAATTTTAAGTTAGTCCTGAGGAGGGGGTGAGGGGGTGAGGGGTTGGGGTGCAAACCTGATTTTGGAGCCATCTAATGGCCAGTTCTAGAATTGCAGGCAAAGAACGCAAATAAAAGTTCATGTTTACACGCAAGCCAGCAGTTTATTGGGGTGGGAAGGGGAAGGGGGTGTGTTTTCTGGGTTCACAGCTAAAGGGATTCAGAATTTACTCCTGGCTCTGGCACTCAGGGATCGCTCCTGGCAGGGATTTGGAGTGCTGGGGATCAAACCCAGGTCAGCCGGGTGCAAGGCAAACACCCTCCCCGCAGTGCCGTGGAAGGTAGCACCTCTCCTCGGCCTCCTTAGCATTCCCCAGCTGTCTTTTTTTCTTTTTGGGTCACACCCAGCGATGCTCAGGGGTTCCTCCTGGTTCTGCACTCAGGATTCACTCCTGGCGGTGCTCAGGGGACCCTAATGGATGCTGGGAATCAAACCCAGGTCGGCCGCGTGCAAGGCAAACGCCCTCCCTGCTGTGCTATGGCTCCAGCCCCCTTTCCCAGCTGTCTTACCTGGAGTGAGCGCCAGGCTCCGGGAGGCGCCCCTCCACCCTGGTGGGCTTCTTCCAGCCAGCATCTCTCCGCTGCCCCAGGGCAGCCCTTCACCTTCTGGAACGAGGGCTGCTGGGAAGAGGGGAGACGAGAAACCAGATCGCAAAGGAAGCACAACCCCCCAGGTGGCCCCGGCTAGTGGGCGCCCATATTCCTGCTCCCTTCAGGGCTTCCGGCCCCAAGAGCCTCTCCCCCACTCGCAGGAGAACCAAGCCCCAGGGTTATGCACTAGATAGCTCCTTCCCCAGCTCCAGAGACATGATGTTCGTCATGTTTACTAAGCAGCTGCTATGTGCCCCACACAGACACAAACGAGCGAACCCATAACACTCCCGGCGACTGTCCGGTCCAGCAGGGAAAGCAGGGTGGGGGAAAAAGATTGAAATACAGAGAAGTGGGCTGGAGAGGTAGGAGAGGGGCCGTGGGCAGGGTGCTTTGCCTTGCGTGAGGCTTCAATCCCCAGCACCCCATGGGGTCCCCTGAGCACTGGCAGGAGTGATCCCTGAGCAAGGAGTCAGCCCTGAGCACTTTTGGGGACGGCTCTCCAAAAAAAAGGGACACACACACACACACACACACACACACACACACACACACACACGGATACAGATGTTGGTGGGGTGCAGTTTTAAATGAGCTGATGAGGCTGCAATGCACCAAAGTGTCATCTGATCAAAGACAGATGGAGTTAGAGGGAGGTGGCTAGCAATCAGGTGCCTGAGGAGCCAGTGCAAAGGCCCTGAGGTAGGAATACACCAACAGCCGGTTGGTGCTTAATTAGCTTAGCCTCCATCGCTTCTTGGACCTCCACCCTGTGCTCCCTCCCTGGCATTGCTCTGGGCTGACTCCTGGCTCTATTCTCAGGGATCACTGCTGCATGGGGGCTGGGGGGCCCTATGGGGTTCGGGGAATCAAACCCGAGTCAGCCATGTGCAAGGCAAGTGTCCTACCTGCTACCCCATCGCTCTGTCCCTGCCAATTCATAAATGTTTGTAAATAATGATTTTGCTCACCAAGGGTAGTTCAGCTACTAGGACTTGTAGAAGGGGTCCCAGGGGGCACCCCCTCCCACCTCCAGACCCCACAGACTCCCCAAAAGGACCTGGGAGGGGGTGAACAACCTCGCTGGAGATTCCTGACCTGCCATAGGAGTTTCTGCGCTATTTTTGTTTGCTTATTTTCTTTTGTTTTGGGGCCACACCCAGTGGTGTTCCAGGCTTACTCCTGGCTCTGTGCTCAGGGATCACTCCTGGCAGACTCGGGAGAGCCCCCCTGTACACCCCAAGACACACATACACTTCCCAGTGACCTGTCTTTGTGGCAGTTCTAGCTCTCACCTGCTTTTCATTTGTTTTAGTTTTGGGGCCACATCTGGAGGTGCTCAGAGCTGACTCTTGGCTCTGTGCTCAGGAATCACGCAGAGAGGGGACCCTCTGGGGGTGCCAGGGTTCGAACCCGGGTCTGCAGAGCCCTGACTGCTGTATTTTGGCTCTGGCCCCTCTGGTTGTCTCTGTTCACGTGTTAGGGCCACACCGGGGAGCTCTGGGTGTCCGCTGTCCCCTGGGCACTCGGCTGAGCTTCCTGCCAGCAAAGCTCTGCTCTCAGGGGGACCCTCCCCTCCCCCCCCCACGCCTGCCCCTCTCACCCGCGTCCCCCCAGGGCTGGGATGCCCAGACACCCAGGGCAGAAGGTGGGGCACAGCGCCGGCTATGGGGTGGGGGGACGGGTGGGGACAGAAGGACGGAGAGCAGACATGGTGGGCGATGAAGTGAATGGGCAGGTTCAGGGGGCTGGGGTAGGGGGTGCGGCAGGCAGGGGGTACCTGGGGCCACCCACCAAGCCCCTTCCTACCTGCCTGGATCCACCACTGGCCGCACCCCATCCTGCCCTCCCCAGAATACCAGCGGGGCCCACCTCACCCAGGACCGCAGCGGGACACCCCTGCCACCCAGCACCCCAGTGTGGCCTCTGTACCCACATCCTCTTTGTTTTCCCTTTGGGGGGCCTCAGCCGGCAGTGCTCAGGGCTGACCCCCTCTCCGCGGTCAGGGCTCGGCTCGGGGGGTGCCGGGGCTGGAATCCGGGTGGGCCCCGTGCAAGGCAAGTGCCTCCCCGCCGGCTGCTCACTCTGGCCCGGGCCCCTCGTCCAGGGCTGCGGCGGGGCCATGCCATGCCCTGTGGCCCAGCCGGGCTCGGGGCCGCCCGCCCCCGCCCCCGCCCCCAGGCTCCCGGCCGGGCCCCCTGAAGACTCAGAGTCCCCGCGGGGCCGCTTGGCGACCCCCTCCCTCCCCAACTCCGGCTGGGCCGTCCTGCCCCCCACCCCCCGATGTAGACCCAGAACCGCCCCCAGGACCCCCCGGGACCCCCGCCCGCCACCGCCCCCGACCCGAAGCCCCGCGTCCGGCCACCTGGGGTCGCTGACCAGCAGCAGCACCGCCCCGTCCTGCAGGCGCGCGTCGCGCACCGTCTGGTGGTCGTCCAGCCGCCGCGCGTTGTAGTAGAAGGTGCGCCCCCACGAGCTGACGCCCTGGCCCACCAGCTGCGCGCGCAGGTCGCTGAGCGTGTCCCGCGGGCGCACGGTCAGCGGCAGCAGCAGCGCCTCGTCCGCCAGGTGCACCTTGATGTGGTAGCGCTTCCAGCGCGACAGGCCGCGCCGCAGCCCGTCCATGGCGCCGCGACCCGCACCCGCCCGACCGGCCCGGCCGCCGCCGCCGCCCCGCCCCGCCGCGCCCGCGCGCCCGGGCCGGCCTCCCGCGAGGGGCGGGGCCGCGGGGTGGGGACCGGGTTGCGACACGCTCGGGAGGGAGAGGCGATGCCGCTGGGAGGACGTGGAGAGAGAGGGGGGGTTGCCTTGGCAGCGGAAGGGTGGCAGACTGAGGGTCTGAAGGGCTGTGCAAAGGCCCTGGGGCAGAAGCAGTGGAGGAGGGGCTGTGCAAAGGCCCTGGGGTAGGGAAGGGACAATGTAATGGCCCTGGGGCAGTGGGAGATTTTTTTTTTTCTTTTTGGGTCACACCCGGCAAGGCACAGGGGTTACTTCAGGCTCTGCTCTCAGGAATTACGCTCAGGAATTACCTCTGGCGGTGCTCAGGGGACCTTATGGGATGCTGGGAATTGAACCCGGGTCGGCCGCGTGCAAGGCAAATGCCCTACCCGCTGTGCTATCACTCCAGCGCTGTAGTGGGATATTTTTTAAAGGTTTTATTACTAAAAGTAAAGAGGAGGCCCTGAATGATAATACAGGGGGTGAGGCATTTGCCTTGCTTGCATCCAATGTGGGTACCCAGGTTTGATTCCCCAGCACCCCAAATGGTCTTCCAAGTCTGCCAGGAGAGATCCCTGAGCACAGAGCCAGGAGTCAGCCCTGAGCACCACCAGGTATGACCCCTCTCTAATGCTCCCCCCCCCAATAAATAAAAGCAAAGAGGGCTGGAGTGATAGTACAGCAGGGAGGGTATCTGCCTTGCACTTGGCTGACCCGGGTTCGATCCCAGCATCCCCTAGGGTCCCCTGAGCACCATCAGGAGAGATTCCTGAGGGCAGAGCCAGGAGCAACCTCTGAGCATTGCCGGGTGTGGGCCCAAAGGACAAACAAATAAACAAAAAAGAAAACCCAACTAAGAGCAAAAGAAACTCCATTTAGACTTCTTCCCCCAGCACATCCACGAAGGATGAAACTAGGTGAAGAAAACACGGGGACTCAAAATGATGATAATTGTAGTGTGGCCGCGCAACTCTCATGGACAGATTCATACCTAACCGTGGACACACGCGGTCCTGCACGCGGCTCCTCCAGGAGGCTGGCTTACCCACCAGGGACAGACTCCCTTCCTTCGAAGGCAAAAAGCTTCTGGAAGCCGGGCCGGAGCGATAGCACAGTGGGTAGGGCGTTTGCCTTGCACGCGGCCGACCTGGGTTTGATATCCGCGGCATCCCATATGGTTCCCCAAGTGCCGCCAGATGTAATTCCTGAGTGCAAAGCCAGGAGTAACCCCTGAGCATCGCTGGGTGTGACCCAAAAAGCAAAAAAAGAAAAAAAAAAAAGCTTCTGGAAGCCTCTGAGGGTGAGAGACAGACAGGCACAGGTGCCTGAAAACTAGTACCATGGCCAGGCAGAGCCAGGGTTTGCCTTGCTCAGGTTCGATCCCTGGCACCCCAAAGGGTCCCCCGAGCCCTGCCGGGATGGTCCCTGAGCGCAGAGCCAGGAGTAAGCGCTGAGCACCGCTGGGTGTGGCTCCAAAGCAAACCAAATGGCACTGGGGCTAAAGTGCTCGCCTGGGGCTGGAGCGATAGCACAAGGGGGAGGGCCTTTGTCTTGCATGCGGCCAACCTGGGTTCCATCCCTGGCATCCCATAGGGTTCCCCAAGCACTGCCAGGACTAATTCATGAGCAACTAATTCATGAGCACAGAGCCAGGAGTAACACCTGAGCATTGCTGGGTGTGACCCAAAAAGAAAAAAGAATTTAAAAAAATTAAAAAACTAAAGTGCTCAGCTGGCACATGTCTGGCCCGAGTTTGATCCCCAGCCCTGCTGAGGGCCCCCTCCAGACCCCCAGCATGGCCACAGAATCAGCACCTCTGGGTGTGGCCCCCAAACCCAAACAAACAGAGATCACTGAGTGGGACCACCAGTGGCTAGTCCCACGTGGTCACCCAGGCAGGTGGGGGGGCGTGGCTCCGGGTCCTGCTGAGTCTCCCAAGAAGGCGACTTGATGGCTTGACTTGAGTACTGGGGTCACCCATTGCCTGAGTCGGACTGTGGAACCGGCCTCATGTCAAGCCCAGGACACCAGACAGGAGGAGGCTTCTGGGGTCTGTGGGAACTGATTCTGAATGATTTTTTCAGGGGGCACACCAGGCGGTGCTTGGGGGACCCTATGGGACCCTATGGGATGCTGGGAATCGAACCCGGGTCGGCCGCGTGCAAGGCAAACGCCCTACCCGCTTTGCTATCCCTCCAGCCTTGACATTTTTTTTGCTTTTGCTTTTTAGGTCACACCCGGTGGTGCTCAGGGGTTCCTCCTAGCTCTGCACTCAGGAATTACTCTGGCGGTGCTCAGGGGACCCGATGGGGGATGCCGGGTGACCACACGGAAGACAAACGCCCTCCCTGCTGTGCAATTGCTCCGGCCCCTTGAGGCACCATTTTATCTGTCACAGACAATTCTGGGGGGAGCCGAAATGGCCCGGGACATTCTCTGAGCTTTCATTCCTGTGTCTGGGAAACCGGAAGGTCCCGGACTGAGAAGCGAGGTGCCCCCCATAATCACCCATTACCTGGCATTCTGCATTCTACAGTTTGACCTTCCTACTTGATCTGAGCCCGCACAGCAGAGCCTGGCGAGCTCCCTGTGGCGTATTCGATATGCCAAAAGCAGTAACAATGATGGGTCTCATTCCCCCAGCCCTGAAAGAGCCTCCAATATGGCACCATTTGGAAGGACAAGTCAGGAGAGACTGCTAAAAATCTCAGGGCTGGGATGAATAGAAACGTTACTGGCACCTGCTCGAGCAAATCGATGAACAACGGGATGACAGTGATACAGTGACACTTGGTCTGAAGGCCCCACCCAGTGGAACTGCTCCCAGCCCAGTGCTCAGGAGAGCAAACTGGAGTTGGCTAGCTGCATGCAAAGCAAGCCACTTCACCTGCTCTACTATCTCTCCAGCCCCGGTATTACAGGTGTGGTCTCCGGCACCCCAGAGGGTTCTTGGAGCACCACTGGGAGTGATCCCCAAGCACAGAGCCAGGAGTCAGCCGTGAGCACTGCTGGTATGGCTCAAAAAAACAAAGAAAGAAAGATCAACTGAATTCACGGACATTTCTGTTTGTTTTGGACGAATGGAGACATTACTGAGACTGCTCGAGAAAATGGACAATCAACGGGATGATGATGATGATGATGATGATGATGATGATGGGTGTCTGTTCAAGCTGGTCTGTTTTATTTTTCAATATTACTATTATTATTATTATTATTATTATTATTTTGCTTTTTGGGTCACACCCGGTGATGCACAGGAGTTAGTCCTGGCTCTGCACTCAGGAATTACTCCTGGCGGTGCTCAGGGGACAATATGGGATGCTGGGAATCGAACCTGGGTCGGCCGCATGAAAGGCAAACACCCTACCCGCTGTGCTATTGCTCCAGGCCCCTCAATGTTATTTTTAATGTGATTTTATTTATTTTTGACTTTTGGTCACACCTGGGGCAGTGCTCAGTACTCCTGCCTCTGCACTCAGGGATTATTCCTGGCCCCGCACGCAGGGATGCCAGGGATTGAACCCTGGTCCGTCATGTTCAAGGTAAACGTTCAAGCATCGGTACTATTCCTCTAGCCCCAATGCTAGTATGATTTTTTTAGGGGGTGGGTCGAGGCATGGTTGGGCCACACCTGGCGGTATTCAGGAGTGGCTCCGGGCTCTGACTTTGGAGTCACTCCTGGTGGTGCTGAGACCGGGTACGTGCAAGGCACATACCCCGGGGCCCTCCTGGATTCTGCCTCTGCCCCTCCCTGCCCTCATGCTGGTCTTTTTTTTGTTTTGTTTTTCTTCTGCTTTTTGGGCCACACCCAGGGATGCTCAGGGGTTACTCCTGGCTCTGCACTCAGGAATTACTCCTGGTGGTGCTCAGGGGTGCCATATGGGGTGCCGGGGATGGGGATCAAACCTGGATTGGCTGTGTGCAAGACCAACGCCCTCCCCGCTGTGCTATCACTCGGCACCCCCCTCCCCCCCAAAGCTGGTCTTTTTCATAGTCCTCAACTGTCCAGAGGTGAGTGGAGAATGGGGGGGGGGTGACTCACTCTGAGTCTGGTTTAATTCTGTTTGATAAGGGTCAGAGAGCGAGGACTGCGGGGAGGGCGCTCGCCTTGCACATACTCAGGTTCAATCCTGGCATCAATCACACACACACACACACACACACACACACTCTCCCGGGGCACCGCGAGGCGGGAGCCCTGAGCACAGCTGGATGTGCAGAGACAAACAAGCAAGCAAACGGAGGATGACATGCGATGACTCTTGCTTGTTTGTTTGTTTGGGGGCCACACCCGGCCATGCTCAGGACTCACTCCTGGCGCGATCCCAGGTTTGCCATGTGCAAGGCAAAGGGCCCTGCCCACTGTACTGTCCCTCCAGGCCCATCTTAAAGACCAGTCTGGGCTGGGAGGGGTGGGGGGGGGCGGAGAGACAAGACCAAGTACAGGAAGGTTCCTGGGTTAAGGCATTTGCCTTGTAATTGTTTTCTGTTTTTTTCTTTTTTGGTCACACCCAGTGATGCTCAGGGGTTACTCCTGGCTCTGCACTCAGGAATTACTCCTGGCGGTGCTCGGGGGACCCTATGGGATGCTGGGAATCAAACCATCGAACCCAGGTTGGCCACGTGCAAGGCAAACACCCTACCCCGTTGTGCTGTTGCTCCAGTCCCCGGCATTTGCCTTGTACCCGGTTTTGATCCCTGGTCCACAGAGTGCCCTGAGCCCCGCCAGGAGTTGAGCACAAAACCAGGAGTAACCAGGAGTCCTGAAGCCTGCACAAAGATCAAAGGAAAAAAGAAAAAGAATACTCCATTCCCCTGGGCGGGGTTCCCGCTGGTACATGGTGCAAAGCTGCCTGGAGGGGGGCCCAGAAAAGCAAGTTTTGGGGAGATAGAGACAGACAAAACCACCCCTCCTGCCCCAGACTGACGCATGCGCACACGCTCCCAGACAGAGGCAACCAGCTTCCAGGTAACTGCAGGTCACTGGCACAAGGGCAGGTGGCCCCAACCAGGTGCTCTGGGTTAAGGACGGCAGAGAAACCCGCCCCCTTCCCGCTCCTCCGTCTCCCTCCGCCCTGCGGCACAGGTCCCTCTACTCAGGCAGCAAAGAGCCGCTGGCCACCGCCTCCAGGACGCCCTCAGCAAAGCGCCTGACTCTCGGGCGCCACCCAGCGGGCTCAGGGGGTAGGGTAGGGCGGCTCCCTGGGTGATTCTTCATCCCTGGAGCCAACTCTCACCTTTTTTTTTTGGGGGGGGGGGGTTGGCGGAGGGGCGCGGAGAGTGGCGGAACTGCACCCGGCGGGTGGTGCTCCTAGGGGTGCCAGGAACTGCAGCCCGTGCTTTAGCCCTCTTCTCCAGCCCTGGCATTTTGTTCTTTTGTTTTGGGGTTACACACCCGGCGGTGCTGAGAACTTACTTCTGGCTCTGGGCTCAGGGGTCAGTCCTGGCAGGGCTTGGGGGACCCTGTGGGATGCCGGGAATCGAACCTGCGTCAGCTGCGTGCAAGGCCGGCGCCCGCCCCTCTGCGCTATCTCTGGGGCCCCTCTCTTCCCCCCACCCCCTGTTTTATTTTCTGTTTGGCTTGGTTTCTGGGCCGCCCCCAGCAGCGCTGAGGGCTGACTCCTGGCTCTGTGCTCGGGTTCACTCTCGGTGGAGCTGGGGTGCCAGGGATGGAACCCACAGTGGCCCCGTGTAAGGCAAGCGTCCTGCCTGCTGTACGATCTCTCTGGCACCCCAGTTTGGATTTGGGGGGACCATTTTGAGCAGTGCCCAGGGGGACGCTGTGGTGCTGGGGGTGGAACCTGGGGTTCCTACTTTCAAAACCTTCCTCTGGTTATTTGAGGCAGCTCCCCCCAGTCAGAAGTCACAAGTCACGAACCTGGGGCCAGAGCGGCAGGGAGGGCACTCACCTTGTTCGTGGCCACCCAGGTTCCATTTCCAGCACCCCCAAAGGTCCCCCAGAGCCCAGGGCTGCCAGGAGTCAGCCCCAAGCGAGCACCGCTGGGGGTGGCTCAGAAAAAAAAAGAAAAAGAAAACAAACCCCAGAAATCTTTGAGCTCTGGATCCTGGGTGATCTGAGGGGCCCTGGCCATGCGGACTGGTTCCATCCGCCTCCCCCTGTGCCCTATTTTCTCAGGGACAGGGAACAAGAGACATTTTTCTGGGACGCCTATCTGTGACAAGCTTTCCTGCTGGGTCTCATTTGAGCCGAGTCGGTAAATATTTGGTTCAACCTGGCTGGCAGGCTCGATGCAGGAGAAGCCGCTTCAATGCTTTCGCCCGGGACTTCCCCGCAGGGGCTAAGGTGAGGTTCCTGTCGGGCTGGCGGGGCCGTGGAGGGGGGGTGGGCACGCAGCTGTGCAGCTGTTTGGCGCCTGGTGGGCAGATTTGCGGAACTAGAAGAAGCCGGTTCCAGAGACACTGCCAGCGGGTTTCGGGCACTTAACCCGACAGTGTGTCAGTGGGGTGTCCCTTGTTTTAAAAATTGCTAATGCAACTTTATAGATCACAGCCAGGATGGAAATGGAGCCTGAACAATCCGCCCCTGTCCTCCTTCCCTAAGTGGAAGGGACACATTTGCAGAAATTCCTTTCTTTCTCTCTTTCTCTCTCTCTCTCTCTTTTTCTTTCTTTCTTTCTTTCTTTCTTTCTTTCTTTCTTTCTTTCTTTCTTTCTTTCTTTCTTTCTTTCTTTCTTTCTTTCTTTCTTTCTTTCTTTCTTTCTTTCTTCCTTTCCTTCTTCCTTTCTTTCTCTTTCTTTCTTCCTTTTTTAGGGCGGCCATACCCGGCAGTGCTCAGGGCTTTCTCCTGGTTGTGTTCTCAGAGATTACTCCTGGCCAGGCTGGGGAGAATTGTATACAAGCCAGCCTTGGGCAAGGCAAGCAACCTAACCACCACTGAATTATACCTCTAGGAGGCCAGAGCAGTAGTACAGCAGGGAGGACACTTACTTTGCAGGTGCTGACCCGGGTTCGATCCCCGGTGGCATCGCATAGACCCCCACCCCCCACCCCTGCCCTGTGCCTGGCCAGGAGTGATGTTTCAGTGCAGAGCCAGGAGTCAGCCCTGAGCACCACCTGGTGTGTGGCCTCAAAACAAACAAACTGGGGCTTGAGGGATAGCACAGCGGGTAGGGCATTTGACTTGCACATGGCTGACCTGGGTTCGATTCCCAGCATCCCATAGGGTTTCCCGAGCACCACCAGGAGTAATTCCTGAGTGCAGAGCCAGGAGCAACCCCGGTGCATTTCCGGGTGTGACCCAAAAAGCAAACAACAACAACAACAACAACAAAACCCAAAAAAACCCACAAAAAACAAAAACAAACAAACAAACAAACAAACAAACAAACCCAGAAAACCAAAAAACAAACAAACAAACTAAAAGCCACATAGATTCTTTTTGCTTAGTTCAGATGTGAACATTCAAGGCCTCAGGGTGGTGAAAGATGCAGCAGCGTCTTGGGAGCTGCCTGCTTGGCTCTGTCCCCCAACCACTCTCAGCAGGGCGGATGCACACGGCTCTTCCCAGCAGCCTCTATCCCGATCCCAGCACGGACAGGAGGAAAGGCCTGACTCAGAGCGACTGGGGATCGAACCCAGGGGACTTGTGCTCTGTCCCTGAGCTCCATCCCGGCTGCCTTGGGGACCTGCCTTTTAGACTCCCCGCAGCCTGACTGCAGCACACGTCTCAACTGGCACTTGGCTGCTCTTGGCGGGGATTGCCTGCCACCTGCTGTTCACATATGGTATTGCACCTGCCGACAATACAGGAGAGGGAGTGACGCAGGTGCTTTTATTTTTACTTAGTTTGCTCTGGGGCCACATCCGCGATGTTCAGGGCTGACTCCTACTCTGCACTCAGGAATCACGCCTGGTGGGCTTGAGGGACCCTGTGGGATGCCAGAGTTAGAACCTGGGTAGGCTCTGTGCAAGGCAAATGCCCTCCCCGCTGTACTTATCTGGCCCCAAAGCAATAAAATGTTGTCTTGTTTTTTTAGAAGGAGCCGCTGAAATGCTAAGGGGCAGGTTTCACAGACGGGGGAAGGACCAGGAGCCAGGGAACGCTGGTAAGTTCCAGAAGTCGGAGGAGGCTAGGAATGAGTCTCTGAAAAGGAAAAAAAAAAACCACAACCAAAAATAAAAACAAAGAACCAGCTCTCCAGACTCTCACTGTTTAGGATTTCTGGGTTCCAATTTTTTGTTTTTTTTTTTTTGGGGGGGCCAGACCCGGTAATGCTGACTCCTGGCTCTGCACTCAGGAATCACTCCTGGCGGTGCTCATGGGACCCTATAGGATGTTGGGGATGGAACCCAGGTCGGCCGAGCGCCAGGCAAATGTTCTCCCCGCTGTCCTATCTCTCTGTCCCCTCCAGATTGCTGTTTGAAGCTAGCCCATTTTGGGGGTTCATTTATTCTGGCAGCTGTGGCAAGCGCAGCCGCTCATTATCCTGTGGGGATGGTGTGAGCATCGTTCTGAAGATGAGAACAACCCACTGGGGAGAAGAGGAAACGGCCCTTCATGGGAAAACAGCGTCACATGACGCAGAGGAGGCTGTTGGTCCACAAAGCTGATCCTGTCACGGTCCCCCGGCACACCCTCCCAGGAACCTGGGGCGCAGCAGCCTGTGCATGGGAGAAATGAGCCCGTGGAGAGTTTCAGAGAGGGTGAGATGATAGCCCCAGGACACACAGCTGAAGCAAGGCTGGGGAGGAAGCTGGAGTGGCTGAGCAGGGGCTTTGCATGTAGACAGCTTGGGTTCAAAGCCTGCGACCACGTGGCCCGACCCCCAGCTATACACAGATCTTCCCTGGGCATTGCTGAGGGGTGTTGCCCTCTGTCTCCCCAAATAATAGAACCAGAATTTTAACTGGGAGCCATTTAAGCCCGGCAAACAGCACCAGGGGATTGGGGATCCCCGCAAAGCCACAGAGCTCTGCACTGCTCGAACCGTAATGAAATCTTTATGAAGACAAGCGAGTGACTGATGGAGCAGACACGTTTTTTTGGTAGCTGTGGAGACATTAACTAAGTTATTCATTTCCGTTTTGCACTTTTTTTTTTTTTTTGCTTGTACCTTCCCTTTGGTACTTGTTTCTCTTCCCCTCCTTCTCCTGCCCCCCCCCCCCCCAAACATGTCAGGCCCCCGGGAGAGCAAGAACATTAGGTCGTTTCTGGAGAACCTCGCTCACTGTCATGACGGGCCTTTCACATAGACAAAGAACCAATGTGTGTGTGCAGGTCGGAGCTGGGGCTCCTGGGCCCCTCTAGGGAGGGGATGGTCTCTGCTCTTCACTCACTGTGGGCCCGGTGACAGCGTCTCAGTGACAGTGCCCCCAGAGGGTGACGCTCAGGGGTCACGCCTGCATATTCCATCACTGAAAGACTAGCGATGACCCAGTGTGGTAAATACTGTCTATTCCCTTCCTGCACCAAGGGAGCAGGAGCCCTGACCTTGCTAGCCAGATGCCACCTTGGAAGACCGCCCCCGCTGGCCATTCTTGTGACATCCTTTCTGACTTTTTTTTGGGGGGATGGGGGCTACATCTGGCAATGTTCAGGTGTTACTCCTGGCTCTGCTGAATCACTCTGGCAAGCCCTCCCTGAAGTATAGTTCTTTTTTTTTTTTTCTTTTTGGGTCACACCTGGCTATGCACAGGGGTCACTCCTGGCTCTGTACTCAGGAACCATCCCTGGTGGTGCTCACATGGGATACTGGGAATCGAACCTGGGTCGGCCGCGTGCAAGGCAAACGCCCTACCCGCTGTGCTATTGCTCCAGCCCCCCTGAGGTTCTTTTTGAGGAAACTGGTGTGTGTGTGTGTGTGTGTGTGTGTGTATGTGTGTGTGTGTGTGCGCACGCGTGTGTGCGTGCATGTGTGCTTTTGTGGTTGGGGGCCAAACCTAGCAGTGCCCAGGGCTTACTGCTGGCTCTGCATTCTGGGGTAACGCCTGTGGTGCTCAGGGCTTGAACCTGGGGTGGCTGTGTGCAAGGCCCTCCCCAATGTCCTACCTTTGAACCCCTCCTCCCTAAGCTGTGATTCTCAGCTGTCCTCCCAGCCTGGGGAACCTGGACCCCAATACCTACTCTAGTGGAGTTGGGGGTGGGGCCCCTATTCCTTTGGGGTGCCTGAGGGAGGGACCCCGAGAGCCAGGGGGAGCGGCTGCCCCAGGCCTGGCTGGGCAGAGTCTGGACCTGGCTCTTCTCAATGGAGACGCCCTAGCGGGGAGAACTGGAGAGTTCAGGGGCCTGTGGGTGCTGTCCTAGTTACAGGAGGGGAGGGGGGTGCTGGGGGGGTAAGGGGGAAACACTGGATTAACTCTCGTGTGCTGGTCAGGACCAGGTCTAATTGGGAGGGGACGGACTTGGATCTTCACTCACTGTGGACTCGGTGATAGGCCTCTGGCGGGTGGTGCTCAGGGGCTGCTGCTCTGTGCTTGGCTGGGATGTGGGGCGCCCGCACGCAGAGCATGTCCTTGGGGATGAGCAAGGCGGGTCCTCTCTCTGGGGGGTGGCAGGGGCTCATTTCCCTGGACACCATCCCCCACAGTCACAGGGCTGGTAGCCGGGTGCCCTGTGCCGTGGCACCACTGCACCAAGGGGCCAGCAGCCCCCCCCACCGGCTCCCGAGATGCTCCCCACTAATCACCAAACACACGCGCACGCGTGAGAACCGTAAACGTTTATTCATGGAAAATGGAATGCCTCGTTAACAGAAACCGTGTCTCAGAAATGGCAGAACAGGAACACGTTTATTTTAAAAAGAGCGAGAGCGAGGAGAGTGAGCCGTGCGCCTGGCTGCCCCGAGCTGAAGCTCGACGGCAGCCCGTGCCCCCCGGAGACCCAGGCTGGGGGCTCTGGCCCCACCCAGCTGGGCCCCGCCTGCCTGCAGCACTGCGCGCGTGGGGCTCAGTAGCGGCGGGTGAAGTGGGGGTACGGGTGGGGGTGGGGATGTGAGTGCGGGACTCGGTTGCCCCGGTCCTGGCCGGTCAGTCCTTCACTGTCCAGTCCGCTGCTGGGCACCACGTGGCCCTGTGAGTGGCCACCTTCCGCAAAGCCGCCGCGCCTGGAACGATGGTGACGCTTGGCCCCTGTGGTGAGCGCACTGGGCTCCCTGCGTGGCCCGGAGCCCCCCGAGACACGGGGCCGAATTCTCCCCCGCCCAGGAACACAGCGCCGGCTCCTTACCCCGAGAGGCCTCCGCGGTTGGCCATGTGCGCTGGGCCCAAGGGCCCGGGCAGGCCTCTCTCACCGCCTGCAACAGAGGCGACAGGTTGCCCACAGGCCATCGTGGGCAGCCTCGAAGCATGGGGCGAGCATGGGGTACCCCCCCGCCACCCCGCAGCCCCTGTGGGTGGCAGGGTCGGCCCTCACCTTGCCACCTGGCATGCTCCCGGCCCGACGTGCCCGAGTCGGCGGCACCTGGCCAGGTGCGCTGCTGGTGCTCCTCCAGCCGCTGGCTGTGCTCTGTCCACTCGCGGGCGCCCCTGAGCCGCAAGAAGCAGGGACAAGTGTGTCTGCGGTGCCCGGGGAGAGCTGGAGCAAGGGGCCCAGGGCGGCCAGGGCTGGGGGGACCCAATGCGTGGGCCAGGTGGACACCCAGGGACGAGAACTCCAGGCTCCCCTCCCAGGGCCCCCACAGGGTGGGCTCCAGGGCCTGGAAGCGTCTGGAACTCCCAGACAGGCGGCGGCTCCCGCGGGCAGGGCGGCAACCTAGCCCTGGCCCATCTAGAACAAGGACCCAGGAGCGGGCCAAGAGGAAGTAGCTTCTGGAATCCATCAGTGAAAGTGACGGCCCTCTCCAGCCCACTCACCGGGCAGTGCCCAGCAGACTGCTCTGGGTGGCCCTGGCTGTTCCCACAGCTGTGATCCCTCACAGAGTGGCTGTGGGCTGGTGGCACCAAGGTGCATGACGTGGGGGACCGGGTGTGAGGCCCTCATGGGCGGGCCCCAGGCTCACCTGGGCGTAGGGGGCGGCCCCCGGCCCTCGCTCAAGCGTTTGTCAGAGCCGTAGCCCCCCCAGGCATCCCGGGAGTCCCTGATGGGGCGCTCTGGTCCCCCGTGGCGTTCATCCGCGTAGTGCTGGAAGGCAGAAGGCGGCTTGGCGACTCGAGCCACCCCTACTGGGTGGGCCTCGGGGGGCCCTCGGTGGCCCCCTAACACCTAGCACCCAGGCAGACATCCACAGGGCCACACCACCCACAGAGGCTGTCCCATGGGCGGTTGTGGGTGCTCTTGTGGGGGGCGGGAGGAGAGGAACCCCAAGGTCCCCGTCTCTGGGAAACAGCACAGACCCCTCGGCCAGGCCCCGAGACCCCCGGGCGTGGGCGGCACTCACCTGCCCGTCCCGCTCGGCCATCATGGAGCGCGAACCTTCCCTTCTGCGGGGGGAGAGACAGCTCACGGCCCCACCGAGCACTCTCGGGGGCTGTGTACAGTTCCCGCCTTTCTCAGGGTGCAAGCAAGTCCGGGGTGGGGGTGGGAGACCCCGGCGGGGGGTGCAGTGCAGCCTCCGCTCCCAAGAGCCCCGTCCTGCCAGCCTAACCCATGTCACCCACGTCACTCTCTCCACGCGCACACCCCAACTGAGCCCTCTATGGACCTGACCCCCGGCGCGGACCTGTCGGCCATGTGCTCCTGGTACTGGCACCGCTCTCGGTGGTCGAAGTCGTGGAAGCCGTGGTGGTTGGCCCGAGAGAAGCTGTTCCGGTACCTGCCGCCTTCCAGGGTCGTGCGCTTCCCTTCTGGCCAATAGGTGTCGTCGCGCCTGGAAGGAGGTAGGGGAGGCTTTCATTCAGGAGGAGGCGGGGACGGAGGAAGGCGGGGTGGGGGCCAGGGGCTCTCCCAACAGATCCAAGATCACTGCCAACATCCCGCAGGGCGAATGACATCCGGTCATGGCGGCCTGGCCGGGAGGGAGGGGACGCCCCTAACTGTCCGGGGCCTACTGACTGCCAGGGGTGCCTGGAAGCCCACTGGGTCCCTACTGGACCCCTGCGAGCTGCGTGCACTGAGACCCACCCGTCTGTGAGGAAGCCTCCCCCAGGGCTGTGTGTGGCTCTGAGCGCAGGGGGATGAGTGGAGCAAGGGCGGGAGACGCCTCCGGGCCTCCGGCAGCACGTGACTGTACCGGTCATCATAGCGGTCGTCGTCATGGGGCCTCCGCAGCGCCGGCCGCCGCTCCTGCTCGTAGCGCAGCTGCTCCTGCTGGCGCCGCAGCTCCTCGCGCTCTCGGTGGATGCGCTCCTGCTCGCGCCGCCGCTCGCGCTCCACGCGGATGCGCTCGCGCTCCAGCCGCTGCCGCTGCCACTCCAACTGCGCGCGCTCGTACTGCAGCCGCATCTTCTCCTTGCGCTCCTGGAAGGCCTTGATCCGCTGCTCGCGTTCCCGCTGCTCGCGCTCCCTGCGTCGGGAGGGACACGAGGCCGCCCTGCACTCGCCGTGGGCGGTGGGCCCACACCCCCAGGGCGAAAGGGCGGGCCGGTCGGGGTGTGCGGCTGGGTGGGGGGCCCCGGTCCTGCTCACCGCCGCCTCTCCGTCTCCCGGACCTCACGCTCCCGCTGTCTCTGGCGCTCGCGCTCACGCTGCTCCTTGATCTTGTCGAAGGACAGGATGTCCCTTTTCTCCTTGCTCTCCGACTGGCGGTCTTGGCTCTGGGAGCTCTGCTGAGCAAGGCAGGGCCTGTCACCGAGGGTCACCAGGTGGACCCGAGGTGGCCCGGCAGGTGCGGCTGGAGCCTGACCCGGGTCAGACTTCCCCACCCCCACCCCAGGGTTCCCGAGCCCCACTAGGAGTGACCCCTGCACACTGAGCCAGGAGTCAGTCTAGAAGACCACCAGGTGCTGCCCCCAAATAAAATCCCTAGAACTGCACAAACCCCAAATGGGCCCTATTGGATCTGCCTGCAAGATCTTGGGGGACGGGGGGTTGCCAGGCATGGCTGGAACTCAACCAACAACCCCAGGACTGACCCGGGTGTGTGGGGGGGTAGCTGGAGGCTGGGCCGCTTCTTCCGCCTCTCCCATGCTGGCTCTGGCACCCGTGTTCCTCCTGAGAGGGGCAGCATGAGCCCCCAAGCCCAGCAGGTGGTGAGGTGAGGGGGTATCTTTGGAATGAACTGGCACAGGGAACTTTCTGACAGGCAAAGCCAGCCGAGGGGGAGAAGGCCCTGACCAGAGGGCTCAGCCCCAGTGCACCAGCCCCAACCCCCGCAGAATAAAACGGGGGGGGGGGGTGGGTTGAAGGGGGAGAGGGGCCGAGCCCCAGCCCCGGGCAGGTGGCTGCTTGGTGGCTCCAATGACAGCTCCAGACTCCGGCCCCCAGAGCACTGCGCTCAGGGCGCCATCTAGTGTCCAGCCGGAGAAGGTGCCTCCGCCCAGCCCGGGCTGGTTCCTGTCCTTCTGCAGGTCTTTGCCCTCCCGAGTGGACAGCAGGGCAGTGAATGTCCCCTTTCATGGGTAGGCCAGCTGCTTTAGAGGACAGAAAAGTCAACCGGGAGCCTGGCTCTGCCAGTCCCAGGGGCAGGGCTATCCCGTAGCACTTCCGGGAGGCACAGGGCAGGGCCACGTGCTTGTGGGGGACAGACATGGCTCATGATGGCTTGGAAGTAAAAACCAGTGCCAGCACCTCATTTGGGGTCAGCGCAAAGAATCGAAACGGTTTCATTAGCCTCTGATAATTTGGGGGGTAGGGAGCCCTGGAGGGACCAGATATGGGGCCTGGGCAGGCAGCACCCACACCCTCATGCTTGCTCTCCCGAGCTCCTCTCCAACCTTGAGGCCAAATGTCCTTTTCGTCACAGGAACACAAATACAGGGGGCTCCTGAATGTGGGGGTACGTGGGGGGGTGGCCTGGCAGGACCCTGTACTCACTCTCTCTTTTGACCTGCTCGTGGTCTTCACGCTGACGACCGGCTCGCCTTTCGATTTATCCATGACAACTGTCCGCTCTATGCCGCGGCTGCCTTCAGGGAAGAAGAAAGGCCGCGGGCTGTGAAAATGCGCCCACACGCCCAGGGCCAGGGAGGGTGGGTCCCTGCTCGGAGCCCCACAGGGCTGTTAAGCCGGGAGTGCAGGTGCCTTGATTTCCCCCTGCCGCCACTCCACCTCGAGGAAGGCCTGCTGACTCTGGAGCACCCACCAGAACGAGGGGATACAAACCCCTCATTCATCTCTGCCATCAAGGCTCCTGACGTTCTCTGCTCCCTGGCGATCCCCTAAGTAGGCTCTAACCTCGGGCCTAATTACTGATTTGGAGAGATTTGCAGTACTTGAGGAACGTTTTAAAAACATGTCCCTCATGAGACTGCCGGCAAATTAGCCCAAATGCTTGAGCGGTAACGTGCTGTACTGAATTCCAATGCTCCAGATGGTGTTTTGGTATTTTTTTTTTTTTGAGTAGGTGGAAGTGTTTTACTTTTTGTTTTGGGTCCTCTCCTGAGACGCCGGGGGCCACCAAGGCTACGCTTGTGCCAAGGACTGAAGTCCAGGCCTCAGGCATGCCAAAGGCATGTGCTCCAGTGCTTTGAACCATCCCCCTGGCCCCTCCGTGATTTTTGGGCCACAAAGCATTCTGGGGTGCCTTGTGCCAATCTGTAGGTAACAAGCACGAGTCAAGGCCAGGAGCCCCTGGGGGGGCCGGGAAGTGGTGCAGTGGAGGGGCGCTGCCTGGCATGGTTCCCTGACAGCTTTGATGCTCACTGGCGTGCCAGGCACGTGCCCATGGAACCGCTTCCAGTGAGTGACAAGAACTAGGGCACCTCCCCCTGCAAATGCCACTCTCCATCCTGCCCAAGCTGGTTCGCCAGGCTGCAGAGCCAGCAGGGGCCTTCAGGCTGCTGGGAGCTGCTTCACCCCTGGGGGCTCCTGCCCCAGACGTGACCTTTGAGCTCAGGGTGCCCACTGAATCTCGGTGGACCGACCACCCCCCCTTTTCCATACCACGCGGGCAATTGAATAGACTCATCACCTGATTTGGGGGCACGGGAGCGGTTGGGGAGCCCTGCTTTCAACTCATCTTCGTCATTGTCCTCCTTCTTAATGTCCTCTGGCTTCTTTTCCTCTCTCTTCTCCTCCTTCTTAATTACAGTCCTGTGGCAAAAAGGAGTGAGGACACATGGGTGAGGGCACACCCCCAGATCCCTCTCACTTGGGATCTGCTCCCCCATAAACCAGACCCAGCCAGAGGGCACACGCCTGGCCCGAGTTGGATCTTGAATACCCCTTGGCGTGCACCTGCCTCGGGGAGGCCTGGGTTTGATCCCCAGCACCACGCAAGCCTGGCCCAGCAAGGAGCGACTCCCCGGGCTGAGTCGGGCAGAGCCCTCAGCCCTACGCTGAGGCAAAGGGGCCTGCAGGACCCCAGGGCAGACATGTGGTGGCGGTGCCCACCAGACACTGAACGCACCGACTCTGCGGCAGGTCCGGGAGTGAACATAGACACCTGGCTTTTGTGGGGAACCAAACATCATTTTCTTGCTTGCTCCTGGCCCACAAACTGGCAGCGCTTGGGGACTGAACCCAGGTTGGCTGTGGGCATTGCCAGCGCCTGACCTGCTGTGCCATGCCTCTGGCTCAAACATGCCATTTTCAACGTGGAGCAAGTAACTGGCAAGGTTAGGCCAAAGCGTGTCCCCAGCAGGGGCGGGGTGGCGAGGGTGCGGTTGGTGCTGTCTCAGCCTCGGGGCGGCAGGGAAGGGAGGAGGCTGCAGGAAGCGCCACGGGCCCACTTAATCCCCACATCTGTTTCTTTTGTTTGGTTCTGGGGCCACAGAGCTCGGGGTGCCCAATACAATCCCAGCCAGCCCGCCCCAGACACCTCATGCCCTTTGCTCTTTTCTTAGAAAACTGCCAAGCTTGGGAACTGCCCTCCAGGCACCAAGTCTGCACCAGGCGATCCTGGGCGGTTTTCAGTCCTTCTGGATGGCCACAGGGGAGCACCCTACACTCTGCTCTACAGCTCTCTGCTGCCTCCTGGCGCTGGCCAGGCCTGCACCTCCAGTACCGGCGTCCAGGCTTACGTCCTTCCCTCTCCTGGTTCTGCACAAATGCAGCACCCCTGAGCACCCAGTGCCAAGTTGGCTCCTCAGCTGCATTTCCAAATGAAACCTCTGCTAGGGAAGGGAGGGTCATGCACGAGCACCAGGATGATGCCGGCCGTGGACGGGGGTACCAGCAGCACACCCTCCTTCCCCCCAACTCCTCAGGCAGTCGAGCAAAGCCAGAAAGCCCTGCACTAAAAGATGCATGAAGGCGCCTGGAGAAAGGAGCCATCTGCCTGTTTGGGGCTGCATCCGGCAGTGCTCGGGGCTACCCCAGAAGTGCCTGGGCTTGAGCTGGAGCCGCCATGCAGCTGTGCTTGGCCTGTCTGGAACACTCTGGCCCCTGAAACTTTTTGCGTTTTTTTTTTTTTTTCCTTTGCACTGAGGAATTGCCCCTGGTGGTGCTCAGGGGTCCGTATGAGATGCTGGGAATTGAACCTGGGTTGGCCGTGTGCAAGGCAAACGCCCTACCTGCTGTGCCACTGGTCCAGGCCCTCTTTTGCTTTTCATTGTGGGTCACATCTGGTGGGGATCAGGGAATCTTCCTGGCTCTGTGCTAAGGGATCTTGGAGGACCAGAAGGGATGCTGGGGATCAGAGCTGGGTCAGGTGCATACCTCACCCCCTGTACTGGATTTGAGGAACAAGTCTTTGAGCCACTCCTGGTGATGCTCAGGGCTGACCCCTACCTCTGCCCTCAGAGATCACTTCTGATAGTGCTCGGGGGGCCCCTATGGGATGCTGGGGATCCCACCATGGTCAGCTGTATGTAAGCTAAGTGCCCCACTGTACTAGCTCTCCGGCCCCTCCAGGAACAAACTTTAAAGCCCCCCGCCTCGGGTGGCCACTGGGAGGCAGTTCTGTCTTAAGTTTTTTTTTCTTTTTGGGTCACAACTGGTGATGCTCCCGGGTTACTCCTGGTTCTGCACTCAGGAATTACTCCTGGCGGTACTAGGGAGACCATATGGGATGCTGGGAATTGAACTCAGGTCGGCCTCGTGCAAGGCAAATGCCCTTCCCACTGTGCTATCGCTCCAGCCCGTTTTAAGGTTTTTTTGTTTGTTTGTTTTGTTTTTTGCTTTTTTGGGTCCCACCTGGCGATGCTCAGGGCTGACTCCTGGCTCTGCACTCAGGAATCTCTCCTGGCGATGCTCTGGGGACCCTATGGGATGCTGGGGATCGACTGAGTACAAGGCTAATGTGCAAGGCCGCGTGCAAGGCCAACGCCCTCCCCACTGTGCTATCACTCTAGCCCCCTGTTTTAAGTTTTGATGCTGCAGCTGCAGCCCAACTCCTGGCCCTTCCTCTCCCTGCTGGGCTGGTAAGCGCTGTTTCTACGCCTCTCCCCACAGACCGCACAGGACTCTCCCATGGACCAAGGGATTTGTTCGAAGCTGAATCAGTCGCACACAAGCCAGCACGATAACCTCTGTACTATCTCTCGGGCCCCTTCCCCACAAGCTTCTCCCCTGGGGCTGCCACCTGCCCTCCTGCCAGGTACGGGAAAAGTGTGCCAAGTGTGTTACTTTTCGACTTTGATCTCCAGCGGGTGATGTTTGTCGGCAGCAGACACCTTTTCCTTCTTCACCTCGCACTCTTTCCTGTCGGCCAGCTTCTTCCCGGCAGGCTCGTTTTTGGCCTGCAACAGAACCCAGACAGAAGCAGGTCATGGGCCTGTGCTGTGCCCACGCGGGCCCCGAGTGCTGGCCAGCCAGAGCGCGCTCACCTTCTCTACGGAGATCATCCTTCCGTGGAGCTCGGTCCTGTGCAAATGGCTGATGCATTTGGTGGCCTCCTCTGAGGTCGACATGGTGACGAATCCGTAGCACCGTGCCCCAGGACTGCGGGCATTGGTCACCACTTTGGCCCCGACGACCTTCGTGAGAAAGGTCACTGGTTTTTCTTAGCATCACTGGCCTAAGCTCTGGGAGAATATCTCGTGCTCCCCCGTCTATCAGGAGGGACTCGAGTGCGCCCTATTCCAAATACAACGGCTGCTGGGGGAAGCCTTGGTGGGAGCAGACCCGACGGCCATGTGTCAACACCTCTCAGCTCCTTCCCCTAGGCTGGAGAGACAGGGGGGGCGGGGAGGGCACTTGTCTTGCGCATGGCAGACCCCAGTTCCATCCCTATGCTGCACAGGGGTCCAAAGTACTGCCAGGAGGGACCCCTGAGCAGAGAACTGGGAACAGCCCCGAGGACAGTAGGTGTGGTCCCCTGACACTGAAATAAAACAAAAGCTGAAGGTCCTTCCTGCTGACACATTTCCTTCGGGCTCACTGTCCCTGGATACCCGGCACACAGGTAGGTGGAGCAGCGCAGTTGGCGGGGGGGGGGGGGGGGCGCTCATGGCCCAGACCACACTGCACATCCGTGAAGCCCCGCACCTGATTTCATTTTTATTTATTCTTGAGTCACACCCGGCGACGCTCAGCGGACCATATGGGATGCCGGGGACTGAACCCGGGTTGGCTGTGTGCAGGCAAACACCCTCCCCGCTGGGCTATTGCTCCAACTCCCCCCCTACCCCCCATTTCAGATACGGCGTGGTCACCTCTGCCTCAAGTCACAAGGCTCAGGAAAACATACATGATATGGGAGTCATACCCAAGTCTGCAGCAAGGCAAGTGCCCTCCCTATCTCTGTCCCCATCAAACGCGTCTTTTTCTTTCCACGAAGAGGGCTTGCTTTTCCACTGCAGGGGGTAGGGTGGGGGGGGCCTCCTACTGGACCAGCAGTTTGGTACCAAGGGCTGGGGACACGGTGGGACCCTGTGTATGCCAGAGACAGCCCAGCGGGCTACATGGAGACCGTGGGCCCAACCCCGGGCTCTCTTTTCCCATTCACATCCTGAGTGGCCCCAGGAGCGCAAAATGAAACGCCCTTAGTCCAGTGCTGCCAGTTAAAAACCCAGCTGTCTCAGAGCCTCCAGCCAGGGAGGATGAACCACCCCAGACACTCCTGACCCCTAAGGGGGAAGCCAGGCAGGGTGAGGTATGGGGTGGGGGTTGGGGTGGGTGGGAGAGACTCACCCTATGTGCTGACCAGCATTTCACAGAAAGTTCTAGCATACTCTCCTCATGGCTGGGTAGATGGAGTAGGGATGGGGTTGGCAATTTGTGTGTGTGTGTACATGTGCGTGCGCACGCGCAGGTATGGGCAAAAGAGGCCTGAGGACACTTTGCTTCTGGCTGGTGCTCAGGGCTTACTTCTGACTGGACTTCGGGGAACATATGAGTTACCAGGGATGGAACCTAGGTGGGCTGCATGCCAGACGGGGGGTGGGGATGGGATAGGCCAGTGCCAGGCCAAAGTGGGAAAAGCCTCAAACCCATAGACTGGAACCTGGTGGGAGTCCAGGGTGCACAGCAGAGGGGAGCACCATGAAGCTCTCGCCCCGGCAACTTCTCTATGTGCCATACCCAGTGTTGCTCAGGGGACCATATGTGGTGCTGGGCATTGAGCCAGAATCGGCCATGTCAGCGCAGGGCAAACACCTTCACCCCCGGTTGCCCCTCTCTGGCCCAGCAACCCTTTCAGAGGCCACCCTCCGTAATGATCAGGGACTCCTGGTGGCAGTGCTGGAGGCCCATGGGGTGCCAGGGAGCAGAGCTGGTCCCCTGCATGCAAAGTTGGGGTTCAGTCCTTGGAATCATCTCTCTCCAGGTCAAGGGGCTGTGTTTGTGGGAGGTGGTGCTGGGGACAGATTCTGAGTCACACCCAGGGGTGCACAGGGGATTCAGGGCTGTCTGGAATGAGACCGAGGCGCCACCATGCTAATCACTTGCTCTAGTACGTCTGGATTATCTCCCTGGCCCCCAAATGGTTCTTTCCAGCCATACCTGGTGAGCTCAGGGGGCCCCCCATGTGCCTAGCTTGCACAACTGCCCTCTGAGCTGCATCTCAACACCTCAACATCGGTTCCTGAGAAGTCAAGCAACCCGACATGGCCCTGATGATGCAACATAAGCCACATTTCAGGTCGCCGAGTCCTGCACTGACAGGGGCAGAAGTGCCACATTCTCCCCCTGGGACCAGACATCCAGGCACATGCCCAGAAATGGGGGTTTCTAAGTAATTTTTGTTTGCTTCTGGGTCACACCTGGGGCTCTGCATGCAGGAATTACTCCTGGACTTGGGGGACCCCAGGTGGGCTGCATGCAAGGCAAGGGCCTGACTTGCTGTCCTACCTCTTTGGCCTGACGCAGGGGTGTGACCTGCTGGGGATCTTAGATCTTTTCCTTTAACCAGGACTCGATGCCCAGCCCGAATGGAAATACCCCCCGTGGGGCAGATGACATACCTTTCCATACTTGCTGAAAAGGTTCTTCAGATCCGTGGCTCGAGTGGTGGACGACAATCCACTGACCCATAGGTTCCGGCCGGAACTGCTGTTGCCCGCGCGGCCTGTGGGGGGGTTGGGAGGGAGCTCATCAGGGAAAACAGGAAGCAGCCCCGTTTCTCAGTCCACGGGCCCTGCTCTATACCCCTTCAGCACTCCGAAGCGGAGCCCGGAATTCCTGGATGCGCCCTGGCAGATGGTGCAGAGACCCTTGTTGGGGGCAGCTTCTGTTGGGGGCAGTGCCATCTCTCAAGGCTCAGCTCTCAGTCCATGGAGAAGGATCTACAAGTTCTGGCCCCTAAGCAAGTACTGGAGGGGCACGGGGTTTTGTCCTGGGCTGGGCCCACTGTCTCCCGGGAACAATGAGCCCAGCACAAAGGAAATCCCTACTGGCCCTCGTCCTTGTGTCACGGGGAGGCATCATTTCCTTGTGGGGTGGGGGGTGACAAGACACACACACACAATCTTTCCCTCTACTTCTGGGGGGCAGTGGCAGACTTTGGGCCATACCAGGAGGTGATCAGGGATTACTCCTGGACGGGACGGGAGCTGGGGACTGAACCCAGTTTGACTGTATGCAATGAAAGTGCCTTGCCAACGGCACATTTTTTTTTTTTTTGCTTTTTTTGGATCACACCAGCGATGCTCAGGGGTTACCCCTGGCTCTGCATGCAGGAATTACTCCTGGCAGTGCTCAAGATGCCGGGGATCAAACTTGGGTTGGCTGCGTGCAAGGCAAGAGCCCTCCCCGATGTGCCACATCTCCGGACCTTTCACTGTACTATCGTACTGGCCCCTTATCTTTTTCCTTCTCACTGGTTTTTGTTTCTCACTCGAAGTGCTCGGGGGTCAAAGGGGATGCTGGGGGAATCAAAGCTAAGTAAGGTGCATGCAAGTTAAGCACCTTACCTGCTGGACCTGCTCTCCGGCCCCCATCTTGCGATTCTTTTCTAAGGAAAGCATCTGACTTCACAGAACAAAACACAGAGCCAGTCTGCCTTCCGAGACCCTACTCCCTAGATGCTGAGTTCATCCGTAAGGACACAGACCGCTGGGCCCTCCCTCCCCAAATAAGGGAACATGGGGAGGGGGCCCCCCCACGGCACGTGGATTAAAAGCATACCTTTTTCATCTTTAATGATTGGCTTTATATCTTTTTCTTCCTTAAAAGAGCTAGAGACAAAAGTTAGTATTACTCATACAGGAGAAAAAAAAGGAACGAGCGCTACATTAAAAGTCTTGACATGTGCTATACCTACCAGAGAAATTAGTCTGAAATAAAAATTTAACGGACACCTCTGATATGGGAAATCTGACCCCAAAGTACAATGTCAGATTCGTAAAAGTCAATTTGATCTAGCTGAGGGGAACACTTTATCGATTTAGGAACACAACCAGTTAGTCGGTTGGGAACCAGGAATCCAATCACCCATTACAAAATACACAAAGAGAAATAAATAAATAAGAGATTCTTTAGAGGTAAACTACAATTTCGTCAGGCTGGCGGGCCAATTGCAGCAAACAAACAGCTTATGTGTGTCATTAAACGACCCGTGAAAAGGAGATAGCGTCTGGTCTAAAACTGAGAAGAGACAAACCTCATGTTCTGCTCAGCGCCCTCACTGGCTGAGGACTCTTTAGGAGCCGGAGGGACTTCATTACAAGCTTCAAAAGCAAACTTCTTCACGTCTTCTTTGCTATCTCTGGGCTCTGGGCTTGAGGCTTCCTGGGCCGTTTCTGCCGCCTCCTCGCTAGAGGCGTCCGCGGGCTCTGAGGCTTCACTACTCTGGGCCTCAACTGGCTTGTCTAGCCCTACGGGTTCACAGTCCATCCTCTCGCCATCGCCTGTCTGTTCCACGGGCTCCCTTTTCACTACCGCTAACAGGGTGTCTGCCTTGCTCCACTGAGCTCGTGCCGGTGACTCGCTGGCCAAATCTAAGTCACCCTCCTCCGGATGGCCGCTGCCAAATAGGTCCTCTTCCTCCGCCAGCTTTCTGTCTGGCCCCACGCTACTTGTGTCCTGTGCCAATGGCGGCTCCAGCTCGAAACCTTCTTCTTTTACTGGCTCAGATTTACAAGTTTGCCCCAAAATGCCGAGTATTTTCTCATTTTCTACGGATTTAACAGGAATAGAATGGCACAAGGTTTAATTACCAGGGAAATAAAGCAATCACAACTGCGGCACGGGCACGGCTGCCACGCTAACACCGAGAGACCTGCTAGCTACACAGAGATTGGAAAACCCATGGGACACACACTCACGCTGGGGCCCTACCTGCGCTCCGGCCGACCGACCGGCCGACTGACGGACCAGCCGGCGCCAGCGCGGCCCCTATGCTACCCACTACGCGGAAGAGCAAAGGCCCCCCCAGATTCCAACCCCGACAACCCCGTGGCTGCTTCTGCCAAGTCTTCGTGGCGTTGGCGTCCGAGCCTGCGTCTTCGCCTTATGTTCCCAAGGTCCAAGGTGCGGAACCAAATGCCATCACTGGGCAACGCGGCGCCATTTCCAAACTGCCTTGACTCGCGTCTTAACTGCCCAGTCCAACATGCCAACCGGAGGCTCTTCCGACGGCGGGAGGGAAACACGCAGTCCAGAAGGGGAGGTTAAGAGGCGGGACCCGCTGGCACGAAGAAACGCTTGTTTCCTCTTCGGGCGTCCAGGCCCTTCTCGGGTGCTACGGGCCCTGACAATGCACCGTCTCCTGCCTGCACTGCCTGCAGCGAACTATCACGAGATCTGGCTCATGTGCAGAAGCACATGCAAGAGGCCGAGGGCGGGGGCGGGGCGGGACGAGGGGCCAGCACCCCTCTGTGGCCGGGGAGGGGCAGTTTACTGCGCCCTCTCACTGAGGCCTCTGTGCCCTCCACAAACCACAACGGCACCTTTCACAGATCTGGTGATACCAAAGGGTTTCCAATCTCTGATCCTTGTACGATCTGGATTGTCCACCATTTAAATCATGTATGAGACCATAACACAGCGTCAAGGAGAGAGACAGCTGGGGTGGGGGTGGGGGGAGGACAGGAAAAAAAAATAAGCTGGAAACCGTTCAAACCATCATTGTCGTGTTTCTCTTATCAGTACCTGGCTCCAATAGAGGTTCTTCAATATCCTATTTAAGAAAAACAAAAAGGAGAGAGAAGAAAATCCACAAAGCACGTTCGCAAACCTGGCGCCGGTTTTCCGACTAACAGCTTTCAAGCACACACTCACAAACGCTGGTCTCTAACAAGCCACTTGGCTCGGACCAGGGCTTTGCTCTGAAACACTCAAAGCAGGTTCAGTGCCAACTCCCACCCACTGGACAAGCCCGAGACGGGGAGTTCAATCCCCGGGGCTGCCTGCATGTCAGTCCCGTCCCAGAGCCCAGGCCAGCAGGTGTGTGAGCACCACGGCCTGAGTGTGCCCGAGTAGAACCGAGCTGATCCAGACAACCAAGGGCAGGACGGGGTGACATCTTTTTTTTTTTTTTTGGTCACACCCAGCGATGCTCAGGGGTTACTCCTGGCTTTGCACTCAGGAATTACTCCTGGCAGTGCTTGGGGGACCCTATGGGATGCCGGGGATCAAACCTGGGTCGGCCGCGTGCAAAGCAGACGCCCTACCCGCTATGCTATCGCTCCGGCCCCAAGGGGTGACATCTTTTTAAAAAGCCAACGTGAGAAAAAAATCACCTCATCAGCCAGTTTCTTTCTGGCAAAGCAGACAGAAGAGGAGGAGGAAGAGGACTTGGCCTCTGAGCACCCTCCCAATCCTGGGTTGACATTTGTCTGGGCCTCTACAGCCAGCAAAATTTCCCTTGGTCAAGGCAACAGCCACCATGGGTGGTGACCATGAGTCCCCTGGAATGGGAAATCCTTCTCTCCCAGGGGCAACTGCGACCGGAGTAGAATGTGTCAACTGAACCCTGCCTGAATCCCAGGTCCTTCTCCTGCCCTGCTGCCTGGAACGTGCAGTGTCCCCGGCCAAACAGCCGCCGACCCAGCTCTCTTCCGCTCTGGGTTTGCTCTGGCAGGGCCCGCACCCTGCGTGCCAGAGCGCCAACTGGCTGCCCGGCCCCGCCGTCCCTCTACTTCGGAGGAGGCTGCACGTGGAGCCGCCCCACCCCCCACACCAGGGACAGCGGGACTTACCGAGGGTACTTTGAAGTCCAGTGATGAGGCATCCAGAGTATTCTCAAAATTCTCCCCGTCTACCTAAGAGATAAATGGGAAGGTCACCGGCAGTGGAGGAGGGGGCAATGCCAAGGCTGGCATCTCACCCCTGGCCAGGTCACATGGGTGTCATTCCCACCTGAGTCCCTCTCACCGCCTGCATCCTGATGGGGGTGCAGGATTCCCCAAGTAGAACTCAAAATGATAATGACCGTCAGACTTCACAGTTAACTGAGCGCTTTCTAGAACACTGGACTGAAACAGTGATGGTGGAAAGGGGTCTGTATGCCACCCCTGGCATAGCACGCGCCCTCTGTAGTCAGGAGTACCCCTGAGCACTGCCAGGGGCCCTGGGACTGGCCCCACATCAGTACCATTCCGCTGACATTACAGCATTATCCATTTACCTCACCGCAGACTTCCTTTTTTTGGGTCACATCTAGAGATGCTCAAGGGTTACTCCCAGCTTTTCTCAGGAATTATTCCTGGTGATTTTGGGGAACCATATGGGGTGCAATGGGATTGAATCTGGGCATGCCAGGTGCTTGGGGCAAGCACCAAACCCTCTGGAGTATTGTTCCAGCCCTGTCACCATAGTC
Source organism: Sorex araneus (assembly GCF_027595985.1). Lineage (NCBI taxonomy): Eukaryota > Metazoa > Chordata > Mammalia > Eulipotyphla > Soricidae > Sorex > Sorex araneus. Next base: position 236,701,563 of record NC_073303.1, read on the forward strand.
TTTAGGTCTATATGACTCAGTCTGATGGCTGGGGGGTGGGGTGGGGGTTTGGGGCTCCTGGCTCTGTGTAATGTCTCATACCCAGAGGCACTCAGGGGTCCATATCCAGTATTAGGGACTGAGCCAGGACCAGCTGCAAGCAAGCAAGCATGTGTTCTCGCAGGGTGGGGGAATGGCCCACTCCCAGCACGGGCAGGCGATCAGAGATACCAGGCTTGAATGCGGGTTGCCCGCACACAACCCCTGTACTGTCCCTCTGGCCCCAAGAACCTATTGCACAGTCAGCCCACCGAGCTATTTCTGTAGTACCAGGGCCTACTTTTTCAACCAAAACATACCTTCCCCCCCAATTTTTTTACTGGACCTGGTTCTCTGGAAATAATTACCACGGGACAGACAAGCATTAGGAAGAGGCCATATAGTTGCCCAATCTTCCCCTCATGTGAAATTTGAAGTTTCTGTTTTATTCTTGGTTTTGGGGCCACACTCAGCTCTGTGCTCAGGGGCTGGTGCTCCCTGCCTGAAAGCACATGCTCAGACCTTTTTTCTTTTTTTGGGTCACACCTGGCGATGCACAGGGGTTACTCCTGGCTCTGCACTCAGGAACCACCCGTGGTGGTGCTCGGGGCATCATATGGGATGTTGGGAATCGAGCCTGGTTTGGCTGCATGCAAGGCAAACACTGTACCCACTGTGCTACTGCTCCAGCCCCACATGCTCAGGCCTCTGAACCCTCACTCCAGCCCTTTCTCTTTTTTTTACTTTTTGGCTGGAGTGATAGCATAGCAAGTAGGGTGTTTGCCTTGCATGCAGCCGACCTGGGTTCGATTTCTCCACTCCTCTCGGAGAGCCCAGCAAGCTACCGAGAGTATCTCGCCCGCACAACAGAGCCTTGGCAAACTACCTGTGGCGTATCCGATATGCCAAAAACAGTAACAAGTCTCACATGGAAACGTTACTGGTGCCCACTTGAGCAAATCGATGAGCAACGGGATGACAGTGACTTTTTGGGCCACACTGGGCTTTGCATAGGGTTTACTCCTGGCTCATGCACTCAGAAATTACTCCTGGTGGTGCTTGGAGGACCATACGGGATGCTGGGAATTGAACCCGGGTCAGCTGCATGCAAGACAAACGCCCTACCCGCTGTGCTATTGCTCCAGCCCCCCAACTCTTGATTTTTTTTGGCTTTTTGGGTCACACCTGGCAATGCAAAGGGGTTACTCCTGGCTCTGCACTCAGGAATTAACTCCTGGCGGTGTTCAGGGAACATATGGGATGCTGGGAATTGAACCCGGGTCGGCTATGTGCAAGGCAAATGCCCTACCCACTGTGCTATTGCTCCAGCCCCCAGTCCTTGATTTTTTTTTTTTTTTTGCTTTTTGGGTCACACCCAGCGACGCTCAGGGGTCACTCCTGGCTTTGCACTCAGGAATTACTCCTGGCGGTGCTTGGGGGACCATATGGGATGCCGGGGATCGAACCCGGGTCGGCCACGTGCAAGGCAAACGCCCTACCCGCTGTGCTATCGCTCCGGCCCAGTCCTTGATTTTTTGACTGCTGATTTTAACCGCCAGGAGGTAAGAGTCTGTGAAGAGATCCCAGGGCTGGAGCACCAGCTCTGCAGGTAGAGGACTGGGTTCAATCCGGGGAACACATAGCAAAGACCCCTCAGCATGAGTGTAGGTGCAGCCCCAAAACAGAACACAGAGAAAGGACTTTGATTTCAGTTTCTGGAAGGCGGCTGAGTCCAGCTCCCCTGGGTGAGGTTTTAGGTAAGGAAATCCACTGCTGACCTAAAACAGCTCAAGCATGACCACTCTGTAAACTTAAACCGCTCAACTCCAAGTCAGTCACAACAGAGAGGCCCACTGCAAAATATAGAGGGCTCAAGAGGTGTAGCACAAGGGGGAAGGCACTTGCCTTGTGCGGGGCGACAGTGGAATGGTCCCTAGCACAGCAGGATCCTCTGAGCGCAGCTGGGAGTAGCTCCCAAGCCTTGCTCCCATACCTGGGCTGCGATGGAGCTCGGAGGCCCTGCCTGGGTGTGGCCGCACGGTCACCACAACCCAGGGCAGCCTGGCCTCTACCACACCGCTCAGCTGTCTTGCCACCTGGCCTCACACAGAGCCCTGAGCCCCCCACTGCTGGTGGTTTCTCAGGGGCCACACCCAAAGGTGTTCAGGGGCTCCTCCTGGCCCACCATGCAGATCTCAGGCCGTGCTGGCACATGCTTCCTCACGGCCTTGGTTAACCTTGTTTTGGGGCCACACCCAGCGGTGCTCAGGTGCTCAGGGCTTCCTCCTGGTGCTGTGCTCAGGGGTCACTCCTGGTGGGACGGAGCCCAGGTTGGCTGTGCGCAAGGCAAACGCCTTCGGTTCCAGCCCCCTCAGCAAACCTATCTTTTTGGTCAGTTGTTTGGGTCTGGGGCTGCTTCAGTGGACTCCATGGGTTATTCCTGGCTCAGTGCTCAGGAGTCATCCTGGGCAGTGCTAGGGCGGACACACGTGGTGTCTGGCACTGAGCCAGACTCCGAGGTGCCGCTGCTGTGGCTCCCCACAAGGCTCTGGGCTCCTGTGCTCTCGGGGTGTGGATGTGCTCAAGGCAAACACCGGCATGCCATCGTGACTCCCCAGCCCGCACCAAACCTCTATTTCTTTGTTCTGTTTTTGGGCCACACCTAGCAGTGCTTGGGGGAGCGTATCAGGTTGGAACTGGGGGGAGGCTAGGTGGCAGGCAAGAACCTGACCCGCTGTCCCACCTCTCGGCCCCAGCTGGGTGCTCAGCATGTGTTTGGCAGGGGAGCACAGGGGAGCCTCGGGGCTACGGCCCGGCCCGGGTCTGAGTCACCTACAGCGTTCTCCGTGAGCTGAGTGGGGAGCTCCCGCAGCTGCACAGCCACGAACTCTTTGCTGTCACACAGGGAGTCGAGAATGCTGTCGGTGCCGTCGTCCCCAAAGTCGGGTGCGCTGCTGTTCTCCACGTCCGTCTCCTCCAGCACACTGACGTCCATCATCTCTAGGCTCTGCAAGCTCTCCAGACCCGTCTCCATGTCCTCCTGGAGAAGGAAGGAGCCATGCCAGCTGCCAGGCTGAGCAGGCCCCAGGGCGCCTGTGCCATCTCCGTGTGGAGGCACATACCTGCCCGTCTCGGGAATCTTCTTCGAGGCCATTGTCTTCTGCACCTTCTTCCTCTGATTTCTGGCCTAATTACAGAAGAATCACGCGATCAGGTGACATTTAAGTTCCCACTTTATCATTCGCCTGTGCAAAACGACAGACTTCAACACTGGGGAGAATGAAAAACGTGTCCCTCCCCCACCCCTTTTGCGTATCCCATTTGTTTTGTCTCAAGTGCGATATGAAAAGAACCTAGAGGCATCCACAAATCTGAAAGTCACACCAAACTAAGGTAACTATCCCTCAAAATAAGCAAAAGAGGAGCCGGAGAGACAGTACAGCTTGCCTTTCATGGGGCCGACCCAGGCTCAATCCTGGCATCTTATGTGGCCTTCTGAGCACTGCCAGGAATAATCCCTGAGCATCACCAGGTGTGGCCCCAAAACACACAAAAGCAAAGGAAAGGGGCAAGAGTGACTGATTACTGGGTGCAGGGCACCTTCATAAGTAGGGGGCCCAGATTGAACCCCAGCACCAGATTTCTCAGCTTGGACCCTAGCAGTTGGGAATGACCCCCTGGCAAAGATACGCCCCCCCCGCCCCCCCTTGGAGCAGCTTTGGAGCCAATATATCCCCCTGACCTTTGTCCTTTTGCAGGGACATAGCTACATTGGGAAAAGTCTCAAAGGGGTGGAGCAGGTGCTCTGCCCAAGGGAAGCTGAGGTTGGATTCCTGGTATGGGGCAACCCCCCTCATCACCCCAGCATTTTTAGGAGTGACCCCCAAGCACTTCTGAGTCTGGGCCCAAATTGTAGAGTTTAAACATTAATTTCACAGGGATTCAAAAACAGGATTTCAGGTGCCAAGAATGAAGCACGAAGCCTTGCTATGCAGCAGCCCAGTCTGTCTTACAGCTACCAAACATTTGCGTCAAAGCTCTAAAACGGAAAGACAGGCAGTTACACTGAGCAGCATAAACTGCAGCAACAGCAGCAATGCTTTTCAGATTTAACTGGAAACAAAATTCCTACGTAAAGGCGGAGAGGCAGCGCAGCGGCAGAGTTCTCGCCTTGCATGTTTGAGCCCCTGGGTTCGATTCCTCGCCCTGCCCAAAAATAAGAGAAAATAAAATTCCTGCAGAACCAAACTCCAAACGCCCCCTTTCACAGCACAGGCCTGAGCTTCCCTGTCTGCTGAGTTATGGGAAGGCTGTTACGGAGGGAAAACCAAAACGGCCAAGAACATGACCGGTTCTCTAGCTTTCCAGCACCTGCTGCCTGAATCCAGCACAGGGTGAGAACTTCTCAGGTCAGTGTCAAGAAAACAAGACTGTCACCGGAGATTTGTACGAGGGGGGGGCTCAAATCTGATAAACACAAATGACTGATGAGGAGAGCAAGGTTCCCAAGACAGAATTACAGGCTGCCAAAAGTAACAGTGAGTGGCTCTGAGAACGGAGCAGGGCCTGGGTAGGCCACTGGCTTGTACGAAGAAGCCCAGGGTTCAGCCTTAGGCCAGTAGGGTTTTCTCAGCACCGCCAGTTATGACAAACACACACAGTATTCTCTCTCATACAATGCGACACACATGAACTTTTGAACTCATAAGGCCTGGTGAATTAAGTGAAAACGCAAAAGGTCACAGAGTTACACGGTTCCATTAGGAAAAGGACAGGTGACTCCAGGAGGGCAGTAAGTGAATTAAAAACTGTGCCAGGCTGGGGTAGACAGAAGGGGGAGTGACCACTGACGGGCTTGGCACTTCTTTTTGGGATGCGTCAATTACATGGTGCTGACAGCAGTGCCCGGATCAGGTCTGAAAACACGCTGCATCATGCAGTTTCAAGGTAAATCACACAGCCTGGCAATTACGCAGTTTGATTTTTTTTCCCCTGGCTTTTTGGGTCACGTCCTGGGGATGCTCAGGAGTTAACTCTGATAACTTTGGCTCTGTACTTAGGAATAACTCCTGGTGGTGCTCGGGGGACCATAGGGGATGCTGGGGGATCGAACCTGGGTCAGCCACGTGCAATGCAAAAGCTCTGCCTGTTGTGCTATCGCTCTGGCCCCATATGCAACTTGATTGAAAAACGCACACAAAAAACCATACTGGTGAAAAAACACAGGCTGGGGCCAGGGAGATGGTGCACGCACGAGCCAAGTTTAGCAGCATACGGTCTCCTCGAGGACCACCAGGAGCAACCCCTGCCCCGAATATTCCCAAACCCCAAATGACCCCCATTCCCAAGGCCAGCCTGGCCCAAGCACAGGCTGACCCTTGGCCAGTCAAGGTCGGCTCTGACTTGTGGAGCGTACGCTTGACATCACAGAGCTCGATTTTAGTCTGCGGCCACTGGCTGTGAAAATTGTGAGGTCAAGACTGATTCTTTTCGGAAGGAGCCAAGCCGCTGCCTCTGACTATGCAGACAGGACATCATGAAACGGGGGCGCACGCTCCAGCTCTGGGTATACCCTGAGGACAAGAGCCGAGAAGCCGGGGCAGGGTTGACGCTCAGAGGCACAGCACGGACCTTGCACGCGGGGCCCCTGGGCTCAATTCTTGGCATCCCGCCAACCTGGGAAGCTGAGTGGCTTTTGACTATTGCAGAGACTCAAACTGCTTGGCATCAACGTCACACAGATGAGAGAAACACCACCCCCAACCCCGAGATGAAGATGCTTTAGCTTCCTCACACAAGGCACCACCGCCAGGACTGGGGGGCGGAAACATAGGAGCTGAGTTTCGCTGGGCACCTGCAGCCCTCTCTCCTTCCCACAGAAAACGCTAAGGTTTTTTGTGTTTTGGGCAACCCCTGGTGGCACTCAGGGCAGGATTCAGGGGACCATGTGGGATGCGCGGATGGGACCCAGGTTGGCTGAGCAAGGGCAAACGCCCGCCTGGGTTGTATGATCGTGTTGAGCCTGACCATGTTATCTTTCAGGAAAATACAGTTGGAGCCTAAGAGTAACAACAGGGAGAAACCGTTGTGGGAGAGACAGGAGGAGAGTGAGAGACTTCGGTACGCAAAATCACACCACTGTCATCTGGAGGGAGGGTCGGGGGCGGGCTGGCTGGCAGTACCTTTCACACATCTCTTGGTCATCCTCCTGCAGGACGATGCCTCCAAGGCAATGCCCATTTCGTCAGGGTCCAGCCCTTCTTCCTTCACTGCCTGTGGGAGAGTGGGGGAGGTTGGCACAAGCAGCCCGGGAGCAGGGCACACACACAGTTCTCTGCCAGCACCAGTCCCCACGCGGGCCAAACAAAGGCGCCCGCCTCCTGGGCACAGGATGAGCCCATCCTTGGAGGCCCTGCGGACAGGAGGGTGGTGGTGGGGGATCGAACCTGGGTCAGCCACGGAGGGGGCGTGTTGCACCCTCCCAGGCCCTGCGGACAGGAGGGTGGTGGTGGGGCTGTGTGGGGGGCCCAGAATGGAGGTGGCCGGTGCCTACGTAGCCTACGTAGGTGGAGGAGAGGACCGACACATCATTAACAGGGGATGGCTGATCTACGAACGTACGTCAAGGTCTCACACGTAACGGAGTGACCTGAGCGTGTGTCTCTGAAGGACCCACACACAACAGGATGCCCCGAGTGTGTGCGTAAGGGACCACAGGTAAGATGGGGTGACACGAATGTGTGTGCACAGGAGGGACCCACAGCGAACAGGGTCACGCGAATATTTGGACGAAGGACCCACGCACGACAGGGGGGTGACTGGCGTGTTTGGATGAGGGGACCCACACACGATGGTGCGGCCTGAGTGAGTTTATGGGGGAGAGGCGTCTCCGTCCACGGGGCTCCCGGGGATTTCTCCCCACTTGACACTGCAGGGGGGGAAAAAAACGGGGGGGTTCAACGTATGGGGGAGACCGGAGGGGCTTGTCCTGGATGGGGCTCAGGCAAGTGGCTGACACGGGGGTGGGGGGGCTGATACTGTTAGAGTCTGTCTGAAGGGACCATGTTGGGGGAACGGTGAGGGGGAAAACAAAACGCCATGGCGGGAGAGGGGGGCCCGGGTAACGCCACCCCTCGAGGGTCCCCCAGGCCGGCTCCCGGGGTTGGGGTGCGGGGGAGGGCAAAGCCACTAGTCCAAGGTCACCCCCGGGGAATGTCCAGGGGCCACTCCGCGGCGACACTTCTGGAGGGCCCCCGGCGAGACGGAAAAGGGCGCAGAGGCTCGGCTCGGAGAGGGGCGCTGACGGGCCAAGGTCACGCCGCGGGGCCCCGCGAGGCGGGGGGCGGGCCGGGGACTCCCCGGGTCCCGGCGCCGCGCTGACAGGCCCGCGCGGGGGCGTGCCGCGGTCCCCGGCGTCACCCCGCGCCGCTTCACCTTCTTCAGCCGCTCCATCAGGACGCTCTTGTTGCCGCCCGTGTCCAGGTTCCGCTTCTTCAGCTCCGCCCGCAGGTCGATCACCCTCAGGTCGCTGAGGCGCCGCGTCCCGGCCTCGGAGACGCTCGGGCTGACGGCGGCCGCGCCACAAGCCGAGTCGCCGAACGCAGCCACAGCCTCCGCCATCCCGGGCAGCCCGTCTCCGCCACTTTGCTCGCCCAGCGCCGGCGGCGGTAGCGGTTCTGAGCACAAAATGGCGCCGCCTAGAAGGAAAACGCAGCCGCGACCGCCCGCCCCGCCTTCCGGCCGCGCCTGCGCGCCCGCCCGCACTCGCTCCTCCACCAACCGCAGGGTCGCGGCCGCCGCGCGCACGCGCCGTCTCCGCCGAGCGCTGGCCAGGGGCCGCGCGCCTGCGCACCCGCCTCCGGCCGCGGGGGGCGCAGGGAGCATGTGCACTCGCGCCGGCAAGCGCGGAGCCTGCGCCGGGCGCGCCTGCGCAGAGGCGGGGCGCGCAGGGGGGCGGCTGGAGCGGTTCCCTCGCAGGCGGCGCCATTTTGTGCGAGGAGCCCGACATCCCGCCGGCCCGGTTCTCGTGTTGAAGGGGGGGCGGTCGGAGCCAGGGTCCCTGGAATGGCGGAGACTCTCTCGGGCCTCGGCGATACGGGTGCGGCCGGCACCGCGGCTCTGAGCTCCGCCTCGTCGGAGGCCGGGACGCGGCGCCTCAGCGACCTGCGGGTGATCGACCTGCGGGCGGAGCTGAAGAAACGGAACCTGGACTCGAGCGGTAACAAGAGCGTCCTGATGGAGCGGCTCAAGAAGGTGACGCGGGGGGGGGGGGGCGGCCGAGTGCGGGGCGGCGCGGGGGGACCCCCCAGGAGCGCGCGAGCCCCGAACCCGGGCGGGGGGCTTCTCGCGCTCGGACCCGCCGCGCTCTCTCGGGCCGGTGCCGAGGGCGAGGGGCCAGTGGCCGCGAGCGGGGGCCGTTTCTCTGGGGGGCCGCCTGCGTGTCTCGCCCCCGCCCCCCGCTCTCGACCCCCCACCCCCGAGCCCTCGCGCTGCGGTGTCCCCCGAGCCTCCGTGTCCCCTCACTTGTCAGGCGACGTTCGGGGGAGACTTAGCCAAGGTCACCGGGCGTGGGGAACGGGGCGCCCGGGGTCCCCCCGCTCCCGCTCGGCGCTGGGCGTCGGGTGGTGGTGGTGGGAACGGGGGTGCGTGGTCTCAGGCACCGCCCCTCCCCCGATTTTGCTGTGGGGGGCGTCGGGGGCTGAGGCGGCGGTTCGTGGGGGGGCGCCGTCGGGGCGGGTGGGAGCGCGGTTGGACTTTGGGGGTTGGGGGGGCGGTCTCAGCCGTTGGTCCCCGCGGAGCCGCCGGCGGTGCGGGGATGGGGGGGACGCGGCGGCCCGGGCCGGACGGTTGCCTGGCGCCTGCAAACAGAGGCGGCGGCGCTGTCACGGCCCGCGCGTCCCTCTCGCCCCGGGTGTCGCCAAGCGCGCAGCGGGTGTTGGGGGGGTGGTGTCCAGGGGGAGTTGGGGAACGGGGCGGGGGTTGCCGCCCTTGCACGGCCACCTGCGTGTCCTTTCCCCCCACCGCATCCCACCAACTTCCTGGGTCCTTCCCCACGGCCGCCACCGTGGTCACCCCAATTCCCGCAGCGGGGTGACTCATCGCACCCCCGGACTGTGGTGGGCGGCGGGAGACTCCCTCAAATCTCTCTCCTCCCTAGTCTGGCTTCATGGGAGTGTGGGGTGGTCCGAGGAGCCCCCCACCCTAGTCTCCTTCTTCCCCCTGACCGTGATCTCTCTGGGCAGCGGGGGCATGGGGGGCCCAGCTGGGGCTGGGGAAGACCCCCCTTCTTTCTCGGGACCCCGGTTTCTTAGGGATGTGGAGATGTGAGGGGGTGTCTGCCATCCCCCACCCCCCGCCTCCCGCCTTAACTTTTCCGCGTCCCCCGCCCTGGTGGGCCCGCTCCTGCGCGGTTCCCGTCCTTGGCCGCGGGCCCTCAGCGTGACGCACCGGCCCGCGCTCCCCCTGGGGAAGGCGCTGTCGGGGAGGGCGCCCCGCCCCGGGGACGCGCGCGTGCCCAACGGGGCGCCCGTGATATTCCCACAGCTTCTGTCCTCGAGGACAGAAGGCGGCGGTGTGGGAGTGGGGGGCATGGGGCGCTGCCGGCCCCTGCGGGCCCGGGGCCAGTTCCTCCTCGCGGCTTTGGCTTCCGGAAGACCGTTTGGATACAGATTTCAGGGCGGAGCTTCCCAACTGGGAAGGGGCCGGAGAAGGCTGGAGACTAGACTTGGGCAATCGCGCACGGTTTGAAATGGATGGAAACCGAACTTGTGCTGACAAGCGGAGTAGGGGAAAGGTGATCAGGGAAAAAGCCTGGGGGCCAGCCCCCGCGCCCCCCCCTCACTCGGTTCCAGTGGCGGGAGCATCCCCCTGCTCCCAGCTGCGAACTGAGCAGATGGGGGCTGAGGGGGCGGGTCGGTGAGTGACAAGCGCTTGGTGTGGGAGGTGCGGGCGGCCAGGAGATGGATAAATCTGATAAATCTGGGCCCGAAGGGGCGTCTCCGCCTGCCAACAGACCTTTGAAGTGGGTGGAAGTGCGTTATGGGGAGTGAGGAGAGGCCTCTTCGCTCCCCAGTGTAGGAGTCGCTCCCTTGGACGTTGCAGGCCCGGTTCGGAGCTCGTGTCTGGGGAAGTGTGCAGTGCTCGGAGAGACTCAGTATGAAGCCGTGTCTTTTAGAATTGGGTGTGCTGATAATATCTTTTAAGGGCCCTGGGCTGTGGCTCCAGTGCCCTGGGTTTGATCTTTGGCTTCCCCCGTGGCTCTGAGCACTGCTGGTCCCTGCCATCAGTCACTAGGAGTGGCTCCTGTTAAAAGTCCACAAGTGACTAACAAGTTAAATATTTAAAATAAACCTGATAATGTTTATCTAGTGCTTTTTGAATGGATAATAGAATTTTTCACAACAGCCTACCAGGCTGAGTTCTCTTACTAGTCCCTGGCTTTCAAGTATTAATAACAAACTCCGACCCTTTATTTTGGTTTTGGGGTCAGACCTGCTAGTGCTCAGGGCTTGCTCCTGCCTTTGTTGTATTTAGGGGGTCACTCCTGGCAGGGTGGGGGACCCCAGTGTTGGGAATCGAGCTCGGGTTAGCCGTGTGCAAGGTAAAGCCCCTACCTACTGTCCTATCTCTCCAGTGCCCAGGCTTGGAATCTTTTAAATAACCTGCCTGAAACCTCCTGGGGTGGCTGGTGTCGGGGTAGACCGGTGAGCCAGTGAGTGAATGGGAGAGGCCTCCAGGTCTGCAGCCGGAGCTTCTGGGAAAGGTGAGTCTGTCCTGACTTAGTCGGTGAGCTGAACCTTGCTTTCCTTTTCCTCGTAGGCAATTGAAGATGAAGGGGGCAACCCCGATGAGATTGAAATTCCTTCCGAAGGAAGCAAGAAGTTAAAGAGATCCAGCAAAGGTATTGAGGGTTCTCAATATACTGCTTTATCCCCTTCTCTTCCCTTCGTTGATGTGGCTGGACAACTTGGATGTGTAAAAGAGGGTCATGGGAGTCAGAGTGATGGGACAACTTGCCTTGCACCAGCCCAACTGGTTTCAGTCCCCGGCATCCCGTAGGGTCTCCTGCATATCACCAGGAGTGATCCCTGAGTGCCGAGACAGGAGTATTCCCGAGCATTGCCAGGTGTGGCCCCCAAACGAAAAAGTAAATCATTAGGGACAGAGAGCGCCAAAGCTGTAGAACAGTGGATAGGCGCTTGCCTTGCTCTCTGACAGCTTGAGATAAATTCCCACCACCCTGAATTGGTCCCTGAACCTGCCCAGAGTGATCCCTGAATACAGGCCCAGGAGTCAACCTGATGCCAGGTGTGGCCCCAGAAACAAAGTGACATTTCTGCTTCTGGCACTGAAGGAAATTGTCTTCCACACATCAGAGCATCGAAGAGGTTCAAGCGGCCCCAAGTACTCTTAAAAGAATTTGAGGGGCTGGCAAAGCTACTCGAGAAGCCTACACAGGAGTGCAAACAGAGGAGCAAATACCCACCTGTCCCGACCTCTGAAGCTCCAGGTACCATGATAGCAAAATAAAGGGACTGGAGCTGTCACTCGGTGGTGGAGTGACAGTCTCCTTTAGCCCCAGAGCTGTCACTTTCAGGCCTTGCCTTCAAAAAACCACCTGCCGCATAAAAACCACATTCCATGTCCCATTCCTGGCCCTGGCCACCTGTCCCCTTCTCCCTGCTCCTATCTGCTTTCTCCTGCAGCCGCCCATCTCCAGAGCCCGGCCCCAGCCAGGCCCCTGCATGTGGTTCCGTCTCTGGGGAGTCTGGGTGCCCCGCCCGCTCTGCTCCATCTGTTTGCATTCAAGCCTCCATTGTCAGGACCCACCTTCTGTCCCCTTCAGAGCAGCTTGGATCCCACCAATAGCAACGGGCCCCCTGGCTCCCCGTGGCCTAGTGGCCTATTTCATGCTGCCTCATGGTGCAACCAGACTTGCCGGCAGTAGCTGCATCGCCCCAGTCGTCTCTGTCTAAGCTCCTGTTTTCAGGAGGACTCAGCTGAAACAAGGTGTTGGGACTGTGGTGAAGGCCCCTGAGCAAAACGAAATATTCATATTCCCTGGCGAGTAGTGAAGTATCTGGGACAGACGCCATTTGTTTCCCGTCAGCTCCTGGAGACCAGGTCAAGTCTGAGGTTGAAAGCCTGTGGATCTCCGCTCTGTGCTACACTGGATTTTTTTTAATGTCTCAGAATTTTTTTTTTTTTTTTTTTTTTTTTTTTTTTTTTGCTTTTTGGGTCACACCCGGCGATGCACAGGGGCTACTCCTGGCTCTGCACTCAGGAATTACTCCTGGCGGTGCTCAGGGGACCATATGGGATGCTGGGATTTGAACCCGGGTCGGCTGCGTGCAAGGCAAACGCCCTACCCGCTGTGCTATCACTCCAGCCCCTGTCTCAGAATTTTTTTAAATGCAAGCCTGTGGTCCCTGCTGGGCTGGGTGTGTCCTCTTGCTGGATTGGGTATGCTTTGGATAGTTAGTGTTTGCAGATGCTAGGGGGCTGGCTCACAGTGCTCATGCCTTTACTTTCTATGCAGGAGGCCCCGGTTCTATCCCTAAACCACGTAGTTCCCTGAGCACTGCCGGGCAAGTGGCTCTGCACCCCTAGGATGTGAGAACAATCAGAAATGAGACTGAGCACTGGGGGAAAACAAATCAAGCCTGCTGAAGGAGGACTCTCGATCCTTGAGGGGGCAGTTACTTTGTAAGCTGAAAAACCAAGGCTTGACAATAGCCTGCCAGATAGACTTTAAGTACGGCACTTGGGGCTGGAGAGATAGCATAGCGGGTAGGGCATTTGCCTTGCACGCGGCCGACCCGGATTCAAATCCCAGCATCCTATATGGTCCCCTGAGCACGGCCAGTGGTAATTCCTGAGTGCAGAGCCAGGAGTAACCCCTGTGCATCGCCAGGTGTGACCCAAAAAGCAAAAAAAAAAAAAGTACGGCGCTTTTCCAGAGAGTTGACTAAGCCAAAAATGGCATGTTTAAGAAGCGCGATGTAATTGATGTTAAGAAAGGTTTTCTAGGGATAAGGGTTTATTAGAAAGCTGTCGGTTCCTCTCAAAAATTTCCAAACTAAAGAATGTTTGGAAATTGTGCAGGATTTGCAGATTGGTTCACTGCAGAGGTAGACGTGAAGGACTTTGCAGAAAAGATACCGGCATAGGGACCGGAGCCATAGGACAGCGGGAAGGGCATTTGCCTTGCATGTGGCCAACCCAGGTTCGATCCCTGCTGTCCCACATAATGGTCTCCTGAGCACTGGCAGGAATGATCCTGGAGCACAGAGTCAGGAGTACCCTGACCATTGCTGGATGTGACCCCAAAACAAAAAAAAAAAAGAGAGAGAAAAGAAAATGGAATTGAGGTTAATGGGAGGGGAAAAATTGTCTTCTTCCATATAAAATAGAAATTCCAACTGGGACGGAACTTTTTTAGCACAGTGATAAGAAAGATTTGAGATGACAGCCAGAAAGATAGTGCAAGGGTTATAGCACTGGTCTTCTGCAACACTGACCCCCGCGTCAGGAGTGACCCTTGAGCACCGTTTCCCTCACTCCCAATAAAACTGAGATGAAATTTAAACGGAGAAAGTGTAAGAAAATTAACTATAACAAAAGGCAGCATAGGGCTCGAAGGATTGAGCACAGTCTCTGTACGCTGGGGCCCTGGGCTCTGTCCTGACACAATAGCCCCCTGCCCCCCTCTCGGTACTGTACTGTCAGTGTGTCAACACCCCCCAGAAAAATTTTAAAAAGGACCATAGGTAATTGAGACAGCTGACAGGAAAAAAAATTTTTTTTTGACAGGAAAATTCTAAGGTTCATTAGTACTCAGAAAGCATTAAATACTCTTTGAAAAAGCTGTAAGGAAAGTCGTTTTGTCGATGCCATTGGAGAGCAAGGATTTAGAGGCAGTTATGGCGCTGGAGCAATAGCACAGCGGGTAGGGCGTTTGCCTTGCACACGGCCAACCCGGGTTCGATTCCCAGCATCCCATATGGTCCCCTGAGCTCTGCCTGAGGGCAGAGCCAGGAGTGACCCCTGTGCATTGCCGGGTGTGACCCAAAAAGCCAAATAAATAAAGAGGCAGGGGCACAGTGAAAAAAGTAAATGGTCTGTGTGCTGGTGGCAGGGCTGGGAGGGGATGGGCAGGTTGGTGGAGACTGAGTTTGTAAGCTGCTTTGGAGGATAAGGGCACGGACCCTACGGGGGAAAGTGGAGGTGGAGCTGTATAGAGAGTAGGAGAACATTCTAGCCCTGTGAGTGACAAAAGCACGTTCCAGAGAGTCTGGTCAATGGGCTCTCGCCTCCCAAGCCAGCAGGGGTGCCCTTAGGATGTTTCCTCTGGAAATATCAGCCACTGAGTTCTGACCAGTCTTTGGCTCCTTAGGGAGAGATGGGTGGCCACAGAGATAGTTGAGTGGGTAGGGTGCTTGCCTTGCAAATGGTCAACCAGCTTTCAATCCCTGGTACTCCATGTAGTCCTCTGAGCACAGCCGGGTGTGGCCTCAAAATGGAAAAGTCAAGTGTGGAGGAGGGAGGGCTCATTTTTATTCTCAGACTATGGAGCAAACTCTTGCAAGTGAAGGAAAGTGAAGTGCATCCCTGTAGTTTGGGAAAATCTCCCCAGCAGCGTTTGAGGACATTCTGCTCTCCTCAGGAGTTCATGCTGGGTCCCTTGGGCTGGGCCAGCTGATGGGGAAGGCAATGTGGTGCCAGGCATGAATTTGGGGGTGGGGCTCACTTATGCCAGGCTTGTGCTTCTAGGACCCTCTCTCCAAGACCAAGTGTGAAGTGGGGTTGGGGCATGGTTAGTGCCCCACCTGGCGGTGCTTGGGGGGAGGGGACCATATGTGCTGCCAGGGATCAAGCTGCCCGGGGGGGGGGGGGGGGGCGCGGTCAGCTGCTTGCAAGACAAGTGCCTTTTCCCCAGTACTATTTTTCTCCAGCCCCCAAGTGAGGAATTGTTATGGGAGTTTCTGTACAGCTCCGTAACAGTAAATACTGGCTCTCATGCATGCAGCAGGGCTGGGCAGGGCAGAGGTGACCCAGCATGTGAATTCAGACCAGCTGCAGAGTCAGAGGCTTAGCCAAGAAAGGAAGAGACAGAATCCCGGCCGCTGGGCCTGGAGGCAGGAGCAGTGCCGAGTCGGGGCCTGTAGTGGAGGCACGGGAGTGGCATTGAGGGGGCCCTTCGGGTATTGGAAACAGATGGTGGCAGGCGGTTTTTTGCCAGTGTTCTTTCCTGCGCAGATTAATATTGGGTTGGTTTAAACATAAATCTGTCTCGCATCAACCAAAAGGCAGCCTGCTTGGCCAGGGCGTGCTGTCTGAAGGTCATATTCTTGGACCCTGGATGGCTGCAGCCCCTGCCTTCCAGCCAGGTGCCACCAAGCTCCTATGATATTCAACGTGTCCCCCACTTGATGTAGGAGCCTGGTCATTGCCGCATCATGAGGGGACAGGAGAGCAGAGGAAAAACAACACGCTCAGCCTAAGAGCTGCTCTTGAGTAGCGCCATGCCTAATCAGTTCCAGCTCCTGTCAAACCGAGTGACTGCGTATGCAAGCTCTTAGAGTTAAAAGCCAAGACTTGAAAAGGTGGGAGCTGGGAGAAACTTCCATTTTTCAAAGGTTGTCTAAAATGAAATACTAGGGAGATTGTGCACTGGCTGGAGCACCAGCTTTCAGTGCAGGAGCTCTGGGTATGCTTCTCAGCTCCTAGCCAGGAGTAATGCCTGAGTGCTGTGGCCCCCCTCCCCACTATCCCCCACCCCCCTATTTGGCATTTGGTCCACATCTGTGTGCACAGAGCTCACTCCTGGTCTGTGCTCAGAGATCACTGCTGGTGGTACTGAGGGTCCAGCTGGAGTTGGCTGCGTTCAGGTCGAGAGCCCAAACCCATCACTATCTCCAGTGTGCGTATTTCCCCTTGATTTTTGGGTTTTTTTGGGGTCTCACCTGGCGATGCTCAGGGGTTACTGCTGGCTCATGCACTCAGTAATTACTCCTGCCGGTGCTCGAGGGGACCCTATGGGATGCTGGGAATTGAACCTGTCGGCCACTTGCAAGGCAAATGCCCTCCTGGCTGTGCTATCACTCCAGCCCCTCCCCTCGATTTTTATTTATTTATTTATTTATTTATTTATTTATTTATTTATTTTGCTTTTTGGGTCACACCCGGTGATGCACAGGGGTTACTCAGGAATTACTCCTGGGGTGCTTGGGGGACCATATGGGATGCTGGGAATCGAACCCAGGTTGACCGCGTACAAGGCAAACGCCCTACCCGCTGTGCTATCGCCTAGCCCCCCTCCCCTTGATTTTTAAAGTAAAATGCGATGCTTAATAGCGTTTAAACCCTTTGTTACTCCTTTTTAAAATGTTGGGCGACACCCAGATGTGCTCAGGGATCACACTTTCTCTGTGTTCAGGGATCACTCCTGGCAGGGTCAGGGGACCATGTGAGGTGCTGAGGATTGAACCTGGGTCAACTGCGTGCAAGGCAAATGCCCTCCCTGCTGTCCTGTTGCTTTGGCCTCCTCAGTGTATTGTCTGACCCTTAAATTATCCTCTTGAAGGACCTAAAATTTAGCTGTTCATGCCAGTTCACTTTTATTTTCTTCTAGCTGGTTTTTTTTTTTTTTTTTGCTTTTTGGGTCACACCCAGCGATGCTCAGGAGTTACTCCTGGCTTTGCACTCAGGAATTACTCCTGGCAGTGCTTGGGGGACCATATGGGATGCCGGGGATCGAACCCGGGTTGGCCACGTGCAAGGCAAACGCCCTACCTGCTGTGCTATCGCTCCGGCCCCCATTCTTCTAGCTGGTTTTTAATTCTTTCAAAAACATCTAATGCTGTGTAATTAATCCTGGGACAAGAATAGCAGATCAGCTGTATAGTTATACAGAATGTAAATTGCAGTTATTAATGTCTGACACGTAAGAACATAATAAGACTAATATTTCAAATGGGAAAGTAGGAAAGGGGTAGGATGGTGCTGGGAAATCAGTGTTTTTGTTAGTCATTTGGAAAATAATGTCATACGGTACAAAATGGGAAGATTAAAACTTAAATGGTAACATAAAAACAGACTTAAGTGGATGTGCATCGGGCAGGACATTTGCCTTGCATGCAGCCTACCTGGGTTTGATCCCCAGCACTGCACAGGGTCCCTGGCACACCACCAAGATTGATCCCTGAGTTTTGTTGGGTGTGACCCCCAAAACTTAAACAAACCAGAAAATAAAAGCAAATATGTATTTTAGTGTGGGAGTTTCTAGATAAAAGATAAAACTCAAATCACTGTTGGGCAGATAAAAGTGATGGACTGTGGAGAGGACGCAAAGGACTGGACACAACCCAAGTTTGGTCCCTGGCACCAATCCAAGTTTGGTTCCTGGCACCAAGCATGTTGTCCTGAGCACCCCGCCGGGTGTGGCGCCAAACAAAACAAAACCAAAAAGCTGATTAATGCCTTGGCTACCCAAAAGTGAAATTTCCTCAAAACCACAAGCCAAAGAGTGGTCAAGAAATCAGAAAAATAGTTAACATGACTATAAGTATGAAATGAGGAGAGATGCAAGTGCAGAGATCTTCAAGTGAGGAAAGGACAGGAAAGAGGAACGTGATGTGGTGATGTGCTAATTAATGACACTGAACTTAAGTAGCGGTCAGAGCAGTTCCAGCCCTTATGTCTGGACCCTCAGGCTTCACCACAGCTTGTTCCGACTCTCCACTTCCTGCTTGGGGGATGTGGAGTGTCCTCAGTGTCAGCCTCTGTAGTGCCAAAGGAGTGAGGTGGCGGCCTCCGGGAAGCACACGCCGTTGACTTGCTGCCTTCAATGATCTGTGTAGGGCGGAAGCTTGAGGAAGAGGGTGTGGAAGATAACGGACTGGAGGAGAACTCTGGAGATGGCCAGGTATGTGTCCCGTGGTGGGCGAGCCCGAGGGGTGCGGTGCAGGGGCTGACAACGGGCCCTGGGTGATGGCGTTCCTTCCTGTGTCAGGAGGACGTGGAGACCAGTTTGGAGAACTTGCAGGACATCGACATGATGGACATCAGTGTGCTGGATGAGGCTGAGATCGACAACGGCAGTGTGGCCGACTGTGTGGAGGACGATGACCCCGACACCCTCCCAGAGTCCTTGTCTGACAGTCAGGATGCCCCGGAGAGCGAGATGCGAGAGCTTCCCGAGCGGCTCCCAGAACATGCTGTAGGTAACTTGGCAGGGCGCTGTCCAGCACTGCCCTCGGGTTCCCCACTGGGAGCGCAGCAGGCTTTCTGATGCCATTGGCTAGGAGAGTCAGCGAGGCTGTAAACATTTTTGAGTTAATTGGGAAGTGCCAGGCCTTGCGAGCCAGGGGTCGGGAGTCCAGCTCCCTGCTGGCCAGCTCGCACCAGGCATGCATCTGGTGACTAAGGTTTGCCTTAGTGGGCCGGGTGAGGGCCTGTTACTCAGAAAACAGCTCAGGAAGTAGGCGAGCATTCGGTCCTAATGCTGGTGGCTCTGGAAATGGGCAAATTGGTGCTGTGACCTGATTCTGACGTAGGTTCTAGAGCAGAGGCCTCCACTCTGGTGTTTCTGGCAGTCTGTGCCCATATCCCTTCTTTGCTAGATAGAGACTTAGAGTTTCTTGCTCTGTTTTTCTTTATTTGTTTTCATTTTGGGGCCAAATCTAATGGTGCTTAGGAATTACTCTCAGCTCTTCAGTGGGGGCCATGTGGATGCCAGGTATTGAAACCAGGCTCTCCCCGCTGTGCGTATCTCTGGCTTCAAATGCAGTTTTGTTCTTGTTGGGTTCACAGCATGGGAGCCTTTCTCCAGGGTCCTCTTAGCCTCGCCGCAGGTCTGCCCGTCTCTCATGAGAGCTCTCAGTCGGCTCGTCTTGGGGGTGCAGTGCTGTTGTGATGCCCACACTGCATTTAGAATTTTGAATTTTGTCACGAGCAACTCTTTTTACTTTCCATTGATGCATATTATGTTCTGTGACTTCGTCAGTGTATCAGTCTCTTCTATTTTCTCACTCTGCAGGTGGAGGACAAAGATATAAACAATATAGATACGTCATCATCTGACTTCACCATCCTACAGGTAAATTCCTGTATGTCTCAGTCGCTTAGGCGCAGATTAGAGTCCAGCTGCGGCAATCACTCCAGGATGGCATTCCCACCTCAAAGGCGACAGTCTTCCTTACCTCTTAGCATCGTTGGAGGGAAATTTTGCTTCTCACGTCTCTTAGATACGCCCTGTCCACAGCCAAGGCTTTATACCTTGGCTTCTCCTGCCTCCCAGCACGGTGCCTGGCCGGGGGAGGTTCTGATTCACTGGATTATTGGGGAGAAAGGTCCTTCACAGGAAGGAAGATGGCCTGGGGCATGTCCCTGCGCAGTCCCAGAGTGGCCGGGGTTCTGAGCACCGCCAGGAGAGGTGGCTGCTCGGAGCCATTTGCGGATGGCGCGCTTCTCGTTGGGTGGCATGTTCTCTCCTCATGGTTGTCTTGTTGCCCTCTTAGATGAGAACAGGTGAGATGTGGACTAACTTGCAGGTATGATTTGCACCTATGTGGATTTTTTTCTTTTTAGTTTTTCTGCCCAATTGTAAACTGGCATGACCAGTTCATTTTCTCTCTTGCTTCCTTTGGGGACGACACCTTGTACTGCCAGGTGGCAGTTGGGGCCAGGGATCAAACCCAGGGCCTTGCACCTGCGAGATGCGCATCAGTGCAGAAGCCATGGCACTGACTCACGGTAGAGCATTTCCAGTAAGAAGCTTTATGGGAAATGAAACTCGAGTCAGCTTAGACCAGGTGTGGGTCTTCTGCAAGGGGGCCAGACAGAGGGGGCTCCTAAGAGTTGCTTGGGTTCTCTAGGACCACCGCTGGCAGTACTCAAGAGGCCCTATGGTGCTGGGGATCAGATGCATGTCAGGTACAGGCCAGGCATGGGCCAGAGCGCTGTATTGTCTCCTGGCCCCTTTGTGAGGGGGTGGGGAAGTCAGGGCCTTTCCATGTGAAGCGTGCTCTCGCCCACGGAGTACATCCTTCATCTTGTTTTGGTTTGCAGTAATGTGGCTTGTGATCTGAAGGTCCAGGGTTCAGCAGTGTTGGGCCTTTTGTGGGAGCTGGAGCAATAGTACAACAGGGAGGGCTTTTCCCTTGCATGTGTCCAACCCAGGTTCCTTGGCACCCCATGTGGTCCCTGAGCCTGCCAGGAGTGATCCCCTAAGAGAAAACCTGGGTGTAAGTCCTGAGCACCGTCGGGTGTGGCCCCAGATCCAAAATCAATAATGTTACTGTGTTAGCTCTCGCAACAGAGTGCCACTTGCTCCTGCCGGGCAGGGACACGGTTGGTGATCGGTGACCCTGAACCCCAGCCGTGACGGCGCAAACCTCAAGAAGCCGTTGTACTCGACTCATCTTGGCCAGGACGTGGCGTGGCCATTGAGCACCCCTTGCACGCGTGAGACTCCGGGTTTGAGCCCCAGTCCCAACGCTGCGTTAGACAAGCAGGACTGATGTCTCTGGATCGTGGCGACAAAGCCACAGCTGGTGCTGGTCCTGTTCTCTGATGGCTTTCTAGGCCACATGGGTGGGACGTAGCCCCTCCCTGACACCGCAGGAGTTTCTGTGGTTTTCTCTGGAGAAAGTTCTACCTAGAGCTTTGCTTTCGTGCCAGAGTTTCCATTCTCTGCATGTGGGTGTGTTTTGTGTTGGGTAGTGAAAGGGCCAGGGGAAGTGCATGCGTGGGTCCATCTTTCAGACGATCAGGGGACCCTTGGAGGAAATGAGCACTTTCCCAGGGCCGCCCGTAGTGGTGGTCGGCGCCCTGTGTGGCCATCCCAGTGCAGTGATGGAGGTGTCCGAGGGGAGCCTGTGCGCTCTAGCCTCACAGCCTAACATCTGTACCCGCCGAAGAACTCCCTTGGAAAGGAAAGGCCCTGGAGGGGCCTCTACTGGGGCCAGCCCCGCCCCTCCAGCTCTGTCTCGGCACTTGGTTCTGTATGTCTGAGAACAAATATGTTGAGCAGTCTGTGCCAGCTTTCAGGAGGTACAAAAAAGAGGATCTGAATAGAATCTCTTGCGAGGGCTCCCGGAGCCCCCATGTGGAGACTAGGCCTCAGGCGGGGTCATTTGGTTAGTGGGTACTGCTGCACCCATCGGGGAACCATTCTAGAGAAGCTCTGGGCTTGGAGGCCTTGGGGATGTGGGGGCCACAGCTGGGGGTGCTGGGAGAGAGGAAGACGTTGTGGGGCGCTACTGCTAAATGCCTCAGGCCTAGAGGCACGGCAGCTGAGTGCCCGGCGGGGGGCATGTAAAAGTGGTTGGTGTAGGTGTGGGCAGTGGCTGTTTCCTGGAAGGAGGTAAGGGTTCTGCTGTGATAAGCAATGGTCAGGTGGCACCCAGGGGGCGAGCGGGGGACCCTGGGGAGGCCCCCTGATACCCAGCAGTCAGGGCCAAGCTACTGGAGAAATAGAAGTAGGGGTCAGACTGTCTATGTCTATATTCTCTGCTCTCAAATTTGCTGAAACCAGCTGTCCGTTCAGGGACTAGCGGGTGTCTGCTAAGTGTCCGGCGGCCTTTTAAGCAGTTAAGTCAGAAAGGCAAAACTATTTCTGGGCAAGAGTGAAAAACACAAGCAGGTTCCAGAGGTGGGGATGAGGGGAGGCCTTCCTATCCACACAGGTTCTCCACAGGCCTGTCTGAATGTCTTATTTTCTGAGACAGTCTTGTTGAGACCTTCTGAGTTCGGCGTGGCTGCGCATTGGGCCCCCTTTCCCTGGCACCGGCTTACATCTCTTTTTTTGTTGCAGGAAATTGAAGAGCCTTCCTTGGAGCCAGGTACTGTCCAATGAAAACCTTACCAGCGGGGGTTTGGCACCATTCTAGCTTCCCACCTTCTTTAAGTTGAATTCTTGGATTCGAGAGAGTTCCTTAGCGTAGCGTCCATTGTCCTAAAGGTGTGCAATCCAGAACCTCCCAGGATCATAGAGATTGGAAACCCAGCCATATCACCAGATCTGTGACGGGGCGGCTCGCTTCTCATCGAGCAAAACCGGCCAGTGAGATGAAGTCATCTCATGCCTTTTTCCGTGTCCTGGGCACCCAAACCTGCATTTGAGCGAGAGCTTCATGCCTCTGGAGAACCAATGTCTCCGCAGCCCTCAGAGCAGATCTTGTGATATCGGGCATTAGCATAAGTTGGTGGTGTTTAACCCGGGCAGTGCAGGCAGTGGCAGGGAGCGGCGTGTTAAACCGTTGACTCAGCTGGATTCCCGAAGAGGAAAGAGTTTCTTCACGAGAATTCCAAATCAATGCTAATCACTTTCTGGACTCCAAATACCTCAGAGCACCGAAAGAAGAGATTTCTGGTGGTCATGTTGGACTGGTCTGTTAAAGAGAAGCACAAGGAAAGTTGGAAATTGAGCAGTTCAGTGAATTGCGATACATTCAGTTAAGCCACTTGGACTTTGGAAGCTAAATACAGAAGAGTCACAAACAAACGACGACAGAATGAAGACGGTCAAGAATCAGCCAGAAGGTTTTGGGGGTTAAATCTCTGGGATGCTTTGCTCTTCCGCGTAGTGGGTAGCGTAGGGGCCGCGCTGGCGCCGGTGGGTCGATCGGTCAGTCGGCCGGTCGGTCAGCCGGTCGGCCGGAGCGCAGGTAGGGCCCCAGCGTGAGTGTGTGTCCCATGGGTTTTCCAATCTCTGTGTAGCTAGCAGGTCTCTCGGTGTTAGCGTGGCAGCCGTGCCCGTGCCGCAGTTGTGATTGCTTTATTTCCCTGGTAATTAAACCTTGTGCCATTCTATTCCTGTTAAATCCGTAGAAAATGAGAAAATACTCGGCATTTTGGGGCAAACTTGTAAATCTGAGCCAGTAAAAGAAGAAGGTTTCGAGCTGGAGCCGCCATTGGCACAGGACACAAGTAGCGTGGGGCCAGACAGAAAGCTGGCGGAGGAAGAGGACCTATTTGGCAGCGGCCATCCGGAGGAGGGTGACTTAGATTTGGCCAGCGAGTCACCGGCACGAGCTCAGTGGAGCAAGGCAGACACCCTGTTAGCGGTAGTGAAAAGGGAGCCCGTGGAACAGACAGGCGATGGCGAGAGGATGGACTGTGAACCCGTAGGGCTAGACAAGCCAGTTGAGGCCCAGAGTAGTGAAGCCTCAGAGCCCGCGGACGCCTCTAGCGAGGAGGCGGCAGAAACGGCCCAGGAAGCCTCAAGCCCAGAGCCCAGAGATAGCAAAGAAGACGTGAAGAAGTTTGCTTTTGAAGCTTGTAATGAAGTCCCTCCGGCTCCTAAAGAGTCCTCAGCCAGTGAGGGCGCTGAGCAGAACATGAGGTTTGTCTCTTCTCAGTTTTAGACCAGACGCTATCTCCTTTTCACGGGTCGTTTAATGACACACATAAGCTGTTTGTTTGCTGCAATTGGCCCGCCAGCCTGACGAAATTGTAGTTTACCTCTAAAGAATCTTTCATTTCTCTTTTATTTAAAACTGATTACATGGTCTTTTTTTTTTTTTTTTCCCTTTCCTCAACCTGTCACGGTTGTTTTCTTTAATTCTTCCTAATTATTTTTAGCCCAGCAGAATTAATTAACTCCTGTGGGTCTGAAATCTTACAGTTAGCTCAGATTTCCATTACCAGTATATTGGGGTGTCATTTTTTTCAGACATAAGTTTCGGGTAGGTATGCAGCTTCAGCACGTGTTTGCTCATTTTGAGTTTGTTTCCGCCCCTCGCTTCCCTCCCGAGTGACACTGTCTTTTGTCTCTAGCTCTGTGGAAGATGACTCGGATCCAAAAAGGCTCTCCAAAGAGGAAAAGGGTAGGTGTGGGCAGCGTGTGTGCGGACATCTCGCGTTCCCCCGCCCCGTGTCCCATGAGGCTGAGGGAGTCCTTCTCTTCCCTTCTCTGCTCTTCGTGCCACAGGTCCGGGCTGGGGCTGTGAGACTGGGCAAGCCTTGGGGCACACCTGTCATTGGCAGCAGACCCTACAGCCATGTCACATGCGTGTGCGGTTGGAGAGAGTTTAGGGGTTAGCGCGCTTATTTGCATGCAACCAACTCAGGTTCTTTCCCTGAGCACAAAGCCAGGAGTGAGTCCTAGACCCTGCCCAGTGTAACCCCCCAAACCAAAAAAAAAAAAAGAGTGACGTGCAAGTGGGGAAATGGTTTCTGATTTGAGATTGTTTTAAGGATTTTTCCCCAGCACAACACTCATTAGAATGTCCAGAAAGGGGCTGGAGCGATAGCACAGCAGGTAGTGCGTTTGCCTTGCAGATGGCCAACCCAGGCTTGATTCCCAGCATCCCATATGGTCCCCCGAGCACTGCCAGGAGTAACTCTTGTGTATTGCCGGATGTGACCCAAAAAGAGGGGAAAAAAATGTCCAGAAAGTACCGGGCCTGCTCCAGATCCTCTTTCCTCAGAGTTCTAGAGAGAGGAAACACGAGGCATGGTGGCAGGGTGTAAGGGGTCTAAAGAGAAGCGCAGCCAGAGGGACACGGCCACGGTGCTCCAGAGGCTGCCTGCTTAGCTGCCGGGGGACGCCCCTTGGCTGCTTAAGCCACTTGGGGGTCCTTGGGGACTTCTCGGGCCAGGGAGTCCCAGCACTGCAGCCATCCTGTGGTCCTAGCGGACAGTGAGTGGGTCTGGGCTGGAGTGCCTTTCTCGTCTGAGAGGCGCGCTCCTGGGAACCGTGTTTCTGACCAGAGCTCTTGTGAAACAGGTCGTAGCAGCAGCGGCCGGAACTTCTGGGTCAGTGGACTCTCGTCTACTACTAGAGCCACAGACCTGAAGAACCTCTTCAGCAAGTATGGGAAGGTAAGCGCAGCCCTGATGCCCAGGGCCCTTCAGTCACGCCTGGGGCCGGCATCAGCCGTTCTTAGAACTCAGGGTCGCTCCCGGCAGGCAGAGTCACCCTTCCCTGCTCTCTAAGCGTCACTTACATTTTCCCGAGTTTCTCTCTGGGGCTCCGAGGCCGTGGGGCACCGGCTGAGGATAGAATGCCAGGCCTGGTCAGTGTGGAGACCCAGGGCCTGCCTTGCCAGGCTCCCCTCACCTCCCCCTGCACATGCTCTCTGCCGCCTTAAAGGGGCATGTGCTGGGCCTGGATGGGGCTCAGGTGGCAGAGTCCACACCTAGCATCCACGCAGCCCCGAGTTCCATCCCTGCCATTGGGCTCGGGTTCAGCCCCTGCTGATCTCCAGTCAGGGTACCCAGATCCTGAGCACTACTTGGACTTCCCCCAAAAGGCACAAGCAATCTGACCTGTGCCATGCCCCTTGGCTTCTGTCCCAAGTGTCCGCTTCCCTCTGTCCCCGCTTTCTGTGCGCCCCTCCTAGGGTGACTGCTCCTGGCCCCTCGGGAGCTCCCTTGCCCAGGGACACGCTTTTACAAGCTTTGTCCCATGCAAGGGTTCAGCATATTGAAGCAAAAACAGGGTTCGGGATAAGCTTGGGGGGCCCAGGTGATTCCTGACACCGTATGGCCCGTGAGCCCAGAGTACAGGACGAGCCACCGAGCAGGGCTGGGTGCGGCCCTAAAGAGCAAAGCGGGGGCTGGAAAGCGGGGCTGGAGCGGACTGGAGAGTAGGGGCTTGTGTCTGCGTGCGAGACCCCGAGGCCCTCACTCTGCGTTCCAGCTCCCCCTTTCCTTGCACCCCCACTCACGCTCTGTCTACCTGCCACAGCATCTCCAGGCCTGAGTCCTGTTGTCAGCCTGCACTGTGGGTGTGTTCCTAGAAGGACACCCCAGTCTCCCGGCCCCCCACCAGGAAAGTGCAGTGGGAGTTACTTGGCTATTGATGGGCACAGGCTGGCACGAGCAGACTGAAATTACGTGGTCAGAGACGTCAGTGGGCAGTCTGAGGTGGGCCCTTAAGGCACGGGGGTGCTGTCAGGGAAGTGGCATCCCAGAGCCCACCCACCACCCTTGGGGTACCCTCCAGACTTCCTGTGACTTGCATGGGGACCTGGTCGCTGGGTCTTTTGCACCCGAGATTCCCTGAGCACCTTACAGACAGTGACTCCCGGCCCCAGGAACTGGACTTAGTCTGGGGGTGCTGCTCCCCTATATCGGCTTGCTGGGTGGTAGTGAATGGGAGCGGGCAGTTGTCTGCGTGCTCCCAGGACTGAGCAGCGTGTGGGGGTCCAGACTGTAGTGTCATTTCTAGAGCCTCCCCATGAGGCCCGTCAGCCACAGCCAGCCACCCCTCTCCCCGGTCCGCATCTCCCACTTTGGGGGGACCTGGTGGTGGGCTTTCCTCTCATCCCCACTCCCATAGGAGGGCGGCCGGAACAGGCCCCTTCACGTCTGAGCCTCTGTGGGTACCTTCCTTTGAGGTGGTGGGCGCCAAGGTGGTGACCAATGCCCGGAGTCCGGGAGCACGCTGCTATGGCTTTGTCACCATGTCTACGGCCGAAGAGGCCACCAAATGCATAAACCATCTCCACAAGACCGAGCTCCATGGGAAGATGATCTCCGTGGAAAAGGTGAGGGGCCCCGGCTGCCTACTGCGAGGGCCGGAGGGGGGCTCCTCGGCAGGACCCGGGATGGTATTTCCTTGTGATTCTTTCCTCAGGCCAAAAATGAGCCGACTGGCAAGAAAGTCTCCGAGAAGAGAGAGGGGGAAGGCAAGAAGGAAAAGGCCAGCGACAGGTACTGCTATCCTGGGGGCCTGCTGCCGCCTCTTCTCCCCGTGCAGTTGCTGGAGCCCCCCTTGAATGCCGCCTCCCACTCACTCCCGCCAGGGCCCTGCATGTTCCTTCCAGATCCGCAAAGGACAGAGTAGACAGAAAAGATGACGCAAAGAAGGGTGAAGATGGAGACAAGAATAAAGATCAAGATGACCTGAAGCCCGGCCCCTCAGAGCGCTCGCGCTCCACCAAGTCAGGTAGCCGTTGCCCCTGCGAGGGGCCTGCCACCCTGGGCTGCGTCCCTCGTGGTGGTGGGGTGGGTGCGCGTGCGGCTGGCTCTCACCCCAGCTACTTCCTTCCGTCCTGTAGGAAGTCGAGGAACTGAGCGAACAGTGGTCATGGACAAGTCTAAAGGCGTACCTGTCATCAGTGTCAAAACGTCAGGCTCCAAGGAGAGGGTGAGGCATCCCAGCTGGGCGCCAGCCTGGTACCCACGGCGCTTCTCCTGCTGGCGCAGTATTGCAGTGGTCAAACTTGATTTGTCCACACTGTGGCCTTATCTACACAGAGATCTTGAGCTGCTTATCTGTGGGTGCCTGTGTGTAAAACAGACTAGGGGCCTGGGGCGGTAGGACAGCAGGTCGGGCTCTTTCCTGGCTTGTGGCTGGCCCAGGTTTACTCCTCCGCACCCCACGTGGTCCCCTGACCCTGCCAGGAGTGATCCCTGAACACAGAGCCAGAAGTTTGCCCTGCGCACCGCCAGGTGTTGACCAAGAAAATCGAAAACAACCTACATATAATATGCTTTATTTTCACGCTTTACTTATTCTAGACCTGTCCTTTATTTCAGAGGGGGTGGGGTCTCACTCTGCAGTGCTCAGGGCGTAGTTGTGGTTCTGCTCATACGTGATCCCTGGCAGTTCTTGGGGAAACACATGTGACCTGGACTGTCAAGCCTTCGTAATCCCTGGATTATCTTTCCAGTCCTCTGGACCTAATTTTATAATTGAGTTTTGGGGTCCACAGAGAGTACAGTAGGTAAGGCACTTGTGCTAGGCTGACCAGGGTTCAAGTCCCAGCACTCCTGAGCGCAGAGCCTGTTCTGGCCCTGATTGCCTCTCTCCCCTGAGTCAGCCCACCATCAGTGCAGGCCATGGTGTGATCCTGCGTATCCCCAGCACCTTCCTGAGTGGCCAGTCCCCTCTTGTCTTGGACTCTTAACACTTTTTTTTTTTTTCATAAAATAGTTCACAATAGTTCGTTGCAGATCCTATTCAAACACCAACCCCACCACCGAGCGCTTTCCCACCATTAGCATTTCCTTATGCCCCACCTCCTGTCTGTTCCCTCCTCTGACACAGCAAAGTCCAGGGTTCCCCAGATTTTGGCCCAGCCAGGGTTGTGCTCACAGCTCAGATCGGCTGCAGGGATGCAGTGGTTCTAGAGGAGCCCCTGAGTCTCGGTGCCCCCGAGATTCTGGGGACCCCGAGATCCCGGCTGCCGGGTCAGTGAAGCCCTGGCATGCGGGTCAGCGGGTGCTCAGGCCCCGAGTTTGTGTGCGTGCTGCACCCTCTAGGAGCCTGCCTTTCTTTTCTTCTTCTTTTTTTTTTTTTTTTGGCTTTTTGGGTCACACCTGGCGATACATAGGGGTTACTTCTGGCTCTGCACTCAAGAATCACTCCTGGGGCTGGAGTGATAGCACAGCGGGTAGGGCGTTAGCTTTGCATGTGGCCGACCCGGGTTCGAATCCCAGCATCCCATATGGTCCCCCGAGCACCGCCAGGAGTAATTCCTGAGTGCATGAGCCAGGAATGACCCCTGTGCATTGCCGGGTGTGACCCAAAAAGCACAAAAAAAAAAAAAAGAATCACTCCTGACAGTGCTCAGGGGACCATACGGGATGCTGAGAATTGAACCGGGTTGGCTGCGTGCAAGGCAAACGCTCTACCTGCTGGGCTGTCGCTGCAGCCCCTCTAGGAGCCTTTCTGATCAAAGAGTTTTCTCCTGGGAAGGGCCTGGGAAAGCAGTGGGAGATCTCAGAGAGAGAGGTCTTGTGGGCTGAGCTGTCGTGGGACCTGGCTGGTCTTGGAATTTGCCAGAAGGATTTTTTCTCAGATGCTTGTGACATTAGGAAGGAATCAGAGGCAATTAGGGTACATTTGGGACATCAAAGATAAAATAGCAGCAGCAGTTCTTGGTCTTAAATGCGGGTAGAAGAAGATCATTTTCCCGTTTTGACCCTGAGGGAGTTTCTTGATGGCTCATGACTTCCCAGAGCAACGCTAGTCTATAGCTTGGAATCGGGGTTATTGAGACACGATGATGGTTTTGGGGCCACACCCATAGGTGCTTGGGGTACCCGTGATATCTGCTAACCCCTGGGCTCCCCTGTGCAGAGCCTGCACTCTGACCCTTGGAGCTTCCCCCCTAAGAACAAATCCCTGGCAGGCAGGGATGGGCAGTGGGAAGGGTGCTTGCCTTGCATGTGGCTGACCTGGATTGATCCCCAGCATCCCCTGTGGTCCCCTTAGCCAGGAGTGATCCCTGAGCACTGCCAGGGTTTGTCTTGGTGTCAGGTGCTTGCACACGGCCGCACTGATTCTTCTCTTCTCTGTTCTCCCTTCACCTTTCAATGGTCCCCGTGCCCCAGGCTTCCAAGAGCCAAGACCGGAAGTCAGCCAGCCGAGAGAAACGCTCGGTGGTGTCCTTTGATAAAGTCAAAGAGCCTCGGAAATCAAGAGACTCGGAGTCCCGAAGGTGAGTGGGCCCCTCTCTGATTGAAGGGCCCTGGTGGTGACGCCCTCCTGCTAGTTCCTGGAGGGCTGAGAGTCCCCTTAGTAAGCCAGGGAAAGTGCTCTGTCTGGGGATAGGGACTTGTTCTCTAGACCAAAAACCATTTTCATGAGAAATGAGTTGGAAACATCAGAGCTAGTCCTGGCATGACAAGCAGGGGGCTCTGTGCTGGGCCCCATCTCTGGGCTTTTAATATCCTAAACAACTTTGCTAGAAGCCGGGAAAGCCTGCGGGGGGTATGGGGGCGTGGAATGGGAGCAGTTTGGTGAAGTTATGGCAGATTAGTGGGGCCAGAAATGGATGGAGCTGGTGAGAGAAGACAGTGCCTGCTGCTGGGGCCTCTTCCAGGGCCTTCCTGCCCCCTGCAGTCCTCTCCGTCTAAGCGTACTCAACCTAAGGGGCTGGAGAGAGTTCAGGAGGGGAGAGGAGCTGTTTGCCATGCGTGCAGACGGCCCTGATTCAAGCCCCCGTGCAACTGGTCTCCTGAACACAGAGCCAGGAGTAGCCCCTTCGCACCGTTGGGTGTGAGGGTGAAAATTTAAAACTAAATTAGAAGGCTGGAGAGAGACGACAGGAGGGCAAGGCCTTGGCTTGCCCGTGGCCAGCCTTAGTTTGAATTCCCAGCACCACGTAAAGGAATTGCTCAGGATCTGGGGGAAGCCCTGAGCATGGCCCATTGGTGGCCAAAACCACACAGAGAAGAAAAAAAAGTTTAGGTTTGTGACTCGGGGGCTTTGCAGGCCGTAAGCCATCTGTGCTGAGTTGACTGCAGAGAAACGGAGCTGCCCAGGGACTGAGCATGGAGTAGTCAGGCGTCACCTGTAGAGTCAGTGTCCTGCAAGCACAGAGCAGGGCTTAAGGTGCACTAGAAAGTGCCGAAATGGCAGAAAATACGACCCCGGATTGTCCCCTCGCAGAGGCGCCTGCGGTGCCCTGGGCCCAGTACGGCTGCGGCCAGCACGTCCCCACTCAGCTTCACCTCAGCTGCTGCCCCTGGTGGGTAGCCCCGCCGCTGCCGCCTCCGTGCCGCTGTCAGCCCTAGGAGAGCAGAGCCCGGGCCGCAGCAGGGGGTGTGCACAGGCACCCGCTGGGCAGCAAGTGCTGGGCATTTCTCGGCGGCCCGTGCCTTGCCCCAGAGGACTCGTGCCGTTGCTGCCGTGGGGGGTGCTCCTGCTGCCCCCGTGCTCCTGCCCGCGGGTGAGCTGCAACGGCCCGGTCCTCGCAGGGTGCGGGAACGCAGCGAGCGGGAGCAGCGCATGCAGGCACAGTGGGAGCGCGAGGAGCGCGAGCGGCTGGAGATCGCCCGCGAGCGGCTGGCCTTCCACCGCCACCGGCTGGAGCGCGAGCGCATGGAGCGGGAGCGGCTGGAGCGCGAGCGCATGCACGTGGAGCAGGAGCGGCGGCGCGAGCAGGAGCGCATCCACCGCGAGCGCGAGGAGCTGCGGCGCCAGCAGGAGCTGCGCTACGAGCAGGAGCGGCGGCCGGCGCTGCGGAGGCCCTACGACGTGGACGGCCGGTGCGTGGGCTGGGGGACGGGGAGCCAGGGTGTGCCTCCCCAGGGCTCCTCCCGTTGGCAGGAGGCGGGGGTCGTGCATGCAACACCTTCCTTGCCGTCCCTCCAGGCGAGACGACGCCTATTGGCCCGAGGCCAAGCGGGCCGCCCTGGACGAGCGCTACCATTCAGACTTCACGCGCCAGGACCGCTTCCACGACTTTGACCACAGGGAGCGTGGCCGCTACCCCGACCACTCAGTGGACAGGTCAGCCAGCCGACACTCATCCCCTGAGCCGCATGTCAGCCCCCTGGGCCCCACCCGGAGCGGCTTCCGCACTGCTCTAACGGACTGTCCTCCCGGTTTCAGGAGAGAAGGCTCCCGCTCAATGATGGGGGAGAGAGAAGGACAGGTACGTGCAGGCCGCGCCCCGGGCCTTGCCCCCCTCTCCT
The DNA here is from genome assembly GCF_027595985.1 of Sorex araneus. NCBI lineage: Eukaryota > Metazoa > Chordata > Mammalia > Eulipotyphla > Soricidae > Sorex > Sorex araneus. The sequence continues at coordinate 236,732,961 of NC_073303.1, forward strand.
GCCGGGGCCACGCCCCAAGCCTCCGCAGCCTCACCTTCCTCACCGAACACAGTGGGAGAGGGGGGCTGCCCGCACCCTTTCCCTGTAGTCTGAGGAAGCAGCGGGTGGTCCAGAGCCTCGCTTGCCTCTTCTCTGCTCACTCCCACAGAGCAGAACCCAAACTCGGTTTCTGAAGCCAGATCTTAGAATCTGCTCTTGGGACCCCACCTGTGACTGGCTGTCCTGCGCCAAGGGGGTCCGCGCTTGTCTCTGAGTCACCATGCGCTCCTCGAGGGTGTCTCGGTTCATAACTGGGCCGCATTGCAGATTGCTCTGGAATGTTTGTCTGGCTCCTAAGTTGGCGAGGCTGGGATCTTAGTCCGTGAGGGGGCCAGGGAGCACCCCTTCCCCCAGCCCCGCCCCCGGGAAAGCCCGCATATGCACAGCCAGCCTTTGTGGGCTCCCCTGAGTGCTCCCCTCCTGGTGGCCTGTGTGTTTGTCCCGAGGTTTCAGTGTCTGTAGGCCCCTCCTCTGGCACAAGACAGTGGTCACCCTTCAGGGGTCCCCAGGGTGTGGCTATAGCGCCCCCTTTCCTTCCCTCAAATCTGCCTCTGGCCCCAGAATCACCTTGGAAGGTTCATGGGTACTTTATTTATATTTATTTATTTATTTATTTATTTATTTATTTTGCTTTTTGGGTCACACCCAGCGATGCACAGGGTTTACTCCTAGCTCTGCACTCAGAAATTACCCCTGGCGGTGCTCAGGGGACCTTATGGGATGCTGGGAATCAAACCCGGTCCGGCCGCGTGCCAGGCAAACACCCTACCCGCTATCTGTGCTATCACTCCAGCTCTCGTGGGCACTTTTAATGAGGTGTGGGAAAGGGCTTTTCCTGGGCGCTTCTTGGAGTGCTAGGCAGCCCCTTTGAGAGTCCCCCATGTCCAGTGGGGGTCTCAGGCTGCCGGCCCCAGGGTGACCCTGCCCTCTCCTTTGCTCCTTCCTGCCCAGCATTATCCAGAGCGCCACGGGGGCCCCGAGCGCCACGGCCGAGACTCACGAGACAACTGGGGCGGGTACGGCTCAGACAAGAGAATAAGCGAGGGCCGGGGGATGCCGCCGCCACCCAGGTCAGTGCCCTCAACCCTAGAGCCACCCAGCTAGCCCCGGGCCCTCCCTCCGGCTCCCAAATCACAGGATTTTTCTTCCAAGGGGAAGACGGGACTGGGGAGAGCACAGCCGCAGAATCGAGGATGACCGCGCATGGCAGAGCACTGCAGACGGGGGCATGACCGACAGGGACCACAAGAGGTGGCAAGGTGAGGGCGCTGCAGCTGGTGGGGGGTTGTGGGACAGCCCCTTGGTCCTGCCTCAGTGGCCCCTCAACCCCACCCGCCAACGCATCTCCTGCTGTGCAGGTGGCGAGAGAGGCATGTCGGGACACTCGGGACCAGGCCACATGAACAGAGGCGGGATGTCCGGGTAAGCTTCCCTCTGCACTCGCGGCATTGGGTTTGGGGGCCATGTGGGGTGGTGTCAAAGAGCATGTTGGGGGCCAGAGGTGTGGGCTGACTCTTGCCTGCAAGGCGTGGGCTTTGGGGGGCAGGGCTGGCTGGCTGTCGTGACAAACCTGCCTCTGTTCCAGGCGTGGCAGCTTTGCCCCTGGTGGGGCATCTCGGGGCCATGTCATGCCTCGAGGCGGGATGCAAGGTGGGTTCGGCGGGCAGAGCCGGAGCAGCCGCCCCAATGACGCCCGCTTCACACGCCGCTACTGAGTGCCCCGAGCCCAGCCTGCGACCAGAGCACGTTCTGTTAGGAGTTCTCTTAAACCCTGTAAAATAATTTTTTTTTATCTGCTGCCATATTGTAGCTATTCAATGTGAACTTCGTTCTTTTTTGGTTTTTTTCCTCGTTTTGTTTTTTTTTTTTTGTAATAAATGTGTTTCTGTTCACATAGCCTTTGTTGCCAGCGTCGTTTCTTTACTGCTATGGCCCTCTGCTCCAACCCTTTTCTCCTCCCCTGCCTAGGGTGACTCAGCCCGAGCACCCAGTGTTTACTTCTCCCCTTGGGGGACACTGCCAAAGGGCCCCTCCCCACCCCCACATCTCAGCCTTGGATATGTAGTCAGGCCTCGTGCCCGTGTGCATGGCTGGGGGTGTTGGCACTTTGGTCAGCCAAGTGTGGGAGCTTCACCTCACATGCTCCAGGGGTGTCATTCCTGGGCACCCCAAATTAGGGCAACTCCAGCAGCGACAGGGACTTGGCAGAGGGGAGAGGATCCTGGGTCCAGTGGAGGGTCCCCTGGGCCTGGGAGTTCAGATGCATCCTGGACTCAAAACCATGAGTCTGTGGGGTGCAGGCAGAGGGGTACAGGTAGATGCCTGGGGCTTAGTCCCTGCACATCACAGTTGCCCCAAGAGAGTGAAACTAGGGCCCCGGGGAATCAGGTGAGGCTCAGATCTGGAGCCATCCTGAGCTTTGGGGGAATCCTTGCCGTAGCCCTCCTAGAGGCCCAGCCAGGCTGAGTGCAGTTAACACCTGACGGGTACCAGCTGCTCCCCTGCTGCCCCAACACAGGACAAGCCCCCCACCCCAACATAACAGACGCCTGTTCCAGTCTGTACATGACTTCTGGGGGAGTTGACTACCTGGGGAAGTGGGGAGTGGGCAGCCAGGAGTTTGGGGAGACCACAGCTCCAGCCCCTCTTCCCGAGACTCCAGCTCTGGCCTGTGTCCTCTTGGCTTTGGGGGGACTATGCTCCCACCTGCACTTGGTCTCTTTTCTCTGTGTTAGGTTTTGGGGGTGTACAGCATTCCTAGAATTCAGACACATGCCCCCAACCCTGGCTCTGCACTCAGGAATCCCGCCAGGCACCCAATGGGGCGCCAGCTGATGGACAACGGTCCTGTGAATGCAAGGCAAGGGTCCTAACCACTAAGCTACTGCTGCATCGGCCATACTGTGGGCTTGATCCTTAATGACCCTATACCTTAGTCACATTGAAGCAAACCCAAGGGAGGAAATTTGTAGAGAATCCTGCCTGTGGAGCAACGGAAACGCTCCACAGTGCCGTCTTGTGGCATCTTGGCGGGACTGCTGCAGTCCGACTTCCCACACTTAAGATTCGCTTCAGTGTTGGGGTGTTTAAGGATCAGTTGAGGATCAAGCACGCAGCCTAGGGCCATGGATCAAATACTGAGCCGGGAAGGTGCTTTCCTTGTGTGGGGTGGCCAGGGTTCTATCCCCGCACCCCATACCTTCCCCTGAGCATCGTCAGGAGTGATTCCTGACTGCAGTCAGGAGTAACCCCCGAATATCGCTGGGTGTGGCCCCGAAACACAAAAGCCTTTCACGGAAGATTCCTTCATGCCCAGCTTGGGGGGAGGGGTGAGCCGAATCTTGCTTCCACCACCTTCCTCCACGTAAAATCACAAAGGTGAACATCCGGCCGGGACAAGAACCTAGCGAATGGGGGCTTAGATGGGTGGGCAAAGCACTTGCCATGTTGCTGGGTTCAATCCCGACACCTGGGTCGCCCCATGCGAGGCAGGCGCCCTTGATGCTCGGTTACCGCTGCATGGCCTGCTGCGGCCTACTTGATCCTAGTGACCCGCAGGCTAACGTGGAAGCAAGTGCACCACGAGAGGGCGCTGTGGGGCATTTCTCTAAGAAGTGTCGGCCCCTGGTTCTGACCTCTGTCCACAACCCGCTCTTGCTCCCAGGACCTCAGAATTTCTGTGTAAGAAAGCAAGAAAGAATTTCTGCACAGTGGTGCCGCATCCTCGTCCCTCTCCTTAGTCCACCATGCTGACTGGCCAAGCTAGTGACTCTGGCTTCAATATTTGGGGTGTGGGCTGTGGGTGGCCGCAGCAGTTTCTTGGGGGGCTCAGGGGAATTATATGGTGCTTCAGACGGAACCCAGGGTGAGCACAGAAGGCAATTGTAAAAAAAAAAAAAAAAAAGAAAAAAGGGACTGGAGTGATAGCACAGTGGGCAGGGCATTTGCCTTGCAGGTGACCAATCTGGGTTCGATTCCCAGCATCCCATATGGTTCCCCAAACACCACCAGGAATAACCCCTGTGCATCGCTGGGTGTGACCCAAAAAGCAAAAAAAGAAAAAAAGACAATTGTGCCTTTCCGCAGTGCGATCTCCAAAATGACCCATTCTTATAGGTCTCCAGCCCCATCATCTTCACAACCCCGCACTCCACGTTTCTAAGAGTGCCATCTTCCTTTGTTCCTATATGTATGAGAAGTTTTGGGGTTCCTATACACATGAGAAGTCCCAAGTCCTCTGTTTTCTGTGCAGGAGGGTGGCAGAGGCCAGACTCAACTCCGGCATCTCTAAAAGTTTGGGGTGAAAGTACCTACCATCAGAGAAATCAGGAGTGGGTTAAAAAGGATTGTGATTAAAACAGTAACAATGAGCCTAAGACCAGATAATCTCTATCCCCGGATATTCTAAATGCACATTCTGCTGAAGATATTTTTTTTTTATTTGGGGGTTTGGTGTGGGCCCGCCAGATTCTGGGGACCCTTATGAGTACTTGGGATGGAAACTCATCAGCCATGAACAAAATAAGGCTGTTTTGAGTGTTGCTATTGTGGCTGTTCTCTTCGCTATGAGCAAGAAAAGTTCTGAGCCCACTTTGGAGAGGTTTCCTGTTATAGTCAACCCCACATGCCATCACCACACGTCCTGGGGGGTGCCCCAACCCTTTTCTACAAGAGCATGGATACAGCCAGATACAGCTCAGAACCCCCCCAAGTTGGGGTGAGCGTCTGCCATCAAGGGACTGAGGCTGTTTTGATTTTATTTTGTTTGTTCATGGTTTGGGGGCCACAAATCCAGCAACACTCAGGAGTTCTCCTGGCTTGACTCAGGAATCACTCCAGATGACAGTGGGACTGTAAGGAGAGCAAAAGAAAGAACCAGAGGACTGTGACTGCAGGCAAGAGCCTTAACCACTGTGCTCCCGCTGCATAGGCTCAAGCAGCTTGCTTGATCCTTAATGACCCTATACCTAACACTAAGCAAAGAAAAGGGCTGGAAAGCTTAAGCGTGGGAAATTTCGAGCTTCGGTAGTTCCGGTGAAACGCTGGGGGTTTCAGACCTTTCTCTTAAGAATTTTCACCCTTGTCTTTGCTTCAATGTTAAGTATGGGGTAATTAAGGACCAAGCGCGCAGCTTCCACAGGTGCAGCGCTAGGAGAGCCATGTGACTGCTTGTCATTCACGCGGGTGACGAGGGATCGATTCCCGCTTTCAGACCTTTGAGGGGTACATAGCTGAGTCTCCTCTGGGGGTTTGGGTGGGTCGCCCAGTTTGGTCTCTGGACGAGGGGTGCAGGGGTTTGACCCCAGTATGGAATGAGCAAAGCAAAGTTATTTTCTTTTATATTTTGTTCTCTTTGCTCTGAGCATCAAAACTGCTGAACCCACCTTGCCGATGTCTGTGACCAATGTCTGAGCCCTTTGAATGTTTCCTGTTACGGACAACCCACACCCGATCACCCCACATTCTGAGGGGGTTCCAACCCTCTTCTAGAAAGACTTGGGGGATGGAAGAAGCTACAACTCAGAACCCCTCAAGTCATGGTGAGGGAATCCACCATCAAGGAACTGAAGCTGCTTTGTTTTAATTTTTTTTTCTTTTTGGGTCACACTCAGCGATGCACAGGGGTTACTCCAGACTCTACACTGAGGAATTACTCCTGGCGGTGCTCGGGGCACCATATGGGATGCTGGGAATCGAACCCGGGTTGACTGCGTACAAGGCAAACGCCCTACCTGCCGTGCTATCGCTCCAGCCCCCTGTTTCAATTTTTTTTGCTTGTTTGTTTATGGTTGGGGCCACACCAGATATGCTCAGGGGGTTCTCCTGGCTCTGCACCCAGGAATCACTCCAGCATGACTGGAGAACCCTATGGGGAGCCTACAAATGGAACCCGGGTCTTATGAACGTAAGCCAAGAGCCCTAACCACTCTGCTCCCGCTGCAGAGACCCAAGCGGCTTACTTGATCCTTAATGACCCTACACTTAACATTGAAGAAAAGGGCTGGAAAGCTTAAGCGTGGGAAAATTTGAGCTGCGGTAGTTCCAGTGAAACGCCAGGAGATGGCGCTGTGGGCGTTTTCGTCCGTCCCTAAGCCCGTTTCTCTTAAGAATTTTCACCCTTGTCTTTGCTTCAATGTTAAGTATGGGGTAATTAAGGACCAAGCGCGCAGCTTCCACAGGTGCAGCGCTAGGAGAGCCGTGTGGATGCTTGTCATTCACGCGGGTGAACAGGGATTGATTCCTGCTTTCAGACCTTTGTGGGGTACATAGCTGAGTCTCCTCTGGGGGTTTGGGTGGGTCGCCCAGTTTGGTCTCTGGACGAGGGGTGCAGGGGTTTGATCCCAGTATGGAATGAGCAAGGCAAGGTTATTTTATATTTTGTTCTCTTTGCTCTTAGCATCAAAACTGCTGAACCCACCTTGCCGATGTCTGTGACTGAGCCTTTGAATGTTTCCTGTTATGTACAACCCACACCCGATCACCCCACATTCTGAGGGGGTCCCAACCCTGTTCTAGAAAGAACGTGGGAGATGGAAGAAGCTACAGCTCAGAACCCCTCAAGTCGTGGTGAGGGAATCCACCATCAAGGAACTGAAACTGCTCTAATTTTCTTTTCTTGCTTTTTGGGTCACACTCCGTGATGCACAGGGGTTACTCCTGGCTCTGCACTCAGGAATTACTCCTGGTGGTGCTCAGGGGACCATATGGGATGCTGGGAATGGAACCCGGGTCAGCCACATGCAAGGCAAACGCCCTATCCGCTGTGCTATATCGCTCCAGCCCCGTTTAAATTTTTTTGCTTGTTTATGGTTGGGGTCACACCCAGATATGCTCAGGGGGTTCTTCTGGCTCTGCACTCAGGAATCACTCCGGCATGACTGAAGAACCCTATGGGGAGCCTACAAATGGAACCCGTGTCCTATAAATGTAAGCCGAGAGCCCTAACCGCTCTGCTCCTGCTGGATAGACCCAAGTGGCTTGCTTGATCCTTAATGACCTTAACACTGAAGCAAGGGGCTGGAAAGCTTAAGCGTGGGAAAATTCGAGCTGCAGTAGTTCCTGCGAAACGCCACAAGATGGCGCTCTGGGCGTTTCTGTCCCTTTCAGGCCTGTTTCTCTTTTTCCACCCTTGTCTTTGCTTCAATGTTAAGTATGGGGTAATTAAGGATCAAGCACGCAGCTTCCATAGGTGCAGCGCTAGGAGAGCCGTGTGGGTGCTTGTCTTTCTCACCAGACCTTTGTGGGATCATAGCTAAATCTCCTTTGGGGGTTCGGGGGGGTCGCCCCAGCTGGTCTCTGGACAACGAGGGGTGCAGGGGTTTGATCCCAGTGTGGAACGAGCAAGGCAAGGTTCTGTTCTTTCATTTTTTTCTCTCTTCGCTCTGAGTAAGAAAAGTTCTGAACCCACTTTGCGATGTCTGTGATGAGCCATTTGCAAATGTTTCCTGTTATGGGCAACAAACACCTCACCACCCCACATTCTGAGGGTGCCCCAACCATCTTCTACAAATAGGAGGGCGTGGAAGATGGTACAACTCAGAACCCCCAAAGGCGGGTGAGGGAATTCGCCACCAAGGGACTGTTTTTTCTTGTTTGTTCGTTTGTTGGACTGGAGCAAAGCACAGCGCCTTGCATGTGGCTGACCCGGGTTCGATTCCTCCTTCCTTCTCGGAGAGCCCGGCAAGCTACCGAGAGTATCCGGCCCTCACAGCAGAGCCTGGCAAACTCCCTGTAACGTATTCGATATGCCAAACACAGTAACAACAAGCCTCACAATGGAGACGTTACTGGCGCCCACTCAAACAAATCGATGAACAGTGCTACATTGCTACACTTCCGTTTGTTTATGGTTGGGGTCACACCCAGAGGTGTTCAGGGAACACTCCTGGCTCTCTGGGTACCAACGAAGCACCCCTGGCCCCCAACACACACACACACTGCCCAGGAGCAGCACGCGGCTCTGAAAAGCTTCCAAAGTCCTTTATTTGCCAGGCGGGGCTGGCACTGCGAGCGGGGGCCAGTGTGGGATCCGTGGAGTCTTCCGGGCTATTTGACGCGCTCCTTCACGTAGTCCCAGCCCTGTTGCGTGTACTGGCAGGCCCTGGAGGGGGCTTCTGACAGGGCCTTCATCACTGTCACGATGCCTGCATGGACAGACGCCCCCATCCCAGCTGTCACAGACGGGCCCATGTCACACACCCTCCCTGACCCTCCTGCCCGTTTTCCTTTTATTCCTGCTTGGGGGTGGGGGGTGGCTCTTTCCCCTTCCTGCCACCCCAGTGGGCCTTTTCCTCTCTTAGCTTGGGCACCAGCAGGAGAGGATCAGGCCCAGGCCGATACCCGGTTTGGGTTTCTCTGCGGCCCCTGCCACCCCCAAACACCGGCAACCAGGACGTACCTGAGTCCCACGAGTCCCGGAAGCGAAAGTTAACCTTTGGGAGGGCGGGGAGCTGCGGAGAGAAGGGGGCAGAGAGGAGCTGGGGGTAAGGCACCACAGAGGGGCCCCCAGGCCACCCCGCGGAGCCCTCGCCCAGCTCGGGGTACCTGGGGCATCTTCAGGCCCGTCTGATCGCTCACGTACTGGCCGGCCTTGTACAAGGCGGGAGTCACCACCTCTTCGTACTTCTTGAGGGCCACCTGGCTCTTGTCGCCGGTGCTCAGCAGACCCTGGTCGTACACCAGGTAGATGGCGCCCCCGGCCACGCTGCCCTTGAGCACCAACCTGGGTCGGAAGAAGGGCACAGAGCAGCTCAGGACGGTCGCGGAGCAAGCAGGCGGCCAGCTGCAGTCCAGCCGGCGGTGACGGGGAGCCGGGGGTGCCCCACGGCACTGGACACCCCGCCCCGCCCCCAGATCGGCACCGCACTCCACGGACGCTCGGGATGGGCCGGAACATGCCGTCACCCGTAGGTCACGCGCGGCCCCGGTCACGCAAGAACGTGCCCATCCACGGCGGACACATTCCCGGGGGCCCGAGCCCCGAGGACCTCAGGGACCCCGCCCCCACAGCCGGGCCACGGCGGCAGCGGGCACGAAACGAGAGGTCTCCACAAAGAGGGCCTTCTCGGGGATTCCGAACCCTCCAGGTGGGCCCACGCACCTCAACACCGACCACACTCGGGACACCATCGTCGCGGGGCGCCGCGCGCAAGGACACTCAGTTAGCCGACTTCCGGCCGGCAGTCGCAAAGGCCGCTGGGAAACGTAGTCCCGGCTCCCGCCGCGAGGGCCACTGGGAAATGTGGTCTCCGTGCCTACAGCAAAGCTCTCTGGGAATTGTAGTCTCAGCGCCCACGGAATCGGCCTCTAGTTTCCGCGCCCGCCGCGAAGGGAAGCGCAGTCGGCGGCATCTACCGCAAAAGGAGTCTGATGGCGACGCCGAGCCTCGGGGAGGGTAAACCCTCAATGCCCTGCTGCTGCATACGGGAAATGAGGTCGCCTGTACGGCCCACGCGCGGGGTGAAAGAAGTGGCCCCGTTTCCTAGATGAGCCACCTGGGTGGCTCCGAGCACAGAGCCGGAGTAAGCCCCTAAGAACCGCTGAGTGGGTTCCACCGTGCCCGCCGGAAAAGAAGCCCGCATCTAGGAAGAGGGGGCCTTGAAGGTGGTTGTCAGAGCAACGCCAGGACAGACGTTTACGAGAGGGGGCGGGCCCTCGTGCACGTGGCGTGGAGTTGGGGGCGGGGCTCCCTAGGAGGCGGAGCAAGGGCCACCCGGAACTAAGCAGCCTCCGAGTGGTGGTTTCCCAGCAACGTCCCCGCTAGCTCTGACTCCGCCCCTCCAGGAGGCGGGCCCAGGGCCGGGCTCGGTCCCTACTGGAACTCCGCGCGTCCAGGGGCTGTCAGAATGTGTGGCTTCTGGGGTCGGGAGCCCCTTTGGGTTAGCGAATCCTGGCCCCACTGGGCGGACAAACGGGGAGGAGGGACTGAGGTTCACGTGGGTAAGTGCAAGCCTGGTGGCACGTCCGTTTTGAGGGTGGAAACAGAATCCGTCAGGCTAGCCGGTGGGTTGTGCAAGGATCTGGTCACCCTCATTTCTCCCGCGTACCACATTGACTGCTCATCCGGCTACACACCCATTCATTCATTCAGGCGGAGCTGTTGTTTGCAGCACAGCCAAGGGTGGGTGGGCGAGGGAGTGGGGAGAGGCGGAAACGCCATCCTTGCTGCCGAGATGGTGGCCCACCATACCTGGAGACCCTGAAAGTATTCTGGCGTCTGAGTCGTGATCCCGGACAGGAATCACAGGGAAGGCAGGTTTGCGGGCCAGTGGACGGAAGTGAGGAGCTGGGTGTCCATTTGGCCGGGTAGTGCCCATCCCTGGGACAGGCTGAAGCTGCAAGGGGCCTCCGGCCTTTGGGGCAAGATCTCTCATTGCAGAGAGTCTGGGAGTGAGGGAGTGCCTGGGGAAGAAGGATCTGCAAGAAAATTGAGGGCAAGGACTCGTTCCAGTTTGTTGAGGTTTTTTGTTTGGGGGGGCCACATCGGCGATGCTTAGGGCTTATTCCAGGCACTGCACTCAGGGATCACTCTTGGAGGTGCTCTAGGACCCCCATGGGATGGATGGAAAGGGTTCAAGCCCTGGTCGCTGCGTGTCAAGGAAGCACTGCAATTGCTTTACTATATAGGTCTGGCTCCAAGTTCCAAAGATTTGGGGAGTCCCCAGCTTCACCCACTCTAAGGCCCTCCGGTCCTGGAATTCCTCCGAATTCCTCCTCTTGTCTGTCCCGCATGGCTCAGGAATTCGGATCCTAGATTCCCAGGGCAGGGAAGCAGCGCCAAGAACGGAGTTCACGCTTTACAGTCAGGAAAACCCTGGGCAGCTCCGAGCACAGAGTCCAGGGACCCCATCACGGTCTATTCTATACCGAGGCCCTCCTGCAGAAGGTGGGACAGCCGGGTTTGAGGTGTAAGATGAGAACTAAAAAGAAAAAAAAAAGAAAGATGAGAACTAGAATTGGGGGTAGAGCCTCACCTGGGTTTGAAAGCGTGCAAGGATTCGTTCGGGCTTCCCGTGTGCACTCTAGGAATGCAAACCTCAGCCGAGGCCAAACTATTACTGTACCTCCATTTATTTATCATTTTTTTGTTTGTTTTGGGGAAGCAATATCGCGTTGATGTTCAGAGTCCTGCCTCTGCACTCTCCTGGCGGAATGGAGAGATGGGGGGCAAACCCTGTGGGGTGCCTGGGACCGAACTTCGGTCGGGCAAGAGCCCTCCCGCTGTACTAGCGACCCGATTCTGTACCTCCGTTGGCAGACGTTTTGTTTGTTGACCGATAATCGCATGTCGTTCAGGAGTGGTCAAACACTTTGGCTCCGCAGCCACAGCCACGCCCACTGCCTGCTGCGTGCAGTTAACTGCCCTCTCAGCGCGCGACCGCGCCTGCTCAGCGCAGCCTCAGTGAAACCTCCGACCGCCAGGCGGCAAGCGCGCGCCCACCGGCCTCTCTGGCCCGCCCTGCCGCGCCGGAAGTTAGATATCCCAGAATCCCGCGCGGGGCCGGTCCTTCCACTTCGGCAGCCATCGAAGAGCTTCAGGTCCGTGCTCCGTGCTGGCGGAGAATCTGCCTCCATCCGGGTCTCGGGGTCCCCGGGTGCCGGTGCGACTGGCGGGGGCCGGCCCTTGGGTGCTGCGAGGGCGTCCGGGCGGAGCCGGGAGCCCGTGCTCACTCGCACCTCTCTTCTCCATCCTTGTCCCTGCAGCCATGGCTTTGCGCTACCCCATGGCCGTGGGCCTCAACAAGGGCCATAAAGTGACCAAGAACGTGAGCAAGCCGAGGCACAGCCGCCGCCGCGGGGTGAGTGTCGGGCGCGCGTGGCGGGGAGGGGTCCCGGCCCCGAGGAGGGAGTCCGGGGCAAAAGGGAGCGGGCTCCGGCGCACAAGTAGGAGTCAGCCTGCCGAGCGCGGGCACCGCGCCGAGCCTGAACCGTGGGGTGGGGGGCATACCGGGCGCGGGGCGTCTCGCTTCGGGGTGCGGCAGCCCCGACACCCTGACGGATCCCCTCGCCCCGCTTTCCCCCTCCCCCAGCGCCTCACCAAACACACCAAGTTCGTGCGGGACATGATCCGAGAGGTGTGCGGCTTCGCGCCCTACGAGCGGCGCGCCATGGAGCTGCTCAAGGTGTCCAAGGACAAGCGCGCCCTCAAGTTCATCAAGAAAAGGGTAGGTCGGGGGCTGCAGCGACAGGACAGCGGGTAGGGCGTTGTCCTTGTCCGACCCGGGTTTGATTCCCAGCATCCCATGTGGTCTCCCGAGCACCGCCAGGAGTAACCCCGGAGCATCTCCGGGTGTGACCCAAAAAGCTAAGAGATAAAGGTCAGAGCTGGTGTCATGTTTACATCACAAGTAGTTTGATCCCAAAACACCCGAGCCCAGGAGGCAGGTTTGCAAACAGAAACGTGTAGTATGTGGGACTGTTCAACCAGACCGACCCAGAAATCAAAATGGGGTTCAGGTCAGCGGTGGGACAGCGGGGAGCATGTGCCCTTGCACACGACTGACCCTGGTTCCAGCTCTGGCATCCCAGAGGGGCCCTCTGAACATTGCTTGGTGTGTCCCCAGAACCAGGAGGCCTTGAGCAGAGGTTTCTGCATGGCGTGCGCCTTTCTAGCTGTGGGTCTGGGCAGGCAAGTTTAGTTGCTGGACTTACTGAGTAGGGCCCTCCCCCAGCTGTCCCATGCCTGTCATTTGTCATGGGGAAGGGCTGGGGTTCCCACTGGCTGATGGGCGCTTCCCAACAGGTGGGCACCCACATCCGGGCCAAGAGGAAGAGAGAGGAGCTGAGCAATGTGCTGGCTGCCATGCGCAAGGCGGCTGCCAAGAAGGACTGAGCCTCGCTAACAGCAGAACCCGCAATCCAGGGCTGCGCATGTGCGGGGGATGGAGGCAAGCAGGCGTTGTATTCTGGAAATGGTTTTTTTAATCATAATTAAATATGTGCAGTCTTGGAATTAAGTCGTCATTGATCATCATTGAGTCCTTGGCTGAACCTGGTCCCTGAGCCACGGCAGGGCTAGGTTGTCACCGGTCCAGCGCCACGGCCTCTGGCCGCTCTTGCTCGTGCGGGAAGGCGATGCGGAAGACGTCATGGTAGTGCTCCACGAAGTGCACCTCCAGGCCCTCGGTGATGAAGGCCGCCAGGTCGTAGAAGTCCTTCTTGTTCTCTGCTGGCAGCACCACACACGTCACACCTGCGCGTTTGGCCTGGGGAGGAGGGGCGGGGGGGTCAGCCCTGAGACCCCTGGGATGGAAGCAGGGCTGCTGCAGTCCCGCGCCTGCTCCCAGGATCAGGTTGGGGGGCTCCCGGTCTTGACTGTCCTGCCCAGATGAGTGGTGTGTGGTGGTCTTAGGGGCGCACTCTTTATGCTTTTTGGGTCATGCCTGGCAATGCACAAGGGTTACTCCAGGCTCTACACTCAGGAATGAGTCCTGGCAGTGCTCAGGCGACCATATGGGATGCTGGGAATAGAACCTGAGTCGGCCATGTGCAAGGCAAATGCCCTGCCCACCCTGCTATGGCTGCAGCCCCTAGGGTCTCACTTTAAATGGGGACACAGGAGTCACCGGCCTGCGTGACCATGACGGTGCTGGGGTAGGTGCGGCGCAGTCTCCTGGCCCCATGTCACTTCATGATGGAGCCAGGAGCCGGGCGGGGCAGGGGCAGGCACTCACCGCGATGGTCTTCTCCTTGATGCCGCCCACAGGCAGGATCTTGCCGGTGAGGGACACCTCGCCCGTCATGGCCAGGTTCTGCCGCACAGGCTGGCCCATCGCCAGGGAGAGCAGGGCCGTGACGATGGTGCAGCCGGCGCTTGGGCCGTCTTTGGGGGTGGCGCCCTGGGGGACGGGGAGCAGATGAAGGGGTGCTGCGGTGGCTGGGGCTGTTGGGGGGGCGCGGGGCGGCAGGGCTCACCTCGGGCACGTGCAGGTGGATGTGGGAGGTGACCAGGAAGTCGTTGCTAGGGTCCTGCTGCATGAGGAAGGCCCTGGCGAAGGTGTAGGCGATGCGCGCGCTCTCCTTCATCACCTCCCCGAGCTGGCCCGTCGCCTCCAGGCTCCCGTCCTTGTCCCCTTTGCTGTCCTTGTCTCGCGGCCGCCTCAGGGACGTCTCCACAAACAGCGTGGAGCCTCCTGGAAGACGGAGGTTGCTGGGAGCCACTCCTGGAACCCCCAACCCCGTCCAGTACCCCCAGAGCTGGGCACTGGCCTCCAGGGCGGGGTGTCCTTGTGGGAGGGCTACCCTTGGTGCATGCTCCTGGCTCTGTGCTCAGGGGACCAGGCTGTGCTGGGGGACCTAGCCCGGGTCAGATGGGCAGGGGAACTTGTGTCCTAGTGAGTCTAGGCCAGCCAGGGGCGCCTGCAAGCCCCCTATACCCACAGCCCCACCGTGGAAGCACCAAGCCCTGTGTTCGTCCCTCTCAGAAACCTCTCTGGGCCCTCAGCATGCTGGCCCGGGCCCGGGTCCCAGTGCTTCTCACCCATGGCGGTCCAAGCCAGCCCCATGACCACGCCGGGCGGGGTCACGTCGTACATGCGCTCCACCGTGAACACGGGCTTCCCCACAAAGTCCTGTAGGTTCTCGGGTGTCACCTCCACGAAGCTGGCCTCGCCGCTGACGATCTTGTAGGCGGACTTGCGGAGCACCTGGGGGGGCGGGCAGGCAGGGGACAGGGATGGACCCAGGGGCCTCTGCCTCTTCGAGTACAGTTACCCTGGAGGGTGAGGCCTGCCCATGGGGGAGTGTCTGCTGGTGCTACCTTTGCTCCCGGGGAACGGGAGGGGAGCAGCACACGCCACGGCCCTGCCAGGGGCTGCCTGTGCCTGCTCCCCTGGGGTCTCGCCGGCCCGCACACACCTTCTCCACCTGCTTCTGCAGGTTGCGGACGCCGCTCTCCCGGCAGTACTGCTTGATGAGCAGTGTCAGCACGTCCGCCGACAGCCGTGCCTTGTCCTCGTCCAGGCCACACAGGGCACGGGCCTGGGGCACTAAGTAGCGCTGTGGGGGCAGAGGGCAGAGCGCGGCTGGGCCTTGGGGCGAGGGGATGCCCTTGCACGCCCACCTCACGCCCCCGAGTCCAGGGCCCGGAGCGGGGTGACTGCAGTGTGGGCCCTGCCTGATGGGGCTCGGGGACCCGCCAAGTCTCTTGTCACGCCTCAGCAGCCCCGCTCCCCCCCCACAGAGGTTGCAGACGCCCCCATCGCTGTCTGCGGGTAAATGTGAGCACCGGGACCCCCGATCTTCCTGCTCCTCCCTCCGGGGCCTCCCCAGCGTCGCCCAAGGGCTATCCCAGGCTCAGTGCTCAGTGCTCAGGCAGCCTCACCTCGGCGATGGCCAGCTTCTCCTGGGCCACATAGCCCGACACGTTGATCATCTCCATGCGGTCCCGGAGCGGCTCGGGGATGGTGTCGGTGACGTTGGCCGTGCAGATGAACAGCACCTGGGCGGGGCCGGCGGGAGGTTGCAGCGTGGGCCAGCCCCACCCTACCACCCCCCAACCCACACGGGCGCGCACCTTGGACAGGTCCACGGGCACATCCAGGTAGTGGTCCAGGAAGTTGGCATTCTGCTCGGGGTCCAGCAGCTCCAGCAGCGCCGATGAGGGGTCCCCCTGGTAGCCGCGGCCTATCTTGTCCACCTAGGGGGCAGCGGTGGGTGCGCGGGTGATCAGGTCCCGTTTGCCACACACTGGGGTGGGGCACGGGGCTCGGGGCCGACCCAAGCCCAGAGGGTCAGCGGGCACAGTGTGGCGGCTCAGGGACTCGGGGGCATCCCCACGGCCAGGCCCCGGGGTGAGGGGCGCCCCCCCACAGACCTCATCGATGAGGATCAGAGGGTTCTCCGTCTTGGTTTTCTTCAGACACTGGATGATCTTCCCGGGCATGGCACCCACATACGTCCGCCTGTGGGACAGACACCACCTGGCTCTGCCCCCGCACTCAAGGCACGAGCATGGGCAGGTGCCAGCCCCACACCTCTGGCCCAAAGCTCATGGGAGCAGAGCTGGGAGACTGGAAGGGCTGGTGGTGGTGGTGGTGGTTGGTGGTGGTGGTGGGGGGGGGTGCCCGGCAACTAGAAAACCAGGGGTGTTGGCTGAGGCATTGCGACTTGGCCCTACCATTGAGCGCCTGGATTCAGCCAGGCCTGAAATCCCTGCCCTGGGACTTGCCAGCAACCGTCCCCTAGGGAGCAGCAGCGGTCCTCTGCCACGGGCCTCGCACCACCAGACTTATCCCCAGGGACACAGAAATGGGGGCGGGGGACACCTACCTGTGCCCCTTGATCTCGGCCACATCCGTCATGCCCCCGACGCTGAAGCGGAAGTACTCGCGGTTCAGGGCACGAGCGATGGAGCGGGCGATGCTGGTCTTGCCCACACCGGGGGGCCCGTAGAAGCAGAGGATCTTGCCCTGGGTGGAGCCCCGGAGCTGGCTGACAGCAATGAACTCCTGCGGGGGGGGGGCAGCACCCAATGAGACCTGGAGCTCTGCCTGGCAGAGGCGGCAGCAACGGGGAGGGATGGACCCTGGGCCAAAGGGGTGAGCGACAGGGCTGCGCCACCATGCCACCCTGCCAGCCCTGCAGCCTCACCAGGATGCGCTTCTTCACGTCCTCCATGCCGTAGTGGTCCTCCTCCAGCACCGCCTGCGCCCGGCCCAGGTCCAGGTTCTCAGCGCTGTGCTTGCCCCACGGCACTGACGTCAGCCAGTCCAAGTAGTTGCGGGTGACGCTGCAGGGGTGGGCGCGGTGAGTGGGACCAGCTGCTGGTCAGAGCAGCGGGGAGGGAAACCCATTTCCCCAGTGACACCCCCCCAAATTAGGCAGGAGCTGTTCCGGAACTCCAAGTCACCCAAGAAAGAGTATAGTGCGAACAGGACAGACGAGCCAACATCTGGGAAGGGAAACTGAGGCCAGGAGGCGGGCTAGCTATCTCAGTACGGGAGAGCCAAGGTGGGGTCGAAGAGGGGGACGGACGGGACAGGAGCCCGCCTCCCCTCAAGCCAGCAGGGCTGGAGGGCTGGAGGCCAGCAGCAGGCCAGGTGGGCAGTGTCTCCCAGGGGTCGCCCCCGCTTCCCGCCTCTGCCCCAAAGTGGCGGTGCCCGCGTGCTCAGAGGGCAGATTCCCGGGCAGGGCGCGGGCAGCACGGGCACCCTGGGCAACCCCCCCGGAGCCCATGCAGGAGGCTCTGGGGGCGAGGCAGGGGTGCCACTCACTTGAACTCGGATGAGTGGTTGTCCAGCAGCGCCAGCTTGCCCAGCTCCTCGTCCACCACGTCCATGACGTGCTTGGGCACCTGCAGCTCCTTGAGCCGCTCGCGGAACTTCTCCTCGATGGCGTCCTTGTCCTCCTTCTCCAGCCCCAGCTCCTTCTTGATGATCTTCAGCTGCTCCTGCAGCAGGTACTTGCGGTGCGTCTGCTTGATCTTCTCCTCCACCTGCGCCAGGGGCGGGCTCAGGCGGGAGGGCGGGACCGGAACCCCAACCCCCAGGCGGGGGCCACACCCGCGCAGTGAGGGTGCCCACCCCCTGGGCCTTCTCCCCTCACCTCCCGCCCCAGGCGCTGCTGCAGCTTGCTGAGCTCGAACTCCTTCTTGAGGAGGGACAGGGCCTTGTACAGTCGCTTGGGAATCTGCCGCGGAGAGGGGGAGAAGACTCAGAAGTGGGGGTGACAGCACCCTGAGAGCTGCCACCTGACCATCGGGATCTAGAAACACTGGCTCCGGACCAACTCAGGAGACCAGAGCACGGCCTGGGGGAGTCCCATACACCAGCCCTCAGGGCAGGGAAGCATAGAGGACCCCCCCACCCCTACGTCGGGGGCGGGCTCAGGAAAGAGGTGGAGCATATCAGCAGGGCCGGCCCATAGGAGCCTGGCATGGGGCAGAGTCTGGCATCAAGGGAGGGACTAGGGCGGGCAGAGGGGATGGGATCTTTGGCTGGGCTGTGGGCGGGGCCGGGTTATGGGGCGGGGCTGTTGTGGGCGGGGCCGGATCGAAGGGCGGGGGCTCACGTTGGTCTCCTCCAGCACGTCCTGTAGCTCGTGGGACTCGGCCCCCGTCAGCGCGGCACCCATGTCGCTCAGGTAGATGGGGTTGTCCACCACCCTCTGTCCAGCCTGCATCATCTGCAGCACTGACTCCCTGCAGCCACCAAGTAGTCGCCGCTGCCACTGCAGGCCTGGGCGCCACCCATCATGGAGGCGGGCAGGGAGCACAGGGCAAGGCCCAGGGAGCCAGGCCAGGAGGCGGCGAGCACGAGGGCCCCTCCGAGACACCCCTCCACCGTCACTGAGTGATAGTGACTGCATCCCCACCCCCCTGGAGCAGACTGCAGGGCCCAGCACAGCCCCCTGCACCTGACTGGGCTCTGGCTCCCACAGTCTGGGGAAGGGGGGACTGGAGCGCCTCCACCTCCCCCCAGCGGCCGAGCCCATCTGCCCGCAGGCCCCACCTGTAAAGCGGGTTCAGGGCAATGATGTCCCGGATGGTCTTCACAATCTCAGCCGTCAGGGCCTGGCGGGGGTGGGGGGGGGGGAGGTGAGGGGGTGCCTGGCAGGATGCCGTGGGCCAGGGTGCCCAGGGGCTGTGGGGAGGCCTCACCAGCTTACCTTGACTTCCTCCGTGACCTGAAACTCCTCGTGCATCACATTTTCCACCTCGACCATGAGCACCTCGCCGGGCGCGTCCAGGGCAGGCCCCAGGACCACGTCGGCCTGGCGCCCCACGCCCGGGGCCTCGTCCGCCTCCTTCCTGCCCCGCTTGGCCTTCCTGCGGGGCTTCTGCTCCGTTCCCGCCGCAGCCACCTCCTCCAGGGGCTCCACCTCCAGCTGGCGACTGATGTGAATCCTGGGGGGCGATCAGGCAGGACGGCGTGAGGTCCCCTGCCCTCCACCAGGGATGCGCCAGTCCTTCCTCAGCGCCCTGAGGGCGCCACCTCCAGGCCAGAACAGAGGCCCCCATGATCTGCAGGGGTGGTCCCTGAACGCAGGAGCCCTCTTTCCCAGCACGCTTTCTTCTGCCCCCAAAGCACCACCACACCCAGAGCTCGGCCCCCACCCCATTTCAGGGCTCTTCCTCCCCACTTGAGTGGGACGGCGCTGTATGCCCCCTCCACTGAGGGCAGGCAGACACCAGGCCTTGTCAAGCCTTGACTGGACGAGCCCCACTGGGGATATGGCCGCGCACAGTGACTATATCGGGTGGCTGACAAACAGGTTCGCACCCGGCCCCCTACCCCTGCCACTTGCACCCCAGCCCCCAGCCCTGCTGACCCCCACACCTTCGATGCCCCATGACGATCATCCGCAGCTTGTCCCCGAGGTCCTGCATCTCGTGGATCTGGACAAATGTCCCCGTGTGGTAGACCTCGTCCAGGCTCTCGACCACGTCGGACTCATTGCTGAGGGGGACAAGAGGCCGAGGGGGGCTCAGCTCGGGGAACCCACCTGCTGGGGCCCACCAGGCTCTACATCAAAGCAGGTTGGGACACAGAAAGGGGCCTCGGGGTGGCGGTCCCCCTGGTCCCAGCCACTACACAGCACCCAGTCTCCTGCCCGGGCTCCCAGGGTGGGCACAGCCCCTGGCCTGGACCTCTCGTCGAACTACTTCCAGGTTAAGGGTTTGGCAGCCCAGTCTGCCGGGGAGACGCCACTTACTTGTCATCTTTCTTGAGAAAGACGCCGGCGTATGGCTGGGCCAGGCGGACCTTTCTCCTGAGCAGCTCG
This sequence comes from Sorex araneus, assembly GCF_027595985.1. Taxonomy (NCBI): domain Eukaryota; kingdom Metazoa; phylum Chordata; class Mammalia; order Eulipotyphla; family Soricidae; genus Sorex; species Sorex araneus. The sequence continues at coordinate 236,752,722 of NC_073303.1, forward strand.
ACCAGCTTCTTATTTTTAACCTGGCAGGACAGAGACCACGGCAGTGAGCTGGGGGCGAGGAGGGGCGGGGGGACAGCCACTCCTGCGCCCACTCCCCCACAGCTGCAGGGGCTAGAAAGATTCGCGGGCCACAGGCTAACTGGGCCCCGGGAGCGAGTCAGCACAACCCAGGGGGTAGGGCCGAACCCTGAAAAGGAAGACAGAACGAGCCCGTGGGGGCCCTGGAGTGGGACGAAGTGTGGGGGGCAGGCGAGGGACACCTGGGTGTCCACCAACCAATGGCCAGAATCAAGACACCGGCCAAAAGTCCAATTTCCAGCGCGGCTTTTTGCTTGGCAATCTGAGCCAGGGGCACTTTGGTGGGGGGTTCACTGCTGGGGGTGCTCGGGGCCTGTTCCTGGTTGTGCGCAGCAGCGCCCCCTGGTGGCGCCTTTACTCTATTATTCCAGGCTGCATGCTCAGGAGCGCCCCCTAGTGGTGCTCAGGTAAGGCTGGGGGAGGGTCACTGTCTGCTGGCCAAGTGGGCCCAAGGTCAGCATCACCCCCATCCTCTCTTCAGACCCCAGCAAGGGCTCCGGATTGCGCACGGGGAGGGTCTGCCACTTTGTGGGACATTTTGGGGCAAGAGGGGCCCGGCCCCCAGCCTGCTGGCTCTGCAACCACCCGCCCTCCCCTGGCGTCTGCAAGAGGGTCTCAGTACTGGGTGGTCAGGGGCTAAAACAGATGTGGGCTCGGGCAGGCGCGGAGTATCCGTGAGCTCCCTTCAGGGAAGCCTCACTGTCAGCACCTCCCTGACCCCAGGGCCAGCTCGGGTGTGGCGAAAGAAACTCCCCGAGTGCCTGGACAGGCAAACAAGGGATTCTTGCCATTGCTGCAGAGCTGAGGGGGCCCTGAGCTGAGGCACAGGCCTGATCCTAGAAGGCTGGGCGGAGAGAAACGCCTGCTGGGGGTGGGGCCAAGGAGAGGGATCTACCCTGCAAAAGGGTACACTTTTTTTTTTTTTTTGGCTTTTTTTGGGTCACTCCGGGCTATGCTCAGGGGTTACTCCTGGCTCTGCATTCAGGAATCACTCATGACGGTGCTCGGGGGACCATATGGGATGCCGGGGATTGAACCCAGGTTGGCCACATGCAAGGCAAACACCCTACCCGCTGTACTATGACTCCCGGAGGGCATACTTCTAGACTTTCACAGAGCCACAAATAGCAAAGCTTTTGATTTAAAAAAAAAAAAAAAAACAACTTGGGCTGAGGTGAGGATAAGAGATAGGACAATGGGGAGGGCATTTGCCTTGCCTGTATCTGACCCGGATTCAATGTACGGCACCCTACAGTCAGTCCCACCAGGAGGAACACCAACTGGGTGTGGCCCCAAAATCAAATTTTTTCTTTTTGGTCTCAGAGCCATACGAGTTTGAAGTTCACCCCCAGCAGTGTGGGTGAATCATGTGGTGGTGGGGGGGCGGAACCCTGGCCTCTCGCATGCAGAGCCTCTGCTGCAGCCTGGCAGCCCCTCCCCCTGTCCCGTTATGGGGCCAGGAGATGTCTGGGGGCTCCCAACTCAGTGCTCAAGGGAGATGTGGGGTCCCAGGGATCAAGCAGGTTAGGAGCATGTGCTGTCTCCCTGACCCCAACAGTGCTCAGGGATCCCTCCTAGGACTGTTCGGGGACCCCCCCCCCCAGGTGGTGCTAGATTTGGAACCGAGGTCAGCTGCAAGCGAGGCCAGGCCAGGGGAAGCCTGCCCTATCTCCCCGGCCTCCCAACAGCTTCTACTGAGGCCCTCAGAAATGGCCGAAATCGCTGGAGCCATAGCACAGCGGGTAGGGCGTTTGCCTTGCACACGGCCAACCCAGGTTCTAATCCCAGCATCCCATATGGTCCCCTGAGCACTGCCAGGTGTAATTCCTGAGTGAAGAGCCAGGAGTGACCCCTGTGCATCGCCGGGTGTGACCCCCCCCCCAAAAAAAGAAAGAAATGGCCGAAATCTTCCCGGTGTGGCCTGGCTTCCCCAGAGGTCACAGAGGTGAGACACTGTTATGTGGGAGGCCTGGGGGAGCGGCCTGCGGGGGAGGTGGGTGGCCCGGGAGGGGGCTCCGGCGGGGCGGGGTCCCTAAGAAACCTCATTCATTCTCCGGGCAAGATCACTTAGACTTGGGTGGGTGGGTGGGTGGGTGGGAGGCCTTCAGCACCCTACCCAAGGCTAGTCCTGGGAGGTCCGGGTAGCTGATTCACTCCACAGACGCTGGCAGCGGGGCACGGGCTTCGGGGACAGGACGTTGACTCACTGTGTGACCTCGCTCAGATAACCTTTCCCCTTGGAGCTCTACAATTCCACAGCATGGGGGGAGGGGAAGGGAGACGGAGAAGGAGGAGGGGGGAGGGGAGGGGGGGATCGGAGAGGCAGGGAGGGAGGAGGGGGAAGAGAGGAGAGGGGAATCACATCTGGGTTTCTCCCTGCTCTGAAAACCCAAGCTCCCGGCATCCAAGTGTCTTTCACCCGCTTGCATCAGCCAGCCCCACCTGCCCCCACTCATGGCTCTCTGCATGTGAGTTTGGGGGTTGCTCTTTCCTTTCTTCTCCAGCACTCAAATCCCTCAGGGGCCACCTCCCAGAGGTCTGCCCCTCAGTCCACAAGGCCCACCCGGCAGCGGGCCACAAACACTGAAATGAACCACAGAGACGTATCCCCAGGCCGGTGTAGCCGGGTTTCCGGGTCCCCAGGATATTTCGAGGGAGGGATGAAAATGGCATCAATGCATAAGACACACAAAAACTTCAAGGGAGACAGGGATGAAAACTGTATCAATGCATAAAACTCCACAGCAACAGGTAGGTGAGGGGGGCCCCCGGTTGGACAACAGTCAAAGAAACACACCACACAACACACACACACACAGCTCTGCGATCTACAACTGTAGCTGTAACTAGCCACTAACACCCAGGGTGCCTGCCAAGTACCATCTCCATATAACTGCGCCTGTCTCGCCCCAAAGGCAAACTACACCGTGTTCTTGGCTGTGTCCGAAACAACTCCAGCCGGGACCCCAGCCCTGTGCGGTCCAGGTCTCCGGAGTGTTGACCCCTGAGGGCGCAGATGCGCCGGATCGCCCACGCGGAGCCTGACATCCACCAGGGATTGAGAGTCAATGTTTTCCTGTCCTGGGGGTATCTCAGTGGGCGGTGAATGAGGGTTCAATAAGCTCCCTGGGTACAAGACCACCCCCCCCCCCCAAAGCAGGGAGGCCAACCACTTGGCCTCCGGTTCATTCTATTGGTGGTGGGGAGGCCAGGATGGGAACTCGGGCGGCTGGAGAAATAACGTGTCTAAAGACGCTGGCGAGGGGCGGGAGCGATAGGACTGCGGGGAGTTTTGCCTGGCACGCGGCCGACCCGGGTTCGACCCCCGGCACCCCAGAGGGTCCCCCCACGCCCGAGCCATGCCAGGAGATGGTTCCTGAGTGCGGAGCCAGGAGTCAGCCCTGAGCATCGCCGAGTGTGACTCAAAAATCAAACCAACAAAGAAGCGGCAAGGTCCCGGATCTCTGCTTAAGTGACCGCCCCCCACCGGGTCCAACCGGCTGACCGGGACGGAGGAGGCCGGGGCGCGGGGAGGGCCGGGGGCGCCCCCGTTACCTCGATGATCTTGATGAAGCGCGGGAACACCGGGTTGCGGGTGACGGCGATGAGCGGCAGGTGCGGGAAAACGTCCGGGATGGTCATGGGCGTGAGGGCCGTGATGACCGGGCCCTCGCCGCCGCCCGCGCTGCCCCCGGAGCCCGCGCTCCCGTCCTCCGCGCCGCCCTCGGGGGCGTCCTCACCGCCCGAGAAGGCGCCGCCGCCGCCGCCGCCGCGGCTGCCCGCGTCCCAGAGTCCCCGCCGCGGAGTGGCCCACGCAGGCTCGCGGCCCCACAGCGCCCAGGAAGCCGACGCGTCGCACGTCCGCCAACCTCTGGGCCACCACGCGGCGCCCGCGGCCGGGACCCGCCCCCCGGCGGCGGCCAGCAGCGGTCGCCGCAGCGCCCAGCACCGCGCAGCGCCCCACAGGCGCACGTAGCCTGCGCCCGCCGCCATGGCCCGGCCATCCTGGCGGCGCGCGCGGCTTGCGTCACTTCCTCGCGCCGGACTGAGGAAGAGCACGTGACTCGAGCGCGTGGCCCAGAGATCAAGGGGCGTGGTCTAAATAGTGGATGGGTGTGGCCCAGATCTCTGGGTGTGGCACGGAATATATGGGGCGTGGTCAGGCGTGGCCGGAAGCGAGGGGTGTTTTCTGGGCGGAGCCCATGCGACCGGCTCGAGCCCGCTTCCAAGAGTGCACACCCGGACCACTTTTTTTTTTTTTTTTTTTTTTGCTTTTTGGGTCTCACCCGGAGATGCACAGGGGTTACTCCTGGCTTTGCACTCAGGAATTACTCCTGGCGGTGCTCAGGGGACCATATGGGATGCTGGGGATCGAACCCGGGTCGGCCGCGTGCAAGGCAAACGCCCTACCCGCTGTGCTATCGCTCCAGCCCCCGGACCACTTTTTTTAAGGGTGCATGGTGTACACCCTAAAGCCAAATCAGGGTTGGATGCCAGCGCACCTTGGCCACATGTGGGCAGTCCCATGTTTGCGCTTAGGCGTCCGGGGGCTTCGCTGTTGGCTCATTTGGCCTTAGCGAGAGACCGTGGACAGTCCACCAAGGCCCATGTGCTCTGAGTGGGGCCGATTCGGGACCCGAAAAGCGCCTGCTCGACCTCCTGGCCCCAGCCTTGCAGCCTTGACAACTCCCCTCCCCCGACCCATTCCCTCAAGCCTAGAACTGCCTGCCCGAGTAACGTCTGCGCATGCCCAGACTGTGCAGGGGTCCCCTGGAGGAGGCCGTTAAAGGACAGTGTCCAGCAGCGGATCCCCAGGGAAGATGCTGGTGTTGACGCTGCTGGTGGCGGCGGCGCAGGCCACGTTGCTGTGTCCCCAGGGCAGAACTAGATTCACGAACCGGTGGGGCCACCCTTCCCAAGGCTGGAGTTTCTGCAGGGCTCAGGGGAAGGAGGGGCCCGGGGAAAAGCTCATTTTCACTCCTGACCCAGAGGAGTGAGTGAGATTTCAGGAAAGAATTAGTCTAAAGGTTACTGTGGATGCAGGGTGCCCTGGGCAGGTGACCAGTGCAGTGCCCACCCCGGGAATGAATGGACAGCTCTGTGTGCATGCCTGTGTGTGTGCGCATGCACTTCCCGCTCACACTGTCATTGACTTTTACAATTTCTTGGTTTATTATGTTTCTGGGCCACAAGTCAAACAGTGCTCAGGGGTTACTCCTGGCTCTGCACTCAGGAATTGGGCAGTGTTAGCGGAACCATATGGGGTGCCAGAGCTCAAACCCACAAACCCAGGTCTGCCCTGTGCAAGGCAAGTGCCTTTCCCAACGTACTGTACTCTCTTTGAGCACAAATTTTTATTTTAATTTTATTATTATTATTTTTTGGGTTTGCTTTTGAGCCACACCCGGCAATGCTCAAAGGGCTACTCCTGGCTCTGCACTAGCGCAGGAATCACTCGGGGGTGCTCCGGGGATCATATGGGATACCAGGGATCGAACTCAAATTGACCTCTCCACTGTGCTGTTTCGCCCACGCCCTCTGGTGGGAGACTTGCTGCATATTCCACAGATGTTGACAACTAGTGTCTCCTGCCTTCCTTCCAGGTTCCGTTTGGTGAGAACTGACAAGCTGACTGACAGGCCTCGAGGGGTATGTGACTTCTGTCATAACAGTCCTATCTTCATCAACTTACTGCATCAAGGGGCCAGAGCGATAGGACACCAGGAAGGGCACCTGCCCTGCACGCAGCTGGGTTGGATTTCTGGCACTCCATAGGGTACCTCGAGACCCCCAGGTGTGATCCCTGAGCACCAAGCAAGGAGAAATCCCTGAGCATCAATGGGTGTTTTTAGCCCCCAAACCAAAAACAAATATATTGTGTGTTATATTGGCATCACTTATTTCATAAGTTGGCATTTCCACATATTCTTCAAATGGTTCAAGTGTCTGGTTTTGAAGATATTGGCTATAGGATTCTTTCTCCACTGGTCTCTGTTTCAGTTCGGTTTGATTTGGTTTGGAGGCCACACCGGGCAATGCTCAGGGGACATTCCTGGCTCTGCACTCAGGATTTACTCCTTAGCAGTGCTCGGTGGACTCTATGGAATGACGGGGATCAAACCAGGCTCAGTAGCATGCAAGGCAAGTGCCCTCTGTGCTCTCCTATTGCTCCAGCCCTGTCGTTTTGTTTTTAAGATCCATAACCAGGGCTGGAGCATGGGGACTTTCTCTTAGTGTCGGTGATCCTTGCTAATATTCAGATTGTGTGACATTCTTCCTAGGATGAGCTTTATTCTGCATTGCGCACTCCACGCTTGGTTAGACATCCATGTAATGAAAACATTGTCTTGTATTTAGGGTAAGTAGATTTTATTTCTGATTGCCTTCCCGTTGTCTGGGTGTCTATGTGTGTGGATGGAGGGGCACCCCCAGCAGTACTCAGGGACTACTCCTGACTCTATACCCTTATGGTCTTGGGAACACTCACTTAGGTACCCAGGATTGAACCTGGAGTCGCTTGCCTGGAAAATTCAAATGAGTAAACTATCACTGGGGTCTCATGGTTACAGTTTTCTAGAATTTGGGGGAGGGGTGGGTATCCAAGGAAGGAAGATGGGGCTGGGGAATGAGTACAGAGATTAAGATTGCCTTGCATGCAGCCAACCCTGGTTCAATCCCCAGCACCACATTGGGTTCTTCTGAACATCACTAAGGTTTGCTCCTGAGCACGGAGCCATGAAAAATTCCAGAGATCGAAGAATGGGGCCAGGAATAGCCCCTGGGTACCACCAGGGGGCGCGCCTGAGTACAGACCCAGGAATAGCCCCTGAATACCACCAGGGGGAGCTGCTGACCCTCGAGCTAAGTATAACCTCTAAACACCACCAGGGGGCGCTCCTGAACTCAGGAAAAATACTTGCGTGTGGCTGCATGTGGGCCACGCCCCCCCAAAACGAGATAATGTCTTGTGCCACATGAAATAGGTGTGAAATCCATATGACCCTTTCACAGAGCAACTTTGAAGCTGCTGGGAAGAAGTTAGGGAAGGGAACAGAATGACAATAATGGTCCGGGAATGTGGCTGCCACAGGCAGGCTTCGGAGGGCAGGAGGGAAACCGGGGACATTGGTAGAGGGTAGTGGGCTCTGGTGATGGGATGGGTATCACTGTCATCCCATTGTTCATCGATGTACTCGAGCGGGCGCCAGTAACATCTCCATTCGTCCCAGCCCTGAGATTTTTTTTTTTTTTTGCTTTTTGGGTCACACCCAGCGATGCTCAGGGGTTACTCCTGGCTTTGCACTCAGAAATTACTCCTGGCAGTGCTTGGGGGACCATATGGGATGCCGGGGATCGAACCCGGGTCGGCCGCGTGCAAGGCAAACGCCCTACCTGCTGTGCTATCGCTCCGGCCCCAGCAGCACTGAGATTTTAGCAGTCTCCTTACTCGTTTTTCCCAATGGTTGGAGGGTCTTTTCAGGGTCAGGGGAATGAGGCCTGTTACTGTTACTGTATTTGGCATATTGAATAGGCCACAGGGAGCTTGCCAGGCTCTTCCATATTTTAAAAAAAACATTAAAAAAGTGGGGCCAAGGTGATAGTACAAAAAGTAGGGCATTTGCCTTGCATGTGGCTGACCAGGGTTCAATCCCTGGTATCCCATATGGTCCCCCAAACACCACCAGGAGTAATTCCTGAATGCAGAGCCAGGAGTAACCGCTGAGCATTGCTGGGTGTGACCCAAAAAGCATAATAATAATAATAAACAATAATAAATAAAATTTATTATTATTATAAAATAATAATAATAAATCTCAAAACACTTAAAACTTGAATTCTAAAATTTTTAAATATCACATGAGGGGCTGGAGCGATAGCACAGCGGGTAGGGCGTTTGCCTTGCACGCGGCCGACCCGGGTTCGAATCCCAGCATCTCATATGGTCCCCTGAGCACCACCAGGAGTAATTCCTGAGTGTAGAACCAGGAGTAACTCCAGTGCATTGCCGGGTGTGACCCAAAAAGCAAAAAAAAAAAATCACATGAAAGCATATCAAATATCATTTATAACATAAATCACATAGTTTTTTAAAAATACATGGTTTTATTTAAAAAACATACTTTCCAGATTTGTTTCTACAAATAAAACATATGTAAATTGGTTAACACTCAAGAAATATTAGTTGTGTTATCATTATTTTCATCAAAATTTAATATATGAGAAGCTGTGTGTTGCTTGCTTTATAACACTAATACTTCGTGATCTCACAAACTTGACTAAGTAGGTAATATTATCACCTGCATTTTATAAATGAAGAACACAAGACCTGGAAATTAACCTACTAGATCTGTGTTATAATCCACTTAGTGGATCAGAGAATGGACGAGATGGAACGATGCCAGGACCTGATTGCTAGGGATGGGTACTGGGAATAATATACACCTGAAACTCAATCATGAATATTTTTGTAATTCACGGTGATTCAATTACAAAAAAATACTTAGAGCTAAAGACAGTGATATTAAGGCCTTGGCTAACTTTTATATATATATATATATATATATTTTTTTTTGCTTCTTGGGTCACACCCGGCAATGCACAGGGGTTTACTCCTGGCTCTACACTCAGGAATGACTCCTGGCAGTGCTTGGGGGACCCTATGGGATGCTAGGAATTGAACCCAGGTCGGCTGCATGCAAGGCAAACGCCCTGCCTGCTGTGCTCCAGCCCCTTGGCTAACTTTTAAAAGTTTATAATGCGGGGCTGGAGCACAGCAGGCAGGGCGTTTGCCTTGCACGCAGCCGACCTGAGTTCAATTCCCAGCATCCCATAGGGTCCCCCGAGCAACTCCAGGAGTCATTCCTGAGTGCATGAGCCAGGAATAAACCCCTGTGCATCACCGGGTGTGACCCAAAAAGAAAAAATAAGTTTATATATAATACATTGTGTTTTTAGTGGAGACAGAGGCAGATAGTTTCTCTCTTTCTCCTTTCTGCTTGAATTCTTTGTTTTCCCGATTTTGTCATCACTATGGCACCAGAAGGACAAGAGTATTTATAGTCAGGCTTTGACGTATAAAATTACTGCTCTCGGGGCTGGAGTGATAGCACAGCGGGTAGGGTGTTTGCCTTGCACGTGGCCAACCCAGGTTCGATTCCCAGCATCCCATAGGTTCCCCTGAGCACCTCCAGGAGTCATTCCTGAGTGCAGAGCCAGGAGTGACCCCTGTGCATCGCCGGGTGTGACCCAAAAAGCAAAAGTTAATTGATTAATTAATTAATTAAAATAAAATTACTCTCTTCTATTGTTGGTTTGGGGGGGGCACACCTGGCAGTGCTCGAGATTGACCCCTGCCTCTGTGTTCAGGGCTCACGCTTCACGGACTCAGCTCTCTGGCCCTGAAAAATGATCCTAATTTCACTCCTTCGTTGCTTCTTTCAGGCGCCAACTCTTTTTCTCAACAAACAACTTTGAAAGCAGTCTGTTTCCACTGCGCATCCCTTTCTCCTTTAAGGTGCGTATTTGCTGAAGAGTCTCAGGTGGCGGGGGCCAGAGAGAGCGTGCAGAGAGCGAGGCACTTGCAGCTCACCCTGGTTCAATACCCCACCTCGCAAACGGTCTCTTGAGTCCACCAGGAGTAATTGCTGAGTGCAGAGCCCGGCGTTACCCCTGAGCACTGCTGGGTGTGACCCCCCCAAAAAAAAACCATCAAGAGTGTTGAAGGCACTGGAGTGATAATACAGCAGGGAGGATGCTGGCCTTGCACGTGGCTGACCTGGGCGCAATCCCCGGCATCCATAGGGTCCCCTGAGCCCCACTAGGAGTGATCCCTGAGCACAGAGCCAGGACTCAGCCCTGAGCACCACTGGGCGTGGCCCAAACATGAAACCAAACAAGAAGAAAAGAGGTCAGAGAGATAACAGGGGAGTTAAGGCACATCCTTGGGGTTGAAGTGATAGCACCGCAGAGAGGCCGTTTGCCTTGCACGTGGCCGACCCGGGTTTGATTCCCAGCATCCCATAGGGCCCCCTGAGCACCACCAGGAGTAATTCCTGAGTGCAGAGCCAGGAGTGATCCCTGTGCATTGCTGGGTGTGACCCAAAACGCAAAAAGAGTAAATAAATATAAAAGAAAGAAAAGGAAAAAAGGCACATCCTTATTTCCCACTGATGCCAGTTCAAATCCTGGATCTGCCTATTCGCCAGGGGCTCCCTTGCCACCCCTCCCCCCAAAAAAAGATTGCTTTTATAACCTGCCCTTATGGGGCTGTTTGTCATCTTGCTTCTTTTTTGTTTGGTTTTGGTTTTCAGGCCACACACGGTCATGCTCAGGGGTTCCTTCTGGCTCTGTACTCAGGAATTAGTTCTGGCAGTGCTCAGGGAACCCTCTGGGGTACCAGGGATCGAACCTGGGTCAGCTGCGTGCAAGGCCAGTGCCCTCCCCGCTGTCCAATCACTCTGGCCTGATGTTAAACTGCTTCTTTTGGGGGGATCTCCCAAGGAGAGCCCAGAAAGTGGGGAACCTCTTGGTGATTCTTGTCTCCTCCCCCCCCCCCCCAAGAACCATAGTTCATTGGTATGGCCCAAGGACGCAGAGCTGTCAGGCTCCCTGGAGCTGGGGACCGCCAGGGTCAACCCAGTAGTGATCAGGTCCCCAGGGCCACGCCTGATGTTCTTCCTTCCAGGTCGGCAAAGCGGAAGTCACCGCAGCCCACTTCACCAGGGCGATCCTGCTGCTGGTTGTGAATTTTCACGTCTACATTTATGATTACAGCACTGACTTCTGGCTCATGGCAGAAGGTAACATGTGGCTGGGATGTGTGTGTGTGTGTGCACACGCACGCATGCGTGTGTGTGTTGGTGAATGTGTGTGTGCATGCGTGTGTGTGCACACGCACATGTGCATGTGGGGGGGGTGCCTGTGTGATGGATGAGTGCATGGGTGCATGTATGTGCCTGTGTGAGTGTGTACGCACGTGTGAGTGTATGTGTGTGTGAGAATGTGTGTCTGTGAGTGCGTGCGACTGAGTGAGCGTGAGTATGTCTGTGTGTGTGTCTGTGTGTATATGGTGAGAATCAGACTCAGAACTTCCCGTATTCAGGGAGAAAGAGAAAGAGAGAGAGGAGAGAGGGAGGAGGAGAAAGAAGGAAGGAAGGGAGAGAGGGAGGTATGGAAAGGGGGATGAGAGGAGAGAAGGGGAGGAAGGAGAAGAGTACGGGGGGTGTGGGAGAGGAGGATGGGGGAGGGAGAGGGGAGGGAGGAGGGGGTCTTGTGGTCTCTGTGACCTGGGGCTGCATTATCAGTGGCCGTGACCTTGCCCTTCCAGGAATAGAGCACCCCGTGTCGAACATCTCCGGAGACAATTGCTGCTACAGCTCACAGCCCGTGTGCTTGGTGAGGACCGTGTGCACTGCCTCTCTGGGTGATGGGGGTCATCCCTGGTGGTTCTCGGGGGCCGTGCCCAGCTCTGTGCCCAGGGGTGGGCCTGGCAGTGCCCGTGTGCGGTGCCGGAGATTGAACTGGGGTCAGTCAAGACAAAGCTGCTTGTTCTCTCCAGCCTGAGAAAGCAGGTTTTTGATTTTGTTTTTGATTTGCTTATGGCCACACCTGGCAGTGCTCAGGACACACTCCTGACTCTGCACTCTGAGGTCGCTCCTGGCGGGGCCCGGGAGTGCCGGGAATTGAACCTGGGTCAGCCACGTGCAAGGCCAGTGCCCTCCCCTCTGTACTATCACTCCAGCCCCTCATTCCAATGTTTGTATTGGTTTTGGGTTTTTTTCTTTGGAGGAGGGGGCTCACACCTGGTGATGCTCAGGGGTTTCTCCTGGCTCTGCACTCAGGGTTCACTCCTGGAAATGCTCGGGAAAACACAACGGGTGCCTGGGATCAAACCCAGGTTGGCTGCGTGCAAGGCAAGCACCCCACCCACTGCACTATCTTTCTGGCCCCTTCAAGAAGCATTTTTTTTTGCTTTTTGGGTCACACCCGGCAATGCACAGGGGTTACTCCTGGCTCTGCACTCAGGAATTACCCCTGGTGGTGCTCAGGGGACCGTATGGGATGCTGGGAATTGAACCCAGTCAGCCCCGTGCAAGGCAAATGCCCTACCCGCTGTGCTATTGCTCCAGTCCCAAGGAACGTTTTTTAAAACTCTTAAACCTATATCGTGGGGCTGGAGTGATAGCACAACAGGTAGGGTATTCGCCTTGCATGTGGCCAACCCGGGTTCGATTCCCAGCATCCCACAGGGTCCCCTGAGCACCGCCAGGAGTAATTCCTGAGTGCAGAGCCAGGAATAACCCCTGTGCATCGCCGGGTGTGATCCAAAGAGCAAAAAAAACGGGGCTGGAGTGGTAGTACAGCGGGGAGGACGTTTGCCTTTCACGCGGCCAACCCGGGTTCGATTCCCAGCATCCCATATGGTCCCCTGAGTACTGCCAGGGGTAATTCCTGAGTGCAGAGCCAGGAGTAACCCCTGTGCATTGCTGGGTGTAACCCAAAATGCAAAAAAAAAAAAAAAGAGCAAAAAAAACACCAAAAACAAAAAACCCGATGTGTTCAGTAGGTTTCTCCAGCCCCTGATACATCATTTTTTTAGCTCTCTGGAATTTGCTTCCCAGCCAGTGGCACCCCTGCCTGCCCCCCTTGGAGCTGATCTCCACCGCGCCGCCAACACCCCCCACCCCAACTCACACCAGCACCTTTGTGTCTTCCAGGCTGTAAGTGAAACCATATTTGCTTACTTATACGGCGCACAGGTGTCAGAGACCACGCTGTATATCTCCACGACCGAGGGGTTCAGCTTCAGACCATACAGATACAGAGGGCAGGTGGGTTCAGGGCCAGAGGGATAGCACAGGGGCGGCGGGGGGCGCTTTCCCTGCCCGCAGCCGACTCCAGTTCCCATCTCTGGCATTCCATGAGGTTCCCGCCAGGATTGGTCCCTGAGCACAGAGCCAGGAGTCAGCCCCCAGCTGATGATGGAACCTGGCGTGTAGGAAGCAGACCCCACACGCAGCCATCCAGCACCCCACCACGCCTCGTTTCAGCTCATTTCAACTCTGTGGATGATTCTGTGCCCTGGGGGGAGGGGGTGGAGAGCGACCCCGAGGGGTCCGTTACTCACAGGAGTTTGGGGTTTGCTGCTCAGGGCTGCCCTCTGGTGGTGGTGCCTGGGATCCAACCCGGGTCCGCCCCGGGTGAGGCCAGCGTGTCCACTGCCGGGCGCTGGCTCCTAACCGGGTCCCTGTATCTCTTAGGAGGAGATCCACGGATACCTGGGAGGGGTCTTCAACTTCTACACCCTGTCCCAAGTGGGCCTGCTGTTCTTTTACAACAGGAGGGTAAGTCCCTCCGGCCGGCACCCTGCAAATACTGTGGCCGTGGTCCGCGCAAGCCAGGGGCAGGGATGGGACTCGGCAGAAAACATATGTCTCATGCGTGAGGTCCCAGACCGGATCCCGAGAACCACATACACACACTCAATTCTGAACCTTTTTTCTGGCAGTGCTCGGGGGACCATATGGGACGCTGGGAATTGAACCCGGGTCAGCCGCGTGCAAAGCAAACGCCCTTCCCGCTGTGCTATTGCTCCAGCCCCTCATTGATCCTTAAGTCTCCATCCATCCGTGCACCCACATACTCATGCCTATAATTCCACTCAAACGTCTATCCTGCCATTGTGTGCGAGTACTGAGCCCTCTCAACCAATATTCTTTTTTTTGTTGTTGTTTTTTGGGTCACACCCGGCAATGCACAGGGGTTACTCCTGGCTCATGCACTCAGGAATTACTCAGGAATTACTCAGGAATTACTCCTGGTGATGCTCAGGGGACCATGTGGGATGCTGAGAATCGAACCCGGGTCGGCCACGTGCAAGGCAAACGCCCTACCCGCTGTGCCCTACTCCAGCCCCTCAACCAATATTCTTACTCAGTCATCCACCGTCCACCCATTAACTTATCCTGTCATCCACCCACCAACTACTCACTGATGCATTATCCATCTGTCCAGTCATTCAAGCCATTTATCCTTCCTTGTACCTATTTGGCCATTCATTCACCCATCCCTCCCTCCCTCTCTCCCTCCCTCCATCTATCCATCCATCCATCCATCCATCCATCCCTCCATCCATCCATCCATCCATCCCATCATTTATCTATTCATCTGTCATCTCCATCCACCACCCATTAGTACATCCATCTGCCCACCCACCTGTTCTTTCTCTCTCTCTCTTTCTTTCTTTCTTTCTTTCTTTCTTTCTTTCTTTCTTTCTTTCTTTCTTTCTTTCTTTCTTTTTTCCTTTTTGGGTCACACCCGGCGATGCACAGGGGTTACTCCTGGCCCCGCACTCAGGAATTACTTCTGGTGGTGCTCAGGGAACCATATGGGATGCTGGGGATTGAACCCGGGTTGGCCTGTTATTTCTTTTCACCATCCATCCAGTGTTTTATTTACTTACTTATCCACCCATTGATCCACCTCATTTATCTTTCCATTATCCATTTTCCACTCACCAACCACTTCCCACCTGACCTCCACTCATTTGCTTAATTATTATCCATCTATCCATTTACATCTATCCATCCACTTGTCCGTCCATCCATCCATTCATCCATTTGTCCCTCTGTCTATTCATCAATCCCTCCATTTGTCCATCCATCCCTCCATTAACCAATCAATCTATTTTTCCATTTATCCATCCATCCTTTTCCCCTTCTATCTGTCCATCTGCTCATCTATCCATTCTTCTACCCACTTTTCTCTCCACCCATAATCCATCTACTTAATCCACTCCTCCGTCCATCTGTCCCTCTACTCCTCCATCCATCCATCCACCCATCCATCCATCCATCCATCCATCCATCCTTTCCACCCACTTTTATGTGCATCCCTCCATTTATTCATCTATCCATCTGTCCATCTGTCTGTCCACCATCCAAACCATCCATCTTTTTAATTTACTTTTTATTATTTTATTTATTTATTTATTGCTCTTTCTTGGGTCACACCCAGCAATGCTCAAGGGTGTCTCCTGGCTCTGCTCTCAGGAGTTACTCCTGGCGCTGCTCGGGGGACCATCCTATGGGATGCCCAGGATTGAATCCATGTTGGCCACGTGCAAGGCAAACACCCTCGCAAACCATCCATCTTTATACTCACTTTTCTACCATCGGTCCATCCGTCCATCCATCCATCCATCCATCCATCCATTCTTCTGCTAACTTTTCTTTTCATCTCTCCATCTCTCCCTCTGAACTATCCATCTGTCTGTCCATTCATCTCTCATCATTCCATTTGAACTATCCATCTGTCTGTCCATACATCTGTCCTTCCACTCACCTTCCTATCCATCCGTCTGTCTGTCTATCCAGTTGCTTACCGGTCATCTCCTTGCAGGCCAGGTTCAGCTATTCCGAGCACCCCCTGAACCGCAGTTTTGGGCAGTCTTTTGACTACCAGGACGCTCCTGTTATCTTCATCCCCCCAGGCCAGAAGGGCAACCTGATCTTCTGGGGCCAAAGGAGCCTGTTTATTTCACAAAACACAGGTGAGCCCAACCCAGGCTTGGGGCCTACCTCCTGGCGGGGGGAGTTGAGGGGGTGTGCTCCACGCCCTGATTTTCTCTTTCCTCTGATTGATTGCTCTGTGGGTAGCAAACTCTTCCCTGTCTTCAGGCCTCCTCCCGTTCCCCAACACACCAAAGGCGGTGGGTCTACATCTTTGACCCAGGAAACACATCTCTAGTATGGAAGCTGGTGTAGTGACTGTCAGGTGTGGGTCAGGGTTACCTCCTCCCACATCCCTGGGGCCAGAGACAGAGCTGTGCTGGCAGTGCCTAGGATGCCTGAGCCCCCAGCCACCAGCCAGAGTAAGGCAGAGAGACAGCAGCACCTGGGAAGAAGTGAGGCTGAGGACGCAGTGCACAGCAAGGCTGCAGGTGCACCCGCCATCACAGCCTGCTCACAACCCAGGCCAGAGCTTGAATATGGAGGCTTCATCAGTGCAAGGAAAGGACTCAGGGGTGACATCTTTTTGGAGAACTCATGCCAAAAAGAGAGCTGGATCATACTCTTTTTACCTGTCTTCCTTCCAATCTGCGTCCCTAAGCAACTTTTTAGCCATGGAGAATTGACTTCTATGAAGGGTTCCAGCCTGAATAAACTCTACATTCCCTGTGTATGTCCACACACTCTTGGGCGTCTGCGACACAGCAGTGCCTGTCAATAAACACGCTTCTGGGACCAAAGCAATGGGTACAGCGGGGAGGGCGCCCGCCTTGCATGCGGTTGACTTGGATTTGATCCCGGCATCCCAGCACAGTGGGTAGGGCAACCAACCTGGGTTTGATTCTTCCGTCCCTCTTGGAGAGCCCGGCAAGTTACCGAGAGTATACCGCCTGCACGGCAGAGCCTGGCAAGCTCCCCGTGGCGTATTTGATATGCCAAAAACAGTAACAACAAGTCTCACCATGGAGACGTTACTGGTGCCTGCTCGAGCAAATCGATGAGCAACAAGATGACAGTGATCCAGTGATCCCATAGGGTTCCCTGAGCATCTCCAGGAGTGATTCCTGAACACTGAGCCAGGTGGAACCCCTGAGCATCGTCAGGTGTGGCCCCCAAACCAAAAAAATAAATAAATAAACTAAATAAACACATTTCTCCAAATGTCCCCGTCTGGTGCCCAGGGACACGGACCGACCGAGTAGAGAGTGTAATGCTCTCTTCCTACCGCCAGAGGGCACAGAGCCATACGCTCTCATCCGCTTCTAAGCTCAGCAGAGCTGGCGGGCTGGCGGGCTTGGGTCCAAGCACCCGTGGGTTTGTTGTTGTTGTTCGTTTGTGTTTGTTTGGGGGACACATCCGGAGATGCTCAAGACTGACTCCTGGCTCTGCACTCAGGGGTTACTCTTGGCGGTGCTCAGGGGACCTTTTGGGATGCCGGAGATCGAACCGGGGTCCGCCAAAGGCAAGGCAAGCTCCTCTGCTCAGTGCTATTGCTCCGCCCCCACTCTTTTTTTTTTTTTGCTTTTTGGGTCACACCCAGCGATGCTCAGGGGTTACTCCTGGCTCTGCACTCAGGAATTACTCCTGGCAGTGCTTGGCGGACCATATGGGATGCCGGGGATCAAACCCAGGTCGACCGTGTGCAAGGCAAACGCCCTACCCGCTGTGCTATCGCTCCAGCCCCTCCGCCTCCACTCTTGATCTTTTCTCTGCAGTCTTTTAGCCCCAGAGGGACCCAAGGGCGCTGCATACTTTTCCCTGCCTGTGTTCTCCTATAGGTCAGCTCGTGAAATCAGTCATCTTGAAGAACACTTACCAGAGCGCCGGCGAGACCATCTCTGAACTCAATCTGACTATCCACAGCTTGGCCGCTAGTAAGTCCCTCCTCCCAGCATGGCACAGAATTTTCTAGAAGTTTCCCTTAGGGTTTATCTTTTTTTTTTTTAATTTTTGGTAGGGGAGGGCTGGAGCGATAGCACAACTAGTAAGGCATTTGCCTTGCATGCGGCTGACCCGGGTTCAATTCCCAGCATCCCATAGGGTCCTCTGAGCACTGCCAAGAGTAATTACTGAGGGCAGAGCCAGGAGTAACCCTGAGCATTGCTAGGTGTGACCCAAAAAACAACAACAAAAAAAAAGGTGTGTATGTGTGTGTGTGGGGAGGGTAACATATCCAGTGGTACCCAGGGGCAAGCCTGGCTTCGTGCTTGGTAGTTGCTACCAGCAGCGTTCAGAGGACCATGAGGTTTCAGGGTTCAGACCTGGGGTTCCCCCATGAAAAACCTATGCACAGGCATTTAAGCTCTCCAAATCTTTTAATATTTCTGATTTGTTTGGGAGTCACACCCAGAGGTGCTCAGGGCTCCCTCCTGGCTCTGTGGTCAGGAATCCCTCCTGGCAAGCTCAGGGGACCCAGTGAGATGCCGGAGATTGAAGTCAGGTCAGCCGTGTACAAGGCAAGTGCTCCATCTGCTGTCCTATCGCTTCAGCCTAGACATTTTTAAATAGTTCTATCCAGAGAAAAATAACCCTCATTTAAGTTTTTTATTTGTTCTATCGTTCCTAGATCAAAATGAAATGGCAATTTTAACAGAGCAGAATTTTCTGTATTACGGTTTCCAGGGAATCCTGTTAACTACTCTGCTGAAAGTAGGTCACAAGCAAAACGGTGTCATTACCAGGTTGGTTGGGGGTGAGAGGGGAAAGTGGGTTTTGATTTTGTTTGTTTGTTTGGGGTCACACCTAGCGATGCTCAGGGCTTCCTCCTGGCTCTGTGCTCAGGGCTAACTCCTGGGGTGGCTTTGGGGACCTGTGGGGTTACGGGAAAGCGAACCCAGGCCGGCCACCTGCAAGGCGAGCACCCTCCCCGCTGGACTATCTTTCCAGTCCCCAGGAAAGAGTGATCTCTCGGTCAAACTTTGGTTCTTTGGCTCCCTTACTGGTGATGCTCTGAGGAATCGAACCCGAGCTTCATGTGCAACCTCCGGACTTCCCCTCGCTCTCTCTTCAGCCCCTGTTTTCCCCCCTTCTTTTTAGTTGGCAAACCCAAACCATTTTTCCCATAAGTCCGTCCTAACATTCTTGGGCTTCGGAAAGCTTGAAATCATGACACCAATTCACGATCGGGCTCTCGCTATCTTCAACTTCGAGAAGATGGTCATCAACTTGAAGACCCTCCTCATGGACCCCTATCTCGGAATTGATCCCTGCAAAGTATGTGGTCACTCCTGTTACCTGGGTGTTCCAAGCTCCCCAAAATATATGGGGGGGGGGGAGAAGGGTGGGTAAATCTGCAGCTTGCAGGAGTTCATGGTGAAATGGAATCAAACCTGGCATTTGGAGTCTGAGCGATAGGACAGCTGGGGGACCTGGGTTCAACCCCCAGCATCCCATTGGGGTCCTCTGAGCACCTCCAGGAGTAACCCCTGAGTTCAGAGCCAGAGTCATCCCTGAGCATTGCCAGGTGTGGCCTCAAAACCTAAAGAAAAGGGGCTGAGGGCTGGAGAGATAGCACAGCGGGTAGGGCGTTTGCCTTGCACGCGGCCGACCCGGGTTCGAATCCCAGCATCCCATATGGTCGCCTGAGCACAGTCAGGGGTAATTCCTGAGTGCAGAACCAGGAGTAACCCCTGTGCATCGCCAGGTGTGACCCAAAAAGCAAAAAAAAAAAAAAAAAGAAAAAAGAAAAGGGGCTGAGGGGCTGGAGCGATAGCACAGCAGGTAGGGCGTTTGCCTTGCATGTGGCCGACCCGAATTCGAATCCCAGCATCCCATATGGTCTCCTGAGCACCGCCAGGTGTAATTCCTGAGTGCAGAGCCAGAAGTAACCCCTGTGCATCGCCAGGTATGACCCAAAAAAGCAAAAAATAAATAAACAAACAAATAAATAAATAAATAATAAACCTGGAGTTCTCCCATGCGAAGCATAGCGCTTGCTTCAGACTTTTAAGTAGTCCCTGAACCCTCAATGAACTCTTGTTTTCGAGGGTGCACACCTGACATTGGTCAAGAATCGCTGTTGGCTTTACACTCAGGGCTTGCTCCTGGCTGTGCTCAGGGACCCTGTGGGAGACCCTATGGGATACCAGGGATCAAACCCGGGTGGACAGTGCCCTTCCTGCTGTCCTATTTCTTGGTCCCCAAGGTTTTTATTTTTTTGTCATTTTATTTTATTTTTTTTCTTTTTGGGTCACACCTGGCGATGCACAGGGGTTGCTCCTGGCTCTGCACTCAGGAATTACTCCTAGAGGTGTTCGGGGGACCCTATCAGATGCTGGGAATCAAACCCAGGTCGGCTGTGTGCAAGGCAAATGCCCTACCCGCTGTGCTATCGCTCCAGCGCCTCTATGTCATTTTAAAAACAGGGGTTGAGGGGCTGGAGCAATAGCACAGCAGGTAGGGCGTTTGACTTGCACACAGCCAACCTGGGTTTGATTCCCAGCATCCCATAGGGTCCCCTGAGCACTGTCAGGAGTAATTCCTGAGTGCAGAGCCAGGATTAACCCCTGTGCATGGCCGGGTGTGACCCAAAAAGCAAAAAAAAAACAAACCCATGGGGGTTGGGGGACGACGCTTTTGAGCAGGTGGAGTTACTAGAAGGCGAGTTTGAGAACCAAATGTACACCATCGACATGAACAGCAAGCTGGAGCTGACAGCCACCGTCGTCCCACGGCCGCTGACATCCCCCTTGCCACTGGTAAGACTTCCTGTCTGCAGTACCAGTGCTGCTGCTGTCCTTCTATCTAGGTGTTGAGTCACACCCAGCGATGCTCAAGGATCACTCCTGGTGGCACTCCTGGTGCTCAAATTTGAGTCGGCTGTGCAAGGTCAGCACCTCATCTCCTGTGCTAGCTCTCTAGTCCCTGCAGCCCCAGGGGCAGAGAAAGTGTGGGGTGACCTAGGGGCTCCGTGCTAGAGCTCATGCCTGGCAAGCATGAGCTCCTGGTTCAAGTACTGCAGGGGAGAGGAGACAGGGGAGTTGGGAGGAGATGGTTCAAAAGGCTGAAGTGTATGCTTTGCCCATGAGAGCTCCAGAAAACCTTGCATGGACCCCCCAAAAGCAGCAAGCCAGGAGTAATGCCCCACCCCACCCCACCCCTGCTCTGCTAGGTGTGACCCAAAAGTCTGCCAAATTAAAGAGAGGATGTTCTTTAGTCTGGGATGCAGAGGTACTTCCCTGGGATCTTGGGGGCAGGTTTCAGCTAGAAAAATGGCAGTGGGAAGGCCAGAGAAGATAGCACAGGGTCGATGGCACCTGTCTCAATGTGGCTGCTCAGGTGCCAACCCTGGGTTAACCCTCACCACCAGAGGGTCCCTCCAGCACCGCCAGAGGGCGCTCTTGAGTACCACCAGGGTGCGCCCCAGAGCAGGGAACCAGGAATGCTAGCATCTGGGCACCACCAGAGGGCTCTCCTGAGAACAAAGCCAGGAATAATAGCGCCTGAGCGCCACCAGGGGGCACTCCCAAGCACAGAGCTAGGATAGCCCCTGAGCACCAGTAAGGGGGCGCTCCCGAGCACGGAGCCAGGAATCACAGCTCGGAAGAGCCACCAGGGTAACACTCCTGCACATAGAGTGATGAATAACCACTGAGTTCCAACAATTGTGGCCCAACTCCCCCCCAGCTCAGATCAAAGAAGAAAAGAAAAAGGAGGGTGGGTGTGGGGGATCAGATTAGCAGAAGCATGGGGGATGTCTAGTCTGTCCTGGGGTTCCCAGTGCCTCCCACTCCCCTCAGTCTCTCTGATGACCCCGCCTCTCCCTGTCCCCTCCATCCTTCTGGGTCTTGCAGTGCCGCAGATGGGGTGCCATGGCCAGAGCTGGCGCCCCCTCACTCTGAGAACCCTCCGGAGTCGCCTCTGCCAGGCCTTCTTCTGACCTCTGACCCTGCCCCCAGGTGTTGGTGAGTAACCCACACTCCCTGGGGCTGGAGACCAAGATGTATGAGACCAGTTACTTATTTGACCGCAGCACCAAGTTCAGGCTGGTGAGTGCCCCCCCAGCACCCTGCCCCTGGGTGGAGCACCAAGGAACCAAAAGGGGATCTCAACCCCCAACCCCTGATCCCTCACCCCTGACCCCTGACCCCCCAACCCCAGCAGGCAGCAGCCACACAGACGAGTGAGGACCTCATTCCCGCCCCTGCCATGGGAAATCTCCAGTCACATGGGCCAGGGAGGGCATGAGTATGCTCAAGGGGTAAACTGAGGCATGAGACTAGAGGTGAACTGGGGGTGGGGTTTGTGGGGGGGGCTCAGCCAAAGAAGACTCTGGAGGATCCACAGGGATCCACACTGTGGAGTCTGAAATTTGGGAGTCTAGTGTTTGGACAACTGGCTCCGTGCTCGGGGATGACTCCTGGCTCTGTGCTCAGGATCACTCCCAGCTCTGTGCTCAGGGCTCTCTCCTGACTCTGTGCTCGGGGATCAACCCTGGTTCCGTGCTCAGGGTTCGCTCCTGGCAGTACTCGAGGGACACTGTGGCAGCAGGAATGGAACCAGGGCTGGTTGCCTACAAGGCCAACACCTTATCTCTGGTCCTGAGTTTAAGTTATCGTGGTTTTTTTTAGGGGGTTGGGTTTGCACCAGGGGTTCGCTGACTCCTAACTCTGCTCCGGGGTCACTCCTGGTGGGGCCCTGTGCAGTGCTGGACTCAAGCTTGAGCCAGCCACGTGCAAGGCAAACGCCTTAATGCAGTGCTGTCTCCAGCGAGGGGAGTTGGAACTTGACTCAGGATTCTTTCAGCCTGTCTGTGTATCTGTGTGTGTCTGTGTGTCTGTTGCTGTGTATCTGTGTGTGTCTATGTGTGTCTCTATGTATGTCTATGTCTCTATATGTCTCTTTGTGTCTCTGTGTTTCGGTGTGTCTGTGTGTGTCTGTCTCTGTGTGTCACCATGTCTTTGTGTACCTGTGTCTTTGCGCATCTGTGTGTCTGTGTATCTCTGTGTGTCTTTGTGTGTCTGTGTCTGTGTATCTGTGTGTGTCTGTGTGTCTGTGTATCTGTGTGTCTGTGTGTGTCTGTCTCTGTGTGTCACTGTGTTTTTGTGTATCTGTGTGTCCTTGCATATCTGTGTGTCTGTGTGTGTCTGTGTGTCTGTGTGTCTTTGTGTCTGTGTCTGTGTGTCTGTGTGTGTCTGTCTCTATGTGTCACTGTGTGTCTTTGCACATCTGTGTGTGTCTATGTGTGTGTGTCTGTGTGTCTGTGTGTCTGTGTGTCTCTGTGTGTCTCTGTGTGCTTGGGCCACACACAATGCTCTCTGGTGCTCAGGGCTCGCTCTGGTGTTTCTGGGGTTCTCTGCAGTGTCCCCGGGGCTCCAGGGTACAAAGCTGCAATCTGCCCCCCGCGTCTCCCTGTGGCCCCAGTGGAGTGAGCACCTGGGCAGCAGCGTCCCGGGCCCTGGTCTCCATGGGGCGCCGCGTCATGCCGCTATCTCTTGGCCCACAGCACATCTCCCTCAAGCAGCAGCAACACTCGGGCAGGGCGGACCCCAACTTCACCTCCTGGTATGTCGCTGCCGCCCAGTGGTGGCCGGGGCCCCAACAGGCTGGGTGTCAGGTGGTCCTTTCAATTAGGATTGGGAAGTTGGGGCCTGAACCAAGCACGCAACCGACTCAGATTCAATCCCTGACACCCCCTGCAACCCCAGAGCCCTGCGAAGTGACCCCTGAGAACAGAGTCAGGAGTTAGCCCTGAGCCCGGGCAGCTGTGGTCCAAAAACAGAACAAAACAAAAATGATAGTGAACCCGGTGGCCACAAACTTCCAGAACCCAATGAGAAGCCCAGGTACACGGGACCTGTGGCTGCAAACACCAGGCCTCAAGGGATCAGGACAGGCCGCCCATACCCATCTCCCCACCCTGTCTTCGGGGTCCCGGCTGTCACGCCCACAAACTGTCTCTGGGTGCCATTTAAGCTCATTTAGGGCCATGATCCAGAGACTCACAAGTGAATCCTAGAACCAAGCAGCTCGCTGCAGAGATGTCTCGGGACCCCAATCATTTAAAATTTTAGAATTCCAGGAGTGCGTGGCCATGAAATGAAGTTCACAACAGGCACTGTAGCACTGTCATCTTATTGTTCATCCATTTGCTTAAGTGGGCTCCATTGTGAGACATGTTGTTACTGTTTTTGGCATAATCGAATACGCCACGGGAAGCTTGCCAGGCTCTGCCATGCGGGTGGGATACTCTCGGTAGCTTGCCAGGCTCTCCGAGAGGGATGGAGAAATCGAACCCAGGTCGGCCGCGTGCAAGGCAAACACCCTACCCGCTGTGCTATCACTCCAGCTCCATAACAAGCAATACAAAATAAATTATCTAGCATCTGCCAGTGGGGCAGGCTTGAGTGGTGGTGGAAAATTCAAAATAATGGTGGCGGGAAAGTGTGATAGGGATGGAATTGGTGTTGACATATTCAATGTTATCAATTATTTTGAAACAACATTATAAAAGATAATTTTTTAATAATTAATTAATGGAAAGGATAGGACCAAATTCAAACAACATTAAAAAATAAGTTTTATCTTTGGTTCTCTTTGAAAAAAAATGATAGTGAAGTTAACGAAACTGTCACAAGAGAGAAGAGGTTGTGTCTTGGGGAAAGTGGGGCCGAGTGTGAATTAGACTCCTGGTCAAGGCTCTGCATGGTCTACGGTGGGCGGGCGGGTAGTGGGTAAATGGATGGATAGATGGATGGGTGGATGGGTGGGTGGGTGGGTGGGTGGATGGATGGGTGGGTGAATGGGTGGGTGGGTGGGTGAGTGGATGGATGGGTGGGTGGGTGGATGGATGGTGGATGGATGGGTGGGTGAATGGGTGGATGGGTGGGTGGGTGGATGGATGGGTAGATGGGTGGGTGGATGGATGGGTGGGTGGATGGATGGGTGGGTGGATGGATGGGTGGGTATATGGGTGGGTGAGTGTATTGGTAGATGGGTGGATGGGTGGGTGGATGGATGGGTGGATGGGTGGGTGGATGGATGGGTGGATGGGTGGGTGGGTGGGTGAGTGGATGGGTGGATGGGTGGGTGGATGGATGGATGGGTGGGTGGGTGGATGGAGGTGTGGGTGGGTGGATGGGTAGGTGGATGGGTGGGTGGATGGGTGGGTGGATGGGTGGGTGGGTGGATGGATGGGTGGGTGGGTGAGTGGATGGGTAGGTGGATGGGTGGGTGGATGGGTGGGTGGGTAGACGGGTGGGTGGGTAGACGGGTGGGTGGGTAGATGGGTGGGTGGGTGGATGGGTAGGTGGATAGGTGGGTGGATGGGTGGGTGGGTGGATGAATGGGTGGGTGGGGGGTGAGTTGATGTGTGGATGGGTGGGTGAATGGATGGGTGGGTGAGTGGATGGGTGGGTGGGTGGATGGGTGGGTGGATGGGTGGGTGGATGGGTGGATGGGTGGGTGGTTGAGTGGATGGGTAGGTGGATGGGTGGGTGGATGGATGGGTGGGTGGGTGGGTGGATGGGTGGATGGATGGGTAGGTGGATGGGTGGGTGGATGGGTGGGTGGATGGGTGGGTGGGTGGGTGGTTGAGTGAATGGGTAGGTGGATGGGTGGGTGGATGGGTGGGTGGATGGGTGGGTGGGTGGGTGGTTGAGTGGATGGGTAGGTGGATGGATGGGTGGATGGGTGGGTGGATGGGTGGGTGGGTGAGTGGATGGGTGGGTGCATGGGTGGGTGGATGGATGGGTGGGTGGATGGGTAGGTGGGTGGGTGGATGGATGAGTGGATGGATGGGTGGGTGGATGAGTGGGTGGATGGATGGGTGGGTGGGTGAGTGGGTGGGTGGTTGAGTGGATGGGTAGGTGGATGGATGGGTGGATGGGTGGGTGGATGGGTGGGTGGGTGAGTGGATGGGTGGGTGCATGGGTGGGTGGATGGATGGGTGGGTGGATGGGTAGGTGGGTGGGTGGATGGATGAGTGGATGGATGGGTGGGTGGATGGGTGGGTGGGTTGGTGAGTGGATGGGTGGGTAGATGGGTGGGTGGTGGATGGGGGTGTGTATTAGTGGAGGCTGCCTGGGTGTCTGGGTGGATGAATTGATGAATGAGCTGATGGAATGATGGATAAGTGGATGGACAGACAGGGGCGTACAGATGGGTGGATAGGTGGTGGATGAGTAGGTGGGTGGACTCAAGGACGGATGGATGGGTGATGGGCAGATGGACAGCGGGGTAGGTGGAAGAGGGCCTGGCAGTACTTTCCAGCCCCGCCCTGGGGTCCACCCACACACCCGCCTTATTGCGGTGCAGGATAAAGAGGAAAACCGCCTCCACCGTCACTCTGGACATCGCCAACAAGGAAATTTCGTGTGTGAGCCTTCCGCCTCTGGTACGTCCCCAGCTCCCGCTGCGCCATCGTCTCCTGGCAAGCAGGAGGTCCAGTGGCTGCGGGCTCAGATGCTGCTCTTTTTTTTTTTTTTTTTTTTTTTTTTTTGCTTTTTTGGGTCACTCCTGGCTCTGCACTCACTCAGGAATTACCCTTGGTGGTGCTCAGAGGACCATATGGGATGCTGGGAATTGAACCCGGGTTGGTCACTGCCCCCAGGGGCGGCCCTCAGGGCTCCTTGCCCCTGGGAGCCCGAATCCTCCTTCCTTAGTCCCTCACTGGTGCTCCCAAGAGAACCCGAGTAGCAGGTGCCCACAAATCACTGGTGCCCCATTGATCAAAGTGGTGCTGCCCCTGGTGGCCCCGAAGGGCAGGTGACTTAGACGTCCATTGACAAGATGGACACGGAAAAGGCGGGAAATCGACAGCACCAGGATTTTCTTCCACCTCAGACGGGGCAGACGGGGCAGACGGGGCAGAGCCACAGCGCAGCAGGGAGGACACCGGCCTGGCATGTGGCTGACCTGGATTGATCCCCGACATCCCATGGGGTCCTCCCACCCCACCAGGAGTAAGCCCTGAGCACTGCCGGGTGTGGCCCAGATCACTGTAGCACTGTCATCCTGTTGCTCATCGATTTGCTCGAGCGGGCGCCAGTAACATCTCCATTGTGAGACTTGTTGTTGCTGCTTTTGGCATATCGAATACGCCACAGGTAGCTTTCCAGGTTCTGCCATGTGGCGAGATACTCCTGGTAGTTTGCCAGGCTCTCCGAGAGAGACGGGGGAATCGAACCCGGGTCAGCCGCATGTAAGGCAAATGCCCTACCCCCTGTGCTATCACTCCAGTCTGTGGCCCAGATACCCAACCAAACTACCAAATCTTTGTATTCTGCTTTTCTTCACAGTCCAGCCACTCATTCACCCCCCCACCCTGTGTGGTGGATGACAGTATTATCATTATCATTATTATTATTACTAGTCATGTTTTGGTTTGGGTCACACCCGGCGATGCTCAGGGGTTACTCCTGGCTCTGCACTCAGGAATCACTCCTGCTGGTACTCAGGGGGACCCTATGGGATGCCGGGGATTGAACCCACGTCAGCGCCTGCACAGTAGACGCCCTCCCCGCTGTCCTATCGCCCCATCCCCACCCCTGCCGTGGGTTTCACCCACCCCCTCTGTCCCCTCCGCAGACCACCCTCATCAACATCGGTTGTGATGCTGAGAAAAAGGTCGTCGTTCAAAAGTGAGCAGAGAGAGCACGGGGCGGCCAGGGGGCGCTGGCGTGGGGGGGACATCCCCCCCAGTCTCCCTTCTGTCTTCTGAACCACCTTTCAGGGGTTAACAGGACACCCAGGTGTGGCCCCAAAACAAACAAAAATGGGTTAGATAAAAGGCGTCAGAGGTCACAGTTGAGTGACGAGCCAGCCAGGAACCAGCCCTGTGTTAGGTGCAGAGTGGGGCACTGGATTAGTGGTTCGGACCCCTCACCCCGAGTGCTCTCTCCAACCCCAGGGCTTTGTGGGGGGGGTCACCCGGCGATGCTCAGGGCTTTTTCCTGACTCCACAGTTGAGGGTCACTCTGGTGGTGCTCAGGGCCCTGTGGGATGGAACCTGGGTCAGCCATTGACAAGGCAAACACCCTCCCCACTGGGCTAGGGCTCGGACCCCCGCAGTGGGTTTTAGTCTCTTGCTGAAAGTCTGGGGGGGGTATAGTCGGTGGCCCAAGGAAACCAAAGCCTGAGAGTCCCCCACATCATGCTCAAAACGGAGGAGGGAGAGAGAGAGCGGGAGGAGCCAGGGCAGGAGGCTGGCGGGGACTCCGGAGACATCTGACATGTGTGGGGCTCTGGGTTTGATCTCTGTGACACTGAGAGTGACCCCAGGGAGCTGGCAATAGACCTCCAAGGAAGGAAGAGGGAGGAAGGAAGGGAGAAAGGAAGTAGGAAGGAAGGAAGGAAGGAAGGAAGGAAGGAAGGAAGGAAGGAAGGAAAGAAAGAAAGAAAGAAAGAAAGAAAGAAAGAAAGAAAGAAAGAAAGAAAGAAAGAAAGAAAGAAAGAAAGAAAGAAAGAAAAAGAAAGGAAGAAGGAAGGAAGGAAGAAAGAAAAGAAAGAAAGAAAGGAAAGAAAGAGAGAGAAGAAAGAAAGAAAGAAAGAAAGAAAGAAAGAAAGAAAGAAAGAAAGAAAGAAAGAAAGAAAGAAAGAAAGAAAGAAAGAAAGAAAGAAAAAGAAAGAAAGAAAGAAAGAAAGAAAGAGAAAAGAAAGAAGGAAAAGAAGGGAGGAAGAAAGGGAAAGTAGAAGAGAAAGTGATGGGGAGGGAGGGAAGGAGGGAGGGAGAGAAAGAAAGAAAAAGAGGAAGGAAGGAAGGGAGGAAGGAAGGGAGGGAGGGGAGGGAGGGAAGGAGGGCAGGAAGGAGGAGTGGGAGGGGGAAGGAGGGGAGGGGAGGGAGGAAGGGGAGGGGGTCTGGAGTCTGCAGGAGCTGGGCACAGACTGCATGCAGTAGCCCCAGGTCCCTCCCTGGCACCTGAGCGGGCGCAAGGGCAGAGCAGGCCCTGGGCACTGCCAGGAGCGGCCACTGAGGCCGCGGAGCGTTCTGGGATTTGGGGGCGGCGGTGCCCGCGCCTGACGGGGCCTGCGGCCGGCAGGGACATCACGTCCTGCAACAAGGGGATCCTGGACTCCGTGGAGCTGCAGAACAACTACAGCTACGTCCTGGACCGGTGAGGGTCCCTGCGCCTTCTCCGGGGCCCCTCCCCCTCCCCCCCTTGCTGTCCCCAGCGGGGGGCTGGAACAGTCTGAAGACTCATACTGGGGACCTTGGGGTGGGGGCAGCCAGGAAGGTGCCGGCCCTGCCCGCAGTGGAGCCAGTTCTGTCCCCGGCACCTCCCTGGGATCCCCTGAACCTCCCGGCGCCTCCCCTCAGGGACATCTACAGCCCCAACCTGTTGGGGAAGGACCAGGTGGTGTTCTACGATTACGCCTTGCTCGGCTGTCCCCTGCTGGTCTACTACGACACGCCCTGGAAACCAGTTCTGCAACTGTAAGTGGGGGGGAATGAGGGGTGCACTGCCCTGTGGGACCCCCACAGCCTGGCGGTGACTCGACCCAGGCCCTCAGCCCCCAACTCCTGCGTCAGCCTGGAGCTGATACAACAGACAGTGATTGTGGAAGGGTGGGCACGGGGTGGGTGGGGTTTCCCCTGAGTTCTCCCTTGGAGTACTCCCATGAGTGCTCCCCAGACTTCTTCCCAAGTGCTCCCCTCGAGTGCTCCCCCTTAATGATCCCCAAGTGCTCCCCCGAGTCCCTTAAAGATCCCATGGGTGCTCCCCTTAATGCTCACTGGAGTACTTCCATGAGTGCTCCCCAAGTGCTTTCCCTAGGTGTTCCCCTTGGGTGCTCCCCCTTGATCCCATGGGTGCTCCTCTGAGTGCTCCTTGGAGTATATCCATGAGTGCTCCCCAAATGCTTTCCCTGGGTGCTCCCCTTGAGAGCGCTCCTTTGTTTTTTGTTTTTTGTTTTTTTTTTGCTTTCTGGTCACACCCAGTGATGCACAGGTGTTACTCCTGGCTCTGCACTCAGGAGTTACTCCTGGCGGTGCTTGGGGGATCATATGGGATGCTGAGAATCGAACCCGGGTTGGCCGCTTGCAAGGCAAACATCCTACACGCTGTGCTATTGCTCCAGCCCCTAGAGAGCTCTCCTTAATGATCTCATGGGTTCTCCTCTCAGTGCTCCCCCTGAGCTTGGAGACAGCTGCCTTCTCCCCTCCTTCCCACATGCGTGCTCACCCTCCCCCCACCACCCATCTGACCGCATTTAACCTTCACTGCCCCGTGTGGGAGAAATAGCAGAGGAGGTTAAGGGCACTCGCCTTGCACGCAGCCAAGCCCGGTTCAATCCCTGACGCCCTGGACGGTCTTCTGAGCACCGCCAAGAGTGATCACTGGTGCCCAGGGCTGACTCCTGGCTCTGCGTTCTGGGATCACTCCTGTCAAGACTCAGACTATAGAAGTGCTGGGGATCGAACCCGGGCCGGCCGTGTGCAAGGCACTTGCCCTCCACGCTGTCCTATGGCGCCAGCCCCGATTTGCAAAGCTTTTAAGAACAGGTTTTATACAATTCACTATTCCCGCTCCCAGCCCACCATCGATGACAGGGACCCTCAGAGACACTTTTGTGGCCACAGCTCAGGATCATAAGCACAAACTCTGTGCTCTTGGAGCCTGCGAGGTGCTTGTCCAGCGGTTAAGGCGCTTGCCTTGCACACTTCTGACACATCGGGTCAAATCACCCGCCACCGCGTGTGGTCCCCTAGCACCCCTGGGGGTCACTTCTGAGCACACCCAGAGACAGAAACAGCCTCAAGCACGACACGTGTGCTTCCCCCCACCTGAAACTGAGTAAACCCAGCTTGGGCTAGACCTGCCTGGCACGTGGCCAACCCGGGTTCGATCCCCGGCACCCCACAACCTGGGTCCCCCAAGCCCTGGCAGGGGGGTCCCCCGAGCCCCGGCAGGGGTGATCCCTGAGCGCAGAGCCAGGAGGCAGCCCTGAGCACTGCAGGGTGTGGCCCCCAAACAAACCAACCCCCAAAGTCACTGATGTCCCTTGCTCCGCCCCCGTCCCCCCCCCCCGCCGCTCCGGCTGTACCTCTGTCCCAGGTGGCAGGGACAGGAGTTTCAGGAGATCGTCAAGGCCGAGTATGTGCTGAAAGAAGTGTACGGGCTGCTGACCTATTCGTACTCTCTGACCGCCGAGACCGCGGGCTGCAAAGCTCAGCCACAGAACTGGAGCTCGCTGGCCAATCACACTCCCATACAGTGGGGGCGGGAGGTAAACCAGCCAATCAGTGTGTGTGTGTGTGTGTGTGTGTGTGTGTGTGTGTGTGTGTGTGTGTGTGTGTGTGTGTGTGTGTGATGTGGCCGTTGGTGTCTTTCGGTCCACGGAGGACAGAAACAGAAATACACACATGGGATGGTCTCAGGCGCTGGAGCGATAGGACGGCGGGGAGGACGCTGCCTTGCACGCAGCCGATCTGGGTTCAATCTCCGGCATCCCATAGGGTCCCCAGAGCACCATCAGAGGGATCCCTGAACGCAGAGCCAGGAGTCAGCCCTGAGCACAGCTGGGGGTAGCTCCCCAAACAAAGCAACACTCCCCCAAAGCCAGAGAGAAATACAGGGGTTGTGGTGCTTGCTTTGCCAAGGGCGGACTCCTGGCTCTGAGTTCAGGGATCACTCCGGGCAGGGCTCAGGAGACCCTATGCGGTGCCGGGGATTGAACCCGGACCCCCACCCCCGCCCCCGGAGTGGAGCATATGCAATGCTTGCTCAGATTGAAACCCCTGGGCACAGAGCCAGGAGTAGTTCTTAAAAGTGGGCTGGGGGGGGGGCAGCGAATGAACCACTCCTCTGAAGCACTGACTCAATTCCTCACTTCTTCGTTTATTTGGGTGCTTTCTTTTCTTTTCTTTGTTTGGTGGGGGGAGAGGAAGGCCACACCCGGCTGTGCTCAGGGCTGACTCCTGGCCCCGTGCTCAGGGATCACTCCTGGTGGGGCTCAGGAGACCCTATAGGATGCCGGGATTGAACCCAGGTCGGCGCTGTGTGCAAGGCAAACGCCCTCCCGGCCTCTCCATTCTTGGTCTGTTAACGCTCGATGAATCTTGCTATCCGGAGGGTTGCTTCAGGCAAGACTGGCAAATAAGGGCACGATGCCAGGCCACAGGGAACCACCACTTCCTCCCGTGAAATTGGCAGCCCCGCCATGGATTTCACCCCAGAACCTCTCAACCCCAAACTCACAGACGCCATGTAGCGCTGCGCAGCGCCAGCAGGTGGCGCTCGCGCTGCACACCCAATACCCACCCCGCCTCCGAACCCACCTCCTTTTGGGGTGTGGGGGGGTGGCGGGGGCGTGGAGGAGGAATAAATATTTTTTGGTTGGTTTTACTTTTTACTTTTTTTTTTTTTTTTGCTGAGCTCCATTTGGCATCCCATAGGATCCCCTGAGCACCGCCAGGAGTAATTCCTGGGTGCAGAGCCAGGAGGAACCCCTGTGCATCACCTGGTGTGCCCCAAAAAGCCAAAAAAAAAGAATTATTTTTTGAGCAGAGCGAGATTTTCAACCAAAGCAGAATCTGACTTCCTGGAAGGAACCATTTGCAAGGGCTCCACCTCCCTTACAGGCACACGGGGGAGAAAGGCTGGAACCACTCTCTCCCTCTGACCCAACGCCACCACGCCCCCAGACCTGCACCCAGAGGGGAAGTTGGCCGCCTCGTGGCCCGAGTGGGGTCTGCTACCCCCAGGCCTGGCAGTCATACCTCTCTCTTCCCCCTAGAATTACCAGAGCTGCCATGACTCCAGCAACCCGAATCCCTTAGAGTGGCCGGATGTCCCGTACGAAGTCCTCGGTGGCCAGACAGATAATAAGTTGGTTTTTGAGCAGAGGAATGGAATTTACGTCTTCTACCTCTCTGTGGTGGACCCCTTGTACAGGTGGGCAGGGCTGGGCAGCCCTGATATTTTCTTATGGCAGGTGGTATATGTTTGACGGGGTGGGGGTGGGGGGAATGCACCCACTTTTCTCCCACCCTTTGAGAGGTTTTCCCTCAACCTGAACCCTGAACCACTCATATTGCTGCAGTAAAGTGCTTTGGGGCAAAGGGGATAACAGGGGGTCACTTGTTCCATTAAAAAATGTAGGGACCGGGGGCCGGAGCAATAGCACATAGGGGAAGGCATTTGTCTTGCATGTGGCCGACCTGGGTTTGATCCCCGGCATCCCATATGGTCCTCTGAACACTGCCAGGAGTGATTCCTGAGTGCAGAGCCAGGAATAAGCCCTGAGCATCGCCGGGTGTGACCAAAAAGAAAAAAAAATGTAGGGACCGGGGCCTAGAGCAATAGTACAGCGGGCAGGGTGTTTGCCTTGCACGTGGCCAACCTGGGTTCGATCCCTGGCATCCCATATGGTCCCTCAAACACTGCTGGGAGTAATTCCTCAGTACAAAGCCAGGAGTGACCCCTGAGCATCGCTGGGTGTGACCCAAAAAGCAAATATATATATATTTTTTTTCAAGGGGCCAGCACCATAGTACAAGGGGGAGGGCGTTTACATTGCATGTGGCTAGCCTGGGTTTGGTCCCCAGCATCCCAGAAGGTCCCATGAGCACCACCAAGACTCATTTCTGAGTGCAAATCCAGGAGGAACCCCTGAGCATCACTGAGTATGATACAAAGAGAAAAAATATATATAGTCAAGGTGCCAGAGAGACAGTACAGCGGGGAAGGCGCTTGCTTCGAACATGGCTGACTTGGGTTCAATTCCCAGAACCCCAGAGAGTCCCCTGAGCCCCACCAGGAGTGACCCCTAAGCACAGAGTCAGGAGTTCTCTCTGAGCATTGCCAGGTGTGGCCCCAAGATTTACAAAACAAGAATAAAGAGACTCTAGGGATGGAGCAATAGCACAGTGGGTAGGGCGTTTGCCTTGCACGTGGCCCACCTGGGTTCGATTCCCAGCATCCATATGGTCCCCTGAGTACCGCCAGGAGTGATCCCAGAGTGCAGAGCCAGGAGTAACCCCTGTGCATCGCCAGGTGTGACCCAAAAAGAAAAAAAAAAAAGAAATTGTTTGTGAGGGCTGGAGTGATAGCACAGCAGGTAGGGCATTTGCCTTGCACGTGGCTGACCTGGGTTGGATTCTCAGCATCCCATATGGTGCCCTGAGCATGGCCTGGATTAATTCCTGAGTGCATGAGCCAGGAGTAACCCCTGTGCATTGCCAGGTGTGACCCAAAAACCAAAATAAATAAATAAAATAAAGAGACTCCAGGGTGAAGGCACCTGGCACGCGGCTAACCCGGGCCTTGCATAGGGTGTCCTGAGCACCGCCGGACCCCAGAGCTCTGCGCCTGGCTGCACGTGGCACCCCAATTCCCGCCCCCCTCCCTCCAAAGTAAACGTTTGGTCTCTGAATTGTCCACCTCTCTCGATCTCACCTAGGACAGGGGACAGATGCGCAGGGAGCTGGGGGAAGGTTGAGACTCGCGCACCAGGGCCATCCCCTGGGGGCGGGGGCCACTTGTGCCCCCATGGGGAGGATGGACCCCCACAGGAAGTGGCAAATGCCAAGCCCAGCCCTTGGGGGAGGTAGGGAGGAGGCTGTATGTGTAGCAATAGCGAGTTTCCATCACCCCTGCTTGCCAAACCAGCCAGCCCCGGGTGGAGGGGGCACGTGGGGCGAAGGACGGGGGCAGCCAGTGCGTGCTGCGCCCCCCGCCCAGCACCGCACCCTTGTCTGCAGCTACTGCCAGCTGAACACTTTATTCAGCGTGCACGTGTACGGAGCCTTGCCTCCCAGCGGCGACTCCCTGGACACGCCCATCATCGTGTTGATGTTCACTCTGCTGGGGTCCACCTGGGTAGCCTACATCGCCTCGAAGATAGAGCTCAGGACGCTGGTGCAGACGTTCTATCGGAAGATGAAAGTCCGTCTATTTGCCCGCAAAGCCCGGTCGCGGGCCTGAACTGCGCCCCCTCAATAAAGTTCCTCCCTTTCCCACCCATACCCCTCTGCGCTTCGGGGGTTGCAGGGAGAGTAGTCACGCCGGTTTGGTGGCGGCGTTTGTGGATGCTCGGTGACCGCCCACGCCACTGCAGGCTGGAGTGAGCGCGTGTGGTCTGGGTGTCCGCCAGGGGGCGCTGCGATGCCCACAGGCCATGTTGCTTGCTGTGGTTTTTTTTTGGGGGGTGGGGGAGAGGATTGGGGATTTTTGTTTGTTTGTTTGTATTTTGGCTCATTGGGTTACACCCAGCGATGCTCAGGGCTGACTCCTGGCCCTGCGCTCAGGAATGACACCTGACAGTACTCAGGTGTCATTCCTGAGAGTACTCAAGGGACCCTCCGGAATGCTGGGGATCAAACTCAGATCAGGAATGTGCAAAGCCAGTGCCCTCCCCGCTGTCCTCTAGCAACCGCCCCAGTTTTGTTGTTGTTGTTGTTGTTTTGCTTTTTGGGTCACACCCAGCGATGCTCAGGGGTTACTCCTGGCTTTGCACTCAGGAATTGCTCCTGGCAGTGCTTGGGGGACCATATGGGATGCCGGGGGTCGGCCGCGTGCAAGGCCGCGTGCCCTACCCGCTGTGCTATCGCTCCGGCCCCATGTTGTTATTGTTTTTGAAGGGCCACAACCGGTGATACTCAGGGCTTACTCCTGGCTCTGCACGCAAGGATTTCTCCTGGTGGGGTTCAAGGATGCTGGAGATGGAACCCGGGTGGGCCCGCGTGCCAGGCAAACGCCCTCCCTGCTCTGCTGTGCTCCTGCCTCACTCCTGGCTGTGCCAGGGACGGTGGTGGGCCCCACAGCCAGGACTATACAAGCACTGCAACTTACCTGCATGCACAAAGTGTAGGGACCAGGGCAATTCTATTGAGGGGAGGGCGCTTGCACGCAGTTGACCCAAGTTTGATCCCCAGCATCACCCAGGATCCCCCGACCCCCACCAGGAGTGAGCTCTGAGTCTGCTCCTTGTGGTCCCAAAACATAACAAAAAATTATAATGTGACTGAAAGGGCTGGCGTGCGGGATGGACCTCCAGGAGGCCTCAGAAGTAACCTCTGAGGTGGTCACACCTGGCGATGCACAGGGGTTACTTCTGGCTCTGCACTCAGGAATTACTCCCGGAGGTGCTCGGGGGACCCTATGGGATGCCGGGGATCGAACCCGGGTCAGCCACAGGCAAGGCAGACTCCCTCCCCTCTGTACTATCGCTCCGGCCCCCGCGTGACCGTTTTCACGCGCACCGATGAGACACTGCTCGTTGCGTGCCTGCGGATGTGGGTTCGCATGCTCGGAGCATGTCTCCGTGTGCTCACAGGTGTAAGCTGCAGCTGAGAACCCCGAAAGCGCCTGGGCACTGTGCCGTCCTTCCCGCGGCCAGCAGAGGGCGCCCTCTCCCGGCCGCACTTCTTTCCTTCTTTTTTTTGGGTTTTGGGTCACACCAGCGGTGGGTGCTCAAGGGTTCTTCCTGGCTCTGCACTCACTCCTGTCGGGGCTCTGGGGACCCTATGGGATGCCTGGGATCAAACCTGGGTCGGCCACGTGCCAGGCAAGAGCCCTCCCCACGGTCCTAGGGCTCCAACCCCTACGCAATTTCTAAGCCCAGACACTAAGCTCAAAAACAAACCAACAAAAAGATAACCACAACAAGACGGGTAGCAGAAATTTTGTTTTGTTCTTGGGCTTTGGGGCCACAGCTGGCAATGCTTCAGGGGCTACTCCCAGCTCTGTGCTCAGGCGTGACCCCAGGCGGGGCTCGGGGGATCGTAGGCAGGGGTGGAGATGGAACGTGGGTCGGCCGAACCCGGCAGTATCACCCAATCAGTATCCCCCAATCGCTGACCCCTCCCTGGGTTTCAACTGCCAAACTATAGACCCCAGCCGGCCCCTCCATCACACCCCCTCCCCAAAGCCCCTCTGCAGGTCCATGTGGCTGGGATGATGGGGGGGAGGGGGTCCCTTCTTCCCACTCACATTTCCCCCTCCCAGCTGCAAGAGCCCCTGGGTCCCTAGTTAGAGGGGGTGGCTTTAAGGGAAGGGAAGAAACAGGGATGGGGGGCTCTACCCAGTCTCTATCCCTCTGGGGGCTGTGGCTGGCATCTTGCCAATCTTCCTTCCCCTCAACCACCACCTCCAGGCTACCCACCTGATTGCCCAGGGCTGCCAGGAACCAGGATGGAGAATTCTCACCTGGCTTCCAGGGGACTCTTGAGGGGTGGAGGTCTGGGGGGAGAGGGAAGGAGGACAGGGCCCCCACCCCACCCCCGGGGGGCCACGCCGGACGCCACCGAGTGCTCACAGAGCTGAGACGACAGATGCTTTTAATGGGGCCCGGCGGCCTGCTTGCCCTTAGCGCCTGGCCGGCCCTTTCTGGGGGCCGAGGCGCCCCCTTTCTTCCTGCCGGGGGGCGGCGCGGGCCGCGGGCCGGGGGCGTCGTCCTCCTCCAGGGCCTTGAAGTTGAAGAAGAGGTCGGCGAAGGACACGGTGTCCAGGACCTCGGGCACACTGTAGTCCACGTCCAGCAGCTCGTCGGGCAGGCGCAGCGCGCGGATGTCGCCGCCGGGCGGGCCGGGCCCGGGGGGCTGCGGCGGGGGGCGGCCCTCGGCCTCGGGGGCGACCGGCAGGCAGTCGAACAGCTTCATCGCGTCCTCCAGCAGCACCTTCTCGGGCAGCGCCAGCGGGGACCGCGGCTCCCCGGGGGTCCCCGCCGCGGGGGGCTGCTCCCCGCCCTGCAGCTGGCTCAGGCGGCCCTTGAGGTAGCCGTAGGTGCTGGGGGGCAGCGGGGGGTCGGGGGGCACCGTGATGAGGAGGAGCTTGTCCTTGGGGGGCGCAGGGGGGCCCGGGCCTTCCTTGGCGGCGGGCGGGGGGTGGCGGCGGCGGCGGCGGTGGGGGCGGCGGCAGCTCGGCCAGGGCCGGGGGTCCCCCCTCGCCCCCCACGAAGCTCAGGGCCTCGGGGCCGGCGCCCACGGGCGGGAAGTAGGGCATGAGGTACTGGGGGGCGCCCGGGGGCGGCGGGTAGTGGGGGTAGGGCGCGGGCGGCTCCGCGAGGTAGGTGCCAGGGGAGGCGGGCGCCCCGGCCAGCTTGTACAGGGTGGACTGGCCGAAGTCCGAGCTGACCCACTCGATCCGGTAGATGCGGGGGTCGAAGAAACACCCGCAGGGCGCCATCTGGAAACCTGGGGGCCGGGAGGGGGCCCTGAGGAAGGCAGCTCGGGGGGCGTGGCCCTGCCCGGGACCCAGTTTCGAGGCTCCCTGGGACACTCTGGGTACAGGTTTGAGAGGGGCTGGGGCCACTCGAACCCCCTTCCTCTTCTCCTGGGGGGCGGGCGGAGGGTCCTGCATACCTGCTGGGGGCGCGGGGAAGGTCTCTTTGTCCGGGTTTGGGGGGTGACACGGCGCCAGGGACCCTGGGGATAGAGGCAGGTGGTGGGTGGGGTCTGGAGGGGTGCGGGTGGGACCCCCTGCCCTGGACACTGCCCCCTGGCTCATACCCACAGCGGGAAGGGGCTCTGGGCAGGTGGGCGCGGGCTGGCCGCCGGGACCCCCGGGGCCGTCACCGTCCTGGGGACCCACAGCTCCGTAGAAGGGCTTGGGGTGCTGCATGGGGAGGTGGGGCCCCAGCAGGCAGCCCGGGGAGGGGGGGCAGCAGGGGGAGCACAGGCGGCCGTCCCGGGGAGGACTCAGAGCTCTGCCAGGTTCTGTTTGCCCCGTTACTCGGGCACCGGGTTCCATGTGGGCCACGGCCCACCAGCCGGCTGGGTTCCGGGTAGCAGCGTGGGGGGTGGGGCTGGACAGGAGTCGGGCGGGGAAAGCCCAGGGTGCTGGACACAGTGCTCGGTGCCTCCAGCCCTTCACCTCTACCAGCGATGCAGCGGCCACCTCCTCCAGGCAGTCGGCCCAGGTGGCCTCCTCCAGGCAGCCTTCCTTGACCTAGCTACACTCGTGCTGGGCTAAGCCCCTTTTCTGATCAGGGCCTCTTAGGGCCTGAGACAGGCGGTGGAAGCTTCCGTGAGTGGGGACAGAGGGAGAGAACACTGGGGCGGGGTGGGGTGGGGCCGGGGGAGGAAGATGAGCCCCTGAGCCCGGAGAGGGAAGGTCAAGAGAGCAGGCAGGTGGCACCACGGCTTTGCAAGAATAAAATTTATTGCTTGCTTCCCCCCGGGGGCAGCAAGGGGGGGCTTGGCTCATGCCCCCCCCACTCCTCCGTCCCCAAGTCTACTTGTAGGCGTTGGCTTTGTGCTTCGGCAGGAAGACGAAGTTGGGGGGCACCGGCCCCAGGAGCATCTCGCTGTGGGCAGGAAGGTGGGCGAGGGCCGGGTCAGGCCTGGGGTCTGGGCGCCCTCCCCTTCCCCCCTTCCCCCCCGGCACAGCCCCGCCGGGCACCTGATGCGGATCCAGTCGGCCGCCTTCTGGCTGGCCATGAGCGTCTCCATGTAGTCGCGGCCCAGGTAATAGGGCGGCCGCTCGTTGATGCGCTGCGGGAGGCGCTCCAGGAGCCCCACGGGCACGTACCTGTGGGGAGCGGGGAGGGCGGGGTTGGGGCTGCTCCCTGCCCCCCTCCCGCCCCTGCACAGGAAGCCCCTCCCGGCCCTGCACCCCCCCACCTGCACAGGAAGGACAGCCACTCCAGGAGGAAGCGGCGGGTCTTCTCCACGCCCTGCGTGTCCGAGCCCCAGTGCTCCAGGCCGAAGTGTGTGAAATCCCGAAGCACGTCCAGCCGCTCCGAGGACGAGATGTCCCAGTGCCGCTGTTCCTTGATCTCGGTGAAGAGCCACGGCTTCAGCAAGGCGCCGCTGTGGGCGGGAAGGTCACAGGTCACTGCCCCTGGTTGGGGGGGTGGCGAGGTGGGTGGCGAGGTGGGGGGGGTACTGAGTCTGCCTGCAAGGGTGGGGCCGCCAGCACTCTCTGCATGCTGGGAAATCCAGCTTTCTCCCAACACTGGGCACTGACACTCCCCTTCTCCCCCCACCAGGAAAAAAGCCAAGAACCAGCTGGGGGCCAGAAAGAGGGTGCAGTGGGTAGGAAGCTTGCTTTGCACAAAGCTGACCTGGACCCCATCCCTGGCATCCCACAGGATCCCCTGAACTCAGAACTTAGGTGTGGCCCTCAAACAAACAAAACCCCGGTTGGCCTCTCCCACCCCCACCTGCTTGGGGAACTCTGGGGGTCCCACGGTGTCCCTGCATCGCCCCCTGCCGGCAGCCGTGCCCACTCACCGGGCAATCATGACGCCTGCCACCCCAGTCTGCAGGGCGCGGTTGGCATCCTCGAAGGAGAGAATGTCCCCGTTTCCTAGGGAGACAGAGGCAGGGGCTCCGGGAGCTGCAGGCGGGGCAGGCTCCTGGGGGTCTCCGGGAGCTGTGGGTGGGGGGCTCCGGGGGGCGGAGGGGACGCACCAAACAGGGGCATGGGGCTGGCGGCCGACACGCACTGCTGGATGTAGGCCCAGTCGGCCCCGCGGGTGTAGCGCTGCTCCCGGGAGCGGCCGTGGAGCTGCAGGAGAGGCGCGGGCCGGGCCAGGGGGCCGGGAAGGGACAATCAGACCAAGCGTCGGGGTCGGGGAGGCCCGAAGACAACCCCGGGGGGCCCAGGCTGGGAACGGACGGCGCTGGGGAGGCGAACGGGGGAGGCCCCAAGACCCACCGTGACCAGGGCCGCCCCCCAGTCCCGCAGCTCGGGCAGCAGCCGGTGTGCCAGGTTCACACGCTCCTGCACCCCCGTGCGGATCTTCACGGTCACCGGCACATCCAAAACCTGCAGGCGGGCCAGGGGTCAGCAGGGCGCGCAGAAGGGCAGGGTGGGGGGCACGCGTTGGGCTCGGGCTCTACCTGGTTCATGCCGCGGACAATCTGCTGGAACTTGGCTGTGCGGTTCATGAGGGCGCAGCCCCCGCCCTGAAGGGAGATGAGGGATGATGTGGGGAGAAAAGGCCCTCATGGCCCACCAGAGTCCCATTCCCAGCCCAGATGGGGAAAACTAGGCGGGAGGGGGCCACCTGGGAGCCAGGGGGACTGGCCTGGGCCGGCGAGGCCCCGCCCCGGCAGGGCAACCCTCAGTGAAGCCCCGCCCCATGCCAGGCCCCACCCCTAACAGGCCCTTGCTCAACCCTGAAGCCCCACCCCATTCAAATTCAGGCCCCACCCACTGAGGCCCCGCCCCTCTGCAAGCTACACCAGGCACCACCCAGCTTAGGCCCCGCCCCTTGCAGGTCCCACCCACACACCCAGTCAGCCTCTACCTTCTTATACACCAGGTCAATGGGGCAGCCAACGTTAATGTCGACGAAGTCCACGTCAATGGTGCGGTTCAGAAGCTCTGCGCACTTGGTCATGGTGTCTGGGAAGGCTCCCTCGAGCTGGGGGTCCGTATTTGCGGGGGAACACATCTTCATTTCTCCAGCCCCACCCCCCGGGGAGACACCTCGCCCCACAGGGACACTCCTTTGCCCTTAGGGGTGCACAGGGCCAGTGTTCCTGGGGAGGGTCGGAAGGTGGCTAAACCTGGAAGCATCTAGAAACTCTGCCTGGCCTCCTCTTGTAGGCACCTGACCCACCTGGACCCCAAAGATGTCCTCACATGGGTGCCGCTTGAGTAGGGCCCACTCCGACGTCTGTCCCTGCAGCAGGCTGGTGCACATGGCCATCTCCCCACATGTCACGTCCGCACCGAAGCGCTTACAGATCCGCCTAAAAGGCAGGTTCCCGCACTGGGGTGGGGGGAGACAGACGGAGGGAAATGAGGGTGTGGCAGGCAGAGAACCGAATCACGTGGGGCAAGGGTGGACACTGGGCATTGTCACGGGTCCCAAGCCTCAGCCCAGCCCAGGTGGGTCCTACCGTGGTGAGGGGCGCCAGGTACAATTTGCCACTGATGTCCAGCTGAAAGGAAAAGAATTGCCCACTCAAGCATCGTCCTCCGGCCTGGATTTCAAAGCCTTTCAGCTCCTCATCACGGGTCACTCTGCCCCAGTCGGCTGGGCACCCTTCCACCTTCCAGCAGCCTAGCTGATGTTTGGTTCTCCAGGGCCAGGGAGCTTCTACACAACCGTCAGAACCCCAGCCCCAGGACCCCTTCTTCCGGGAAGCCATTCTCACGGCTGCCTCGTCACCCAGGGCCACACTGACACTTCTGCGGCCCAGTTCCTATTCTTCCCACGCCCCTGCCCTGGTGGGGTGCTCCAGGTGCATACCCGCTTTTTCTCACAGGGCCGGACCCTGATAATGTCCTCATC
This sequence comes from Sorex araneus, assembly GCF_027595985.1. Lineage (NCBI taxonomy): Eukaryota > Metazoa > Chordata > Mammalia > Eulipotyphla > Soricidae > Sorex > Sorex araneus. Next base: position 236,794,436 of record NC_073303.1, read on the forward strand.
TGTCAAGGGCCCGTGAGTTCGCTGGGGGCCACCAGTGGAGGTGCCGGTGTCGGTGTGGGTCCCCCCAGAGTCCGGCGCTGCCCCGTCATGGCCGTCCTGGGTTCCGGCGCCCTCAGGGCCAGCGGCAGGTTGGGGCTGCTGGCCGTGGCAGAGCTGGCGCAGGGCCTGCTCCGCGCGCTCAAAGCGAACCTTGCGTTTGCGCAGCTGCTGCTGCAGAACTTTGTCCAGGCCGTTGCGGACGGGCGGGGCCGCCACCTCTGCCGACACCTCCCGTACCAGGTTCTGGCCGTTGGGCCCCAGATGGGCCCCTGCAAAGCGGCAGGTCACACCATAGGGGCAGCGGCCGAAGGTCTCAAAGAGCACACAGCGGGGGCCCAGGTCGGCCGGCTTGGTCTCCAGGTAGAGCTTCAGGTCGTGCAGGAAGCGGCAGCGGTCCCCAAAAAGGCACTTGGACCCGGATTCCTGCAGAGGGGAGTGACGTCGGCCGATGAGGGCAGGTGGTGAGCAAATCTCATCCCCCTCCCCCAGTCTGTCCCCACTCCCACCCCGGCTTGGAATCCCTAGGTTTGTCAGTCTAGTCCCCTCCCAGGCCTCAGGGTCTCCATTCTATTTTTATTTTTATTTTCTTTTGCTTTTTGGGTCACACCTGGCAATGCACAGGGGTTACTCCTGGCTCTGCACTCAGGAATCATCCCTGGCAGTGCTCAGAGGACCATATGGGATGCTGGCAATCGAACCCGGGTCAGCCGCGTGCAAGGCAAATGCCCAACCCGCTGTACTATTTGTTCCAGCCCCAGGGGTCTCCATTCTAGATGGGGTGCAACAGCAAAACATCTGGGTTAGAGGCTTTGACTGGAAGTTTCTGGAAGTTTCCAGATGTTTCTAGAGGTTTCCCGATATTTCCGGAAGTTCACTCCTGCTACACTCTGGCCGGGGTCTTCATGTGGTACCACTCACCTGGATTAGAGATGGACAGAGCCTGTGTGTGTCGTAGTGCGTGGGCTTCAGGTGGGGCCGGCTCTTGTTCTGGCCCCGGGCTCTTTTTGGAGCCTTCACGTGGTCCCCAGCCTCTGGCTGCTCCCCAGCCTCCTGCTGCTCCCCAGCTTCCGGCGGGTCCTGGGCTACCACCCCCGACTGTTCGTCCTCCCTCTGCCCATCCTCCAGGCGGACGCGCTTGGCTTCAGGCTCAATCGCATTGTTGTCGTCAGCATCTTCAGTCTCAGTTTCCTGGCGGGACTCCTCTGGCCCCCTGGCGTCCAGGAATTCATGGAACTGAGCCTTGGTGGTGAGGTACCTGCAGGCAGAGAGGGACGGGCAAAGGGAGGGTTGTCAGAATCCTTCCTCTGCGGTGGGATCCAATGAACACTGGGAAAGGGGATGGAGAACACGAGCTCCTACTCGGGCTGCTGAAGTTCTGGCTGAGAGCACCCCAGACCAAGGGAAAACTCCTTCTTGTCCCCTAGGGCTTATACCAAGGAGACGGATCTAAACTCCGGGTGTCATGCATGAACATCCCTGGTCACTTAAAGCTAAGAGAAAATTACGAGCCCAAACAGACCTGTGACGGGGCCCATCCTGGTAACCAGGCAAGTATAACAAGTTCCTGCCAGCTGCTGGGACTACAGTACTCACGATGCACCATGTCCACCGGCCAGCCCAGAGGGACTACATTACCCAGCATGCACCGTGACACTGCCAGCAGCTGGACCACACTACCCAGCATGCACAGCGACACCGTCAGCTGGACTACATCACCCAGCACGCACCGTGACACCACCAGCACCACCACCATCAGCTGGACTACATCACCCAGCATGCACCATGGCCCGCCTAAACCCCGCCCACCCCAGCACGTTTCTCCGCGCAGATGACAGCCCTTCAACGTGCTCTGTCTCCCATATCGCCGGCAACCTCCGGCTGGAGGTATGGCTAGAAACAAAATGCCTCTGAGCTTCCCACTCGGGATCGGCTGCCCCCATTACCCGGCATGCCTCGCTCGCACTAGGCTACGGGTGCCGGGAAGGCCCCTGAGGGTCTCTTCCCCGCGCTCCTTCGTCCCCCGTCCCAGTAACTCACTGAGGTTTAATAGGCGCAACCCCCCGTTCTGGTGCGCTGGCTCCTGAGTCTCCGCTACTACCACTCTCTGCAGGGGCCTCTGATGTTTCCTCCGATATTCCCTCCGCCATCAGCCTCCCTCGCGCCGGTTTAGGAGCGTGGCGGGAAGGACTTCCGGATCGCGCGTGCACCTACCCCTTTCCCCGGGCCGCGCTGAGCTACTGCGCATGCGCATGCCCATGCCCGCGGTGCTCCGAACTAAGCTGTCGCGCGTGGTGACGTAGGGGGCGGGACGGTGAGGTCACGTGACCCGGCGTCTATGGTTCGGAGGCGGTGTTCTGTGCTCACCACGAGTTTGCACTCAGGAATTACTCCTGGCGGTGCTCGGGGATCCTATAGGAAACCGGTGATCGAACCCGGGTCTGCCGCGTGCAAGGGAAACGCCCTCCCTGCTGAACTATTGCTCTGGCCCTCGCTCGAGTAGTGCTGCGGTAGCGTTTAGACGCTCAGTTCCAGCACTTTGCTGCAGTTCTGTTGAAATGATTCGTTCAGTGGGACTGGAGCAATAGGAGAGCGGGAAGGGTTCTTGCCTTGCACACGGCCGACCCATATTTGATCATTGGCATCAAGTAGGGTCTCACGAGCACCGTCAGAAGTGCTCCCTGAGCTCAGAACCCGGATCCCTTAAGCATCGCCGGATGTGCCCCCAAACAAAAAATATTAAAATGAATCACTTAATTGGGTTCCTGGGGTTGCCAGACGCACAGCGGGACAAGGGCACTTGGCTTGCACGTGGCCGACCCGGGTTCAATCTCAGACATCACCTAGGGTCCCCTGAGCACCAACAGGAGTGAGCCCGGAGTGCAGAGCCAGGAGTAACCCCTGAGCACTGCCGGATGTGGCCCCCTGACAAAAACAACAAATTGCCAATTTAAAAGAGTAGTAGCTGATGGGGCTGGAGCGATAGCACAGCGGGTAAGGCGGTTGCCTCGCACGCGGCCAACCCAGGTTCGATTCCCAGCATCCCATATGGTCCCCCGAGCACCGCCAGGAGTAATTCCTGAGAGCAGAGCCAGGAGGAACCCCTGTGCATGGCCGGGTGTGACCCAAAAAGCAAAAAAAAAAAGTAGTAGCTGAGCTGAGCCCTAGATTAGTAACAGCGTGTTGGAGGAATGGTGCCTCCCTGAGGACTGTGTGAGGACTGGCTCGGAGTCCAGCCAGCGAGGGAAGGGCATGAGGGTCTTTTGTGCACCTAACGTTCTTAGACCAGGGGGGCGGAGTGATAGTATAGCGGGTAGGGCGTTTGCACGCATCTGACCCGGGTTCGATTCCTGCCATTCCACATGGTCCCCCAATGCTCCACCAAGAGTAATTACTGAGCATCGCTGGGTGTGGCCCCAAAAGAAAAAAAATTAAAATATAAAAAATATTAAATTAACAAAACAGTTCTTAGAGCCCTGTGCCCATTAGGGGGAGAGCAGTGTCCATTTTCTTGCCTTTAGGAACACCCAGCACAGGAAATTTAGCTTGTCTGGGACATGGTCTCCTCAGAGTCCGCGCTCGGGTCCAAGTCGGCAGACCACGTGCCCGGACATACCTTGTGTCTCCCACAGAAGATGCGGTTGGTCCTTCCATGGAACATAAGGAACAAGTCCTCCAGATTGGGGGGACGTTGTCTCCCCAGGACCTCAAATCTGCTTTCTCTCCTGGGGGCTGTTTCTTGCAGAACCTCCTCTCTTTGTTGTAATAACTAATTCCTTTCCAACATGGGTGGGGGTTTCCATAAATAATAACTGACACAATTCAATGGTGACTGTTCCTGTCCCTTATCACCCCAAAATTTTTACTGGTGTGTGTGTGGGGGGACACACTGGGCAGTGATCAGGACTTATTCCTGGCTCTGTGTGCAGGGCTCACGCCTACCTAGGGCAACCTTCTGCAGTGGTCAGCTCACAGGGGCTGAAAACCAATTTTCCCTAAACTTAGAAACAGAAGCCACTGGTTGTGGGGGGGGACCAGGAATCAGTCTGTCCCTGGCCTCGATTGCCCTCTGTCGGCCACTTTGGGAATCACACCACCTCAACCTGGGGAGGGGGGGTGCAGGGAGGGCGGACTTCGATTTTGGAAACCAGAGATGTTTGTGTTGGGCCACACTGTGTGGTCCTCAAGGGGTTACTCCTAGCTTGGTACCCAGGAGTCACTCCTGAAGGTGTTCGGGGAACTGGATGGTACCTGGGATTGAACCCGGAATTGGTCCCGCATCGCATGCGCCTTCACTTCTGTCCCGTCCCGAGCGCGGTCCTGCTCCTGGCTCATCCTTTTTCTCTGGCTGCCCTCTTTGCCCTCCTCAGAAAGTGTTCAGTGCCCCCTAGAGCCTAGATGGGGAACAAGGACTCCCCCACCACTGCCTGAACGCTTTCAAAGTATGTGCATTTGGGGAAACTGAGGCACCAGGGAAGGGGGGGCAGACGGTGTCCCAGCTGGCACCTGGAGAAGATGGCGACTTGGAGGGAGCTTCCCCAGGCCCCCCTGAGCCCCATCATCCTGACCTGGAGTTGGAGGAGGAAGGCAGATGGGGAAGGACACGGCCAGGTGCAGGGGGCGAATAGGTGTTTGGGGTGCTGCTTCTCCTCTGGGGGGTGCTGGTGTGCTCCCTGCGCCTGGCTCCACCTGGGGGCCTCTCTTTCTGCATCTCCTTCTCCTGTGCTCCGGCCTCTCCCTCTGCGTTTCTGATTATTCGTTTTATGTTTTTTCTCTGCATTTCTCTGTTTTGGTTTGCGGGTTTGTTTCCTCTGTTTCCTTCTCCGTCTCTCCCCCCTCTGTCTGTCTCTCCTCTCTCTGTCTCTCTCCCCCACCTCTGTCTCTGTGTCTTTCTCCCTCTGTCTCTCTCCCTCCCCCGTCTCTGTCTCTCGCTCCACTGTCTCTCTCTTGCTCCTCTCGTCTGTCCCCTCTGTCTCTATGTCTGTCCTTGTCTTCTCATCTTTCCTGGGCCAAGCTGATGGGGGTGGCCGTGGCAGGGCCAGTGCGGCCCGGGCTGGGTGCCCGCTGTCGTGGGGCTGCCCCGGATTTGAGCTACACCCCTTTATCTGGGTCGCAGCTGCCTCTTATCTCCTGGCTCCAGGACACGAGCTGGGGATTAGGGCCATGGGGTGGGCCGGGCGTGTGGAGGAGGGAGCTGGGGACCAGGTGTTGGCATGCTGTGCGCGTATGCACGCGCGCACATGCTTGTGTGTGTGTGTGTGTGTGTGTGTGTGTGTGCGCGCACCTGCTTATCATGCCTGTGAGTGCCGTGATACCTGACTGTGGGAGCTCGTTGTGTGTCTTTTGTGTGTGCAGGCTGGTCTGTCCGTGTCTCTAGTGTGTCTGCGTGCTAAAGTGAGCTCTTTGGGGGACTGGAGCACAGTGGGTAGGACGTTTGCCTTGCATGCAGCTGACCCGGGTTCGATTCCCAGCATCCCACATGGTCCCCTGAGCTCCGCCAGGAGTAATTCCTGAGTGCAGAGCCAGGAGTAGCCCCTAAGCATCGCCAGGTGTGACCCCCCCCAAAATAAATAAATAAATAAATAAATAAATAAATAAAAATAAAGTGAGCTCTTTGTGGCTTTTATTTGGACTGAGTGCCACACCCGGCAGTGCTCAGGGCTGACTCTGGGCTCTGTGCTCAGCGATCACTCCTGGAAGTGTTCGGGGAAATCTATAGGGTGCCAGGGATTGAACCCGGGTTGGCTGTGTGCAAGGCAAAGCGCCCTCCTGCTGACCTATGGCTCCAGCCCCAGTGTTTGTGGCTTTTGCCTGTGTGTTTGTGTGTGTGCACGTTTTATCCGTGTGTGAGTGTGTACCAGACATGGCTTGTGTGTGACTTGTGTCCATGTGTGTTGGGTGTGAATTACTCGCTGAGTGGGTTTGTGCATCTCTTATGAACAAGCTGTGCCACAAATGCCCTGTGTGCATGTGTTCACATGTGTGTGTTTAGTGTGCGCATGTCATGTGGATCACAGGTGGCCTGTCTGTGATGTGTGTGCATCTAGTGGTACACATGTGTGTCTTGTGTGGTCCAGTGTGTGTCCAGTGTCAGTCAGCTCGTGTGTGGCCCAGATGTGTCTATCATCTGTATGGCATGTGCACCATGAAGGGCCCGTTTTGTGCATCCAATGGTTCATGTGTGTCTCATGTGTCTCATGTATGTGTCTCACATGTGTGCCATGTTTGTGCTCTGTGTTTGTCTCTTATGTTGTGTGTATATCTCATGTGTGTATCATGTGTGTGTCATGGGTGTATCATGTATGTATCATGCATATCTTCTGTGTGTCTTGGGTTCCGATCATGGCTGAGGAGAGTGCAGGGCGCGTGTGTGGGCCCCAGCGCCGCCTGATGACTTTCCCGCATGCCGCCCCCAGTGGCTGGGTCAGGTCTCGCCCTGTGACCTGCGGCTGCAAACAGCCGCGTGGGGAGGGGCGCTCAGCTCTGCTTTTCCCATTGCCGCCAGGACCCCCCCTCCTTCCTGCCGCCCACACGCTCCGGGGGCCCCCCTGGGCTCCTGAGCACCCCCAGCGGCGGCTGCCTGGCGGGGGACTTGCTGTATGGCAGTGTCATTAGCGAGTCACTGACGGCTGCGCTGGAACCCCCAGTTGACTTTGAGCGACGCTTCAGCAGGACCCGGAGTTTTCCCAGCTGGCTTGGGGGGATGACAGACACCCCTCACCCCAGGGACCCCCCTGTGCAGAGAGCCACCACGGAGCCACCTGCAGATGGGGAAACTGAGGCAGGGTGCTGAATCACCATGTAGACAGCAGATGAGGACCTCATCTACATGGGAGTGGCACGAGGGACAGAGAGGGCGCGGGGCCACCCCCACCCCCACACAGGGCAGGTCCCTGGTCCCTCAGGACCTGGCCCAGCCCCTGTGCTAAGATGGAAACTTCTCCATGAGCCCAAAACTGGGTGTGGGCTGTCAGTGCCCCAGAACCCCAGCTGACCTCTGTTGGAGAAGGGAACCCCACCCTGGGTCAGTGGCCCTGGTGGGGCAGGGAGGGCAGGGGGCCTAACATTCCAGAATCATCAGCCTGGGGTTGGAGTCTCTTCCTTGCTGTGTGACCTTATGCCAGTGTCTTGACCTCTCTGAGTCTTGGGTTCCACAAGTGCCAGGGGGACACAGAGCCGGCAGGGGAGAAGGGAGCATTGCCTGGAGAGATTTCCAAGATGCAAAACCAATTTCTGAGCAAACACAGAGTAGTGTGTGTGTGGGGGGGGAGGGCAGAGATGGCAGTGGGCAGGCGGCTGGACGTCAGGGGGTCCTGGAGGCTGCAATCCTATTTTTCCTCCACTTTGGGCCTCAGTTTCCCCAGTTGCCAGTCCCTTCCCAGCTAAAAGAAGCTTGCGGGGGCTGCTGGGGGCACTTTGAGGTTCAGACCTGCCCCGGGGCCGGCGCCTGGGTCTGGGTTAAAAATAAAGCATTGTAAACACCTGTGATTGCTGCGCCCCTGCCGCCCGAGCACCAGACAGCAGGGCAGCGCGGGGAGGGGGGGCTGTGAACCCCCAGTTCCTGCTTGGGTGTGAGTCAGCCAGTGTGATGTTGGCGAGTGTCTGTCACCGCCTGTCCAGGGGGTGACAGACTGTGACTGAGTGGCAGAGAGTGACCGGAGGGGGCGGGGCGTTCTGGGCTGGATGAGGTGACAGGGGTGGGGGGTCGGGCAGCAGGGGGCTGGGAGGGGGCGCCTGGAGCTCCTGGACCCCCATAGAGCGGGCCCTGGTCCGGGGGGCAGGGAGGTCAGTGAGTGTCTGAGTCTGACACCCCCCCCCAGGTGCGAGTGTGTGACAAGGAATCTGCATCCAGGGGGAGGTGGTCTCCGGGGTCCCCTCCCGCCTCCAGCCCACCCCCTGCTCCCCCAGCCAACGGTGCCCCAACACAGGGAGGGGGAACAGGGCCCTTTCAAGTGGCCGTTGCCAAGGAAACCGTTTTACGAGCGTCCACATGGCGGGCACATGTGTGCACCCCGGGTGCCCCCCCTAGTCCCCCATCAGCAGGCCCTGCCCCCACGGCCCCGGCCAGGGCACCGCGCGGGGTGAGCGGGAGGTGGCCAAAGGGCAGCTGGTGACAGCTTAATTGCGGGGGGGTGTGTCCAGGGCAGCATCCCGTGGAGTGACCCTTTTGCACTGACCAGCATGGATTTTTTTTTTTTTTAGTTTTTGGGTCACACCCAACAATGCTCAGGGTTTATTCACTGCTCAGTGCTCAGGGATCACTCCAGGCAGGGCTGGGAAGGGGCGGGGTGGGGGGAGCCTGTGGGGTGCCCGGGGTCGAACCCAGATCAGCAGCAAGCAAGGCAAGCGCCCTCCCGGCTGGACTATCAAACTCCGGCCCTGAATACTTTTTTTTTTTTCAAAGAAGGGGCACTTTTGTCGTTGTTTACTGCTCCACACCCAGTGATGCTCAGGGATCACCCCCGGTGGTCTTGGGGTCCCTCTGGGGTGCTAGGGGTCAAACCTGGGTGCTAAGGATCAAATGCTCTGCCCGCTGTAGTCTCACTCCAGCCCTTTCGGGGTACTTTGGGGGCGAGCAGGAAGGGTGTCTGCCTTGCAGATGGGTGACCTGGATTTGGTCCTGGGCACCCCACAGGGACCTCTGAGCCCCACTGGGCATGAGTACCTTTCTGAGTACCTCTGGGTGTAGCCCCAAAACAAAGACAATACAATCTTTGTAATTTTTTTTTCTAAGAAAGAAGGCTTGGGGCTGGAGCAATAGCACAGCAGGGAGGGCATTTGCCTTGCACACAGCTGACCCGGGTTTGATTCCCAGCATCCCATATGGTCTTGTGAGCACCGCCAGGGGTAATTTCTGAGTGCAGAGCCAGGAGTAACCCCTGTGCATCACCAGGTGTGACTCAAAATGCAAAAAAAAAAAGAAAGAAAGAAAAGAAAGAAGGCTTACTTTTATTTGTTTGGGTTTTGGGTTGCACCCAGCAATGCTCAGGGCTAACCCCTGGCTCTGCAATCAGTAGTGACTTTTTTTTTCTTTTTGGGTAGCACCTGGTGATGCTCAGGGGTTACTCCTGGCTCTGCACTCAGAAATTACCCTTGGCGGTGCTCACAAGACCATATGGGATGCTGGGAATCGAACCCGGGTCAGCTGTGTGCAAGGCAAACGCCCTACCCGCTGTGCTATCACTCTGGCCCCTTAGCATGACTCTTGGCAGTGCTTGGGGACCCTATGGGATGCCGGGGATCGAACCCGGGCTTGGCTCCCTCAGAGCCAGTGCCCTCCCCGCTGTCCTGCTGCCCTGGTCCCTGGCTCAGCACTCAGGTAACCCTCCTGGAGAACTCTCGGGGTGGGGGTGGGGCATATGGGATGCCAGGAATGGAACCCGGGTTGGCAGCATGCCAGGCAAGCGCCCTACCTGCTGTATAATCGCTTCAGCCCACCCCAGTTTGTGTCTTTTGAATTATTTTTTTAGGGCGGGGGGCACACCCAGCAGTGTCCAGGGGCTACTCCTAGCTCTGCTGTGCCGAGTTGCTTCTTACAGTGCTCAGGGGAGCACGGAGTGCCAAGGTTTACACACAGGGCTCCAGAATGCAAACTCTAGGCTCTGACCCCAAACCCCACGACGTGAGGCTGCACAGACCCCCGCCTCAGTGCATATGTGCATGTGTGTGAACATCGAGCCTTCACACCTGTGGTCTGTGAGTGGGTGCCAGGCTTGGATACTTTGTAAGAAATGGGTGAGATGGGGCTGGAGTGCATTTGCCTTGCACACAGCCAACCCAGGTTCAATCTCCAGCATCCCATTGGGTTGAGCACCGCCAGGAGTAATCCCTGAGCACAAAGCCAGTTGTCAGCCCTGAGTACTGCTGGGTGTGGCCCCAAAGCAAACAAATAAAACAAAATCAAAGATCGGGGCCGGAGAGGTAGTCCAGCAGGTAGGACGCTTGCCTTGCATACGACTGACCCAGGTTCAATTCTGTGCACCCCTCCTCAATGGACCCCAGAACACCACCAGGAGTAATCCCTGACCACGCTCAGGTGTGACCCAAAAACTAAACAAAAAGAGGGGGCTGGAGCAATAGCACAGCGGGTAGGGCATTTGCCTTGCACGCGGCTGATCCGGGTTTGAGTCCCAGCATCCCCTATGGTCCCCCGAGCATCACCAGGAGTAATTCCTGAGTGCAGAGCCAGGAGTCATCCCTGAGCATCGCCAGGTGTGACCCCAAAAGAAAAAAAACCTAAACAAAACGAAAAAAGAAATGGTGTGATTGCTGAGCGTGCATCATGGACCAATGAGGGTGCGTCACTCATGTTCTAGGTCACTGGGGCAGCGACCCTGGAGGGTTCCAGAAGGCAGGTGAGGTCGTGCAGGATCAGGGGCGAGGAGTGTGTGTTCGGGGCCCAGGTGAGCCCAGGAACCAGTGCACACCCCTCGGGTGTGGTTGGGCTCCCTGAGTGTAGGTGTGTTAAGATGGGCATGGTGGCGGGGTGACCTCGCCAGGAACAAAAGCTCGGGGCTGTGTGGATAAGCGGCCCCCGGATTCACACCCTTCCTGCCAGCCTGGCCATCGAGACAGAGTGCAGTCACACCCAGCAGAGCCAGAACGGAGCAATAGTACAGCGTTTGCCTCTCACATGGCCAGCTCAGTTCGATCCCCACCACCCCATAGGCTCCCCCAAGCACCACCAGGAGCAATTCCTGAGTGCAGAGCCAAGAGGAATCTCTGAGCATTGCCTGGTGTGACCCAAAAATGAAAGAAAAACAACACACACACACACAAAAAAAAAAAACAGCAAGGTGGACACATTCTCATTCCATCCCCAGTACAACTCCATAGTGATTTGTGGATTGTATCCTAGAGACAGATGGGGAAACTGAGGCATGGGAGACACCCATGGCTGTCAGACACCCCCGGGGGACCCATATGTGGTTCTGAGGATCACACTTGGGTCAGCCATAGTAAGGCAGTGCCCTATCCACTGCATTTGGGGCTGGAGTAATAGCACAGCCGGTAGGGCATTTGCCTTGCACACGGCAGACCCGGGTTCGATTCCCAGCATCCCATAGCGTCCTCTGAGCATGGCCAGGAGTTAATTTCTGAGTGCATAAGCCAGGAGTAACCCCTGTGCATCGCCGGGTGTGACCCGAAAAGAAAAAAAAAAAAGAATCACTCCTATCCACTACATTCTCTCTCTGGCCCCTGTAGTTTTTCCTTTTTCTTTTGGGCCACACCCGGCAGTGCTCAGGGATTACTCCTGGCTCTGCACTCAGGAATTATCCCTGGTGGTGCTCAGGGGACCCTATGGGATGCTGGGAATCGAACCCGGGTCGGCCATGCAAGGCAAACACCCTACCCGCTATGGTATTGCTCCAGCCCCTAGTCTTTTCTTTTTTTGGATCACACCCGGCAATACTCAGGGGTTACTCCTGGTTCTGCACTCCGAAATTTGCTCCTGGTGGGCTCAGGGAACTGGGGATCAAACGGGGGTCAGCCTCATGCAAGATATACACTCTACCCATTGTACTATCTGTCTGGCCCCCTTTAGCTCCCTTTAAAAATTATTTATTATTTATTATTTTGGTTTTCATGGCAGGGCCTGGCTGGCTCCCTGTAGCGTATTCGATATGCCAAATACAGTAACAATGATGGGTCTCATTCCCCTGACCCTAAAAGAGCCTCCAATGCTGCACCGTTGGGAAGGACGAGTAAAGAGAGGCTGCTAAAATCTCAGGGCTAGAACGAATGGAGACGTTACTGGTGCCCGCTCGAGCAAATCGATGAACAACTGGATGACAGTGATACAGTGATTTTGGTTTTGGAGGAGTTACAGCTGGCTCTGCGCTCAGGAATCACTCCTGGCAGTGCTCGGGGGACCTTTATAGAGTGCCGGGAATAGAACGCAGGTGAGTACATCCAAGGCTTTCTCTGCTGTGTTATGTCTCCCGCCCTGTCCCTCCGCCTTGACGCGCGCTCATGGCATAACCCCCCTCCCCATTCACCGTGCACCCACTCACATTCCCAAGAACGCCCCCACGGGGCTCGTAGGACTGTGGGCGAGGCCGCGGCAATGCCCCTTGGAACTGGGTCCCCCACGGGAAGCCGTCCAGGGCCCTGAGGAGGCGTCTACTGGGTGTGTGCATGTACCCAAACAAATCCCCAGGCTGGCTGCGCTCGAAGGAATGCAGACGACCAGGGTCTGAGGGAGGAGGCCCTACGAAATCAGGCGGAGGGAAGAACCAGACCACCCAACCCCAGGAATGCTCTGCAAGAGGACAGCTGGGAAAGGGATGCTGAGGGGAGTCGGGCCCTGGGAACTAAACCGGCGTGGGCGTGGCCAGATAACCACGCCCTTCATTCAAGCCCCGCCCCTCGCTCGCCCGCGAGGCCGCGGCTGGGCGCCAGGGGGCGCTTTGGGAACGCAGAGCCGTCGAGCCCCGGGTCCGGTGGGTTCCCGGCCGAGGCGGGCAGAGGCTTTTGCAGCCCAGAAGGGCGCGGTCTCCCCAGCCAGGGGCTGAGAATTGACCCTGGGTCCACTTTGAAGGAAAGTGGATGGGGGCACTGTGAATAGTGGGGTATCGTCTTCTGTTGGGGTTTTCTGGGGGGTGGTATTTGGGGTTTTCGGTCGGGGGGGGCTACATCCCGCGGTGCTCAGGGCTGACTCCCGGTTGGGCAGCCTGGGATCACTCCTGGTGGTGCTCCGGGGACCCCATCGAGGACCCAACCTGGCCCAGTGCAAGGCAAGCGCCCTCCCCACTGAACTATCGCTCCGCCAGCACCACCCCCACTCCTTAATTTGTTAGAGGGTCTCTTGCTGTCTTAGGGGAAAATCTAGGATCTTTGTTCTTTGCTGTTTTGTTTGTCTCTTGGTTTTCCGGAGGGCTATTATTCGTTTTTATTATTTTTTTCCTTGTTTTGGAGATGGCCACTGCCAGCATTGCTCAGGGGTTTCTCCTGATTCTGTACTCAGGAATCACCCGTGGTGGGGTCCCCGGAACTCTATGGGACCCCAGGGTTGTGTGCAAGGCGAGCGCCCTCCCAGCTGTGCTACGGGGCCCCGGAGGGGAGGCATGGTTTAGATTTCTGGAAAGTGAACCTGGAGGGGGCGGGGAGCACCCCCATCCCTCTTTGAGGTGGAACTGGGACATTCCCGATGCTCACCAACCGTCGGGGGGTCCCAACCTGCTTTTCATTGTATTTAAAAATTATTTTTTAAAACACTGAATCACCTTGAGATACATAGTTACAAAGTTGTTGGCTGGGTTTCATCATGCAGTGTTCCAACACCCGCCCCTCCACCAGTGTACATTTCCCACCGCCCATGTTCCCAATTTCCCTCCCGCCACTCCCTTTCCAACGTGCTCCTTAGTCCTGGGGAGGGAGGTGATCTTGGTCCCCTGGGGGATGCGTCGTCGGGGCCGCTGGGGCGGCGGGGGGGGGTTGGGGGGAACCAGCCGGGAGGTGCAGATCTGCAGATTCCCTTGGGATTGTTCTTTTATGGTTCCTTTTTCCAGCCACACGCGGCGGTGCTCAGGGCTGACTCCTGACTTTGCGCTCAGGAATCTCTCCTGGTGGTGCCCAGGGGACCCTACGGGGTGCCGGGGATGGAGCCCGGGTCGCCCCCGGTGCCAGGCAAGCGCCCTCCGCTGGGCTGTCGCTCCGTTCCTCTCCCTGGGGGCCCTCTTGGCGTGCGGATTTCCGGGCCGCGGGGTTCTCGGGATGGAGTGGGGGGGGGGCGAGCTCTCGCAAGGAGACCAGGTTCTCCGTGGAGGGTGTGGGGGACGCAGGAGAGCTGGAACCCGCGCTCCTGGAGTCAGCCCCCTTCCCCCCCAGCTTTGCAGCTCCTACCCCACGCAGGGATGCTGTTGGGGAGGGGTCGTCTGGGAGCACCCCCCCCGGGAGCCCCGGGGAGATGGCCGTCTAGGGAGGCTGGGTTAGGGCACGGGCCACCCGTGCCACCTGCGCGCCTCCCGGGGCCCCCCTCGGGCAGGGGCGGGCCGGGGGGCGGCGCCGGGCCGGGAAACCCGAACCCCCGCCCCCCGGGCCCGCCCCCGGCCCCGCCCTCGGCCCCGCGCCCCGGCCAGGCGTCCGCGGCGGGAGAGCGCGCGGTGCCGCCGCTGTGAGCAGCCCCGCGTCCCTGCGGCCGCCGCCCCGGAGACCCCCGCGCCCCGCGCCTCGCGTGCCCGCGGCCGTCCAGGGCCCCCCGCAGCCGCTGCCCCCGGGATGGCCGCTGCCCGCGGCTGAGCCAGCCCCGGGAGTGGGGGGGCCCCCATGGGCCGGTCCGCGCCGCGCCCCCCCCGCGGCCGCCCTCTCCGGCCCGGGCCCCCCCGGGCCCAGGCGGCCCAGATGGTGGGCGCGGCGGTCGGGGTCCGGGCTGGGGCCGGCGCGGGCTGCAGGCACGGCCGGGACTGAACGGGGTCGTCGGGCACCCCAGCAGGTAAGCCAGGGCGGGGTGGGGGGGCGGTCTGAGAAGTTGCGGGGGGTGGCCCAGCCCCAGAAACCAGAGTGGACAAGGGGCGCAACCGGACAGGAGTCTTTTTAATTTTTTTTTTTGCGGGAGGGGGGGCTTGTTTCCAAAAACGGAATTCAGAAGATCCGGGCTTGGGGTGTGCGGGGGAACCAGGCCGTAGCCGGCGGCGCCCGGGTGGGGTCTGCGATCTTTGATGGGACAGTGGTGGGGCGGGGGGTCCGGGTTCGACGGGGCGGGCGCGCCGCCGCTGCCCGGGATCGCCTCCGTGTGCGCCTGGAAGACGGGGCGGAAAGAGGGGGCGGCCGGCACCCCCTCCCCAGCCGCTAGGAGAGGGAGACCTGGCGGGGGCCGGTGTCCGAGGGGTCGCGGGGGGCATCGGGGGCCGGCAGAGTCCGCGCGGGCCGCAGCGCGTTGGCGCTGCCGGCTCGGCCCAGCTGCGCGCAGAAGTAAACATCTGTCACCGGCGCGTTCCAGCCGCGTTCCCTGCGCGCCGCCCGCCCGGGGACACCGTGTCCTCCGGTGAGAGCCGGGCTCCGGGCTGCTGTAGTCGCCTTTTCGGCCACCAGAGGGCGCGACGCCCCCTTTTTGGGGGGTGGGGAGAGGTGGGGGGCGCCCTTTCAGCGCAAAGACTCATCCGCGCTGACTTCCACCCCTCTCCCCCGTCCCAAGCCCCCCAATCCATCTCTTTCTCGGGCTCAGGGCAGACAGTGCGGCCGGGGAGGTGGGGGGAGTCGGGGGTCGGCCGACCCTCCCTGGCCTCGGTGACCCCGCATCTCACCCTTTCATTCTGTAGGCTCGGCCTTGCCTTGCGAGACTGCCCCCTCCCGAAAAAATAAACCCCCCAGAACCAGATGCAGGGAGCGGGGCCCGGGAGGAGCCGGGGAGGGGAGGGGTGCAACAAACACCCCCACTGCTGCCGCCCTGTCCTTGTCCCCTGGACCACGACCCTCTTTGTCTTCCCCGGCTTCAGGCTGAGAAAGCCCGGAGGGGCGACTGGCTAGTAGAGGAAACTACTAAAGGCCAGTTTCTCCCGCCAGCGCCCCCCTCCCAACCTCTTTCCCCGAGGGGGGGTGTGGCTTTGGACACCCCTTCCCCACCCCCTTCCAGGGCTTCTGAGCCGCTGTGGGGCTTCACAGACCTGCCCCGTGACCCCCAAGAGTTCACTGGATCAATAGTTCAAGTGCAGTACATCTTGAACTGGCACAAAATCTACGCCTAGGGGTGCCAGGAAGAAAACCAAGTCGCTCCTCCCTCCACCGTCTTCAGCTGGGTGCAGCGTCTACATCAGCCATCCCCACACACACACACTCCATCAGTGCCTGTCCCTCAGACTTTCAGGCCTCAGGGGGCAGGAGAAGGAAGCAGTTTGCAGCCAGACCCAAGGACACAAACAAAAGATTGTTTCAGCGAAGGTTCGTCAGAAGCAGCCGCACGGCAGGGCGCCCCTGCAGTATGGCCCATCCTGCACAGTCAGGATATTTCAGGGGACCCAGGCTTGCTGCAAGCCCAGGCTGGTGTTCCATGTCCTCCTTCAGGAGAGGAGGGGGCGGGAAAAATTTCCCAGAGGAGGGGCATTGGGGCTGGGGTTGTGAAGGATGCATAGGAGTTTTCCAAGAGTGACGAGCAAGGGCATCTGTGGAGGGTGGGGTGGGGTGGGGAGGCACATGTCATGCAAAGAGATGGACATAATCATTAATTTGAGCAAACCCAAGGCACCAAGGCATGCCTGGGAGGGTCAGGCTGAAGATCTGTATGAGAAGAAATGAGTGGGGACATTTCCCAGGGCATCATGGGAAGGGATAGAAAGAAACACAGAGGAGAGAGATGAAGGCGTCTCTGGACTCTGACCCATTTTGCTGCAGACCTGGAGGGGTGGTGCCCAGGCAGGGATTTGTGTCCTGGACCCCCAGAGTCCAGGGGCTCAGGGGCACAGAGTATCGGTGCCCACAGCTGGGACCGAGCGAGGGACAGGTAGAAGCTTC
Organism: Sorex araneus; assembly: GCF_027595985.1. Classification (NCBI taxonomy): domain Eukaryota; kingdom Metazoa; phylum Chordata; class Mammalia; order Eulipotyphla; family Soricidae; genus Sorex; species Sorex araneus. Next base: position 236,810,921 of record NC_073303.1, read on the forward strand.
TCACTCTGCAGCCGAGAAAGCAGAGGCGGGTGGACCAAAGGGATCTTTCCTTCTTTCCTTTCTGGTTTTTGGGCCACACCCAGCCCTGCTGAGGGATTCCTCCTGGTGGTGCTCGGGGCATCCCTACACTGTGTGGGGGATCGAGCCCAGGTCAGCGACGAACAAGACGAACATCTTCCATCTGCTACTCTGGCTTCAAATGGACCTTTCTGGGCTGGAGCGATAGCACAGCGGGGTAGGGCGTTTGCCTTGCACGTGGCTGACCTGGGTTCGATCCCCAGCATCCCATACAGCCCCTCGAGCACTGCAGGAGTAATTTCTGAGTGCAGAGCCAGGAGTCACCCCTGAGCATCGCCGGGTGTGACCCAAAAAGCAAAAAAAGTAAAACAAAGGGACCTTTATTTCTTTGGGGCTAGTAGAGGGGCCCACCCAGCAGGGCTTCTCCTGGCTCTGCACTCAGGAATTACTCCTGAGGTTGCTTAGAGGACCCTGTGGGATACAGGGATAGAACTGGGTCGGCTGTGTGCAAGACAAACGCCCTCCCTGCTGTGCTATCGCTCTGGCCCAGTGGGACTTTTTCTTTTCTTTTTTTCTTTTTGGGTCACACCCGGCAATGCACAGGGGTCACTCCTGGCTCATGCACTCAGGAATTACTCCTGGCAGTGCTCGGGGGACCATATAGGATGCTGGGATTCGAACCCGGATCGGCCGCGTGCAAGGCAAACTCCCTACCCGTTGTGCTATCACTCCAGCCCACAGTGGGACTTTTTCTTAAGGTTGCCTGGATGGTGAATTGTTATGCCCGAGCTGTGGGGCCGGAACCAAAGGCTCCCCGGTCACCCGGTCACCCGGTCTCCCTCCCGGCACATTCTGGAAACGGGGCCACAGGGCAAGGGAACTGCCTTCACAGATGGGACAGTGGCAGGGCTGGGGAGATCTGCCCTCCAAGTCTGAGTGAAATCAGCTTTTAGGCTGGCCCTGGAAGAAATTTGCTGGGGGTGGGGGTGAGACTCTCTGAGGATGGGAAAGGGTCGCCCTTACCACTTGGGGAAACTGAGGCCCAGAGAGCGGGCAGCCGCTCTGCAGCCAGGCCTCGTGGTGAAATCTGAACCCGGGAGAAAGACAAAAAAAAAGCCGCTCAGATGTTCTCGGGTTCCCAGAAAACCCCAGGTTGGGGGTTTGAGCCGTGGCCTGAGGGGGCCGGGCCTCAGTTTTCCTGTCCGTCAGACACCCATTCAGGGTGGCTCTGCTCCTGGCTGCTGCTCGAGCATCGTCCCTGGTGTCAGCACCCGCAGGGCCCCACGCCTGCTGTTCCGCCGCGCCAAGTCTCACTGGACTCATTGGTCATTTTTTTTTTTGGCAGAGGGAGGGACACACCCAGCGGTGCTTGGGACTGACTCCTGGCTCTGTGCTCCGGGATGACTCCTGACTCTGTGCTCAGGGATCACTCTTGGCTGGGCTCGGGGGACCCTAGGGGGTGCCAGGGATCGAACCCGGGTCAGCTGCGTGTGTGCCCTGCATCCAATGCTGGTGACCTTGGACCTGTTTCAGCCCTGGCCTGTCCAGAAACTTGGTCACGACAGTTCCCCATGCCCCGACGCTCTTCCCAGATCTCTGGCCCAGATGCCGCAGCCTCCATGAGGGCTGATAGGAGCCTCGGCCGCCATCCCTGGCACCACCTGGTCCCCCAGCCCTGCTGGAGGAGGCCCAGAGAGCACTCAAAAGGCTCTCTTCTGGGCTTTGCATGCAGAAGGTGGTCCCCTGAGCACTCCTGGGGAGTAAACTCTCCCCCAGCACTAGGCCAGGAGTCGCCAGTGACCAGAAACAAAAAACAAAATCCACCCAAATCAACAAATGTTGCCTCCTCCTTCAAGAAGCCCTCCTTGATTTCCCACCTCCAAACTCTGCCCTCATCTTAGTTATTTTTTATTGCCTTGTCAGCTTGTGACTGTATTTACTTCTTTTTTCTTTCTCTTTCTCCCTTTCTTTCTCTCTCTCTTTTCTTTTTCTTTCTTTCTCTTTCTTCCTCTCTCTTTACTTTCTCTTTCTTCCTTTCTCTACTTTCTTTCTCTCTTTACTTTTTCTTTCTTTTTTTCTTTTTTTCTCTGCTTTTTCTTTCTTTCTTTTTCTCTCTTTACTTTCTCTTTCTCTCTCTCTCTTTCTTTCTTTCTTTCTTTCTTTCTTTCTTTCTTTCTTTCTTTCTTTCTTTCTTTCTTTCTTTCTTTCTTTCTTTCTTTCTGTCTTGCTTTCTTGCTTTCTTGCTTTCTTGCTTTCTTCCTCCCTGACTGCAGGGGAAGTAGTGAAGGGAGGGATCTGCTGCCACTCAAGTTCAATTCCCGGCCCAGCACACAGTAGGTACTTTGTGTCTTGGCTGAGTTCCTGTATGGGGACAATGGACCATTTTTGGATAGGGCGAGGTTAGACCCACTGGCAGTGCTCAGGGGCTACTACGCACCTCCCCCACCGCAGAATGTACTACTGGTGGGGCTTCGGAGACCCTTGGGGTACTAGGAACCAAGCCCACGTTGGTCATGTGCAAAGCAAATGCCCTCCCCACTGTCCTATCTCTTAGGCCCCTGCCTTTGTTTTTGTTTTGTTTTGTTTTTGCTTTCTGGGTCACCTTCGGCGATGCTCAGGGGTTCTTCCTGGCTCCACACTCACGATCACTCCTGGTGGTGTTCTGGAGCCCTGTGGGGTGTCGGGGATCGAACCTGGGACAGCCGCATGCAAGGCAAACACCCTCCCCTCTGCGCTTGTTTTTCATGCCACGGCTCAAACCCAGGGCTTCCTCTCCTCTGAGTCTCTGCCCTCCATCTCTCCCCTCATCGCTGTCTCAATTCTTGTGGCCTTGAAGAGGCTGGGGGTGTCTGAGCTCGGAGATCCAAAGCCTGTAGCGTCAGACCTGGGTTCAAACCCAACTTCATCCTTTTTCCTTTTTGTTTTCTTTTGGATTCTCCCTCTCCATCCCCAGCGGTGCTCAGGGCTGACTCCAGGCTCTGCCCTCGGGAATCACTCCTGGCGGTTATTGGGGAACCCTACGCGATGCCAGAGATTGAACCCTCGTTGACTGTGTACAAGGCAAGAGCCCTCCCAGCTGTGCTACGGCTCTGACCCCCTGCACCATTTTTCTTGTGTGACTCGAAGCAATGCCATGTCACCAAGCCTCAGTTTCCCCGTGTGAACACAGGGCGGATAGTAGGAACCACATTTTGGTGATGGGGGAAGACTGTAGGGAGATAAAACATAAACGGGTGGGAAAAAACAGCCGGTGCGTGGGTAAAATAAATGGCAGAGACAGCATTGCGGGTGTTGGTGTTGTTGCGGGAGAAAGGACATAGGATCTGGTGATCAGGAAGGTGGGGCAGTGGGGCCGGATAGCCCAGTGGGTAGGGCACATGCCTTGCATACAACCAACCTGGGTTTCAATTCCCCAGTACCCTGTAGGGTTCCTAGAGCCCCACCAGGAGTGATTCCTGAGCACTGAGTCAGCCCTGAGCACAGTTAGGTGTGGCCCCCAAACAAAAAAAATTTCTGGCCAGAGGCCGGAGCGATAGTACAGCAAGGCAGGCGTTTGCCTCGCATGCTGCCGACCTAGGTTTGCTCTCCTGCGCTTCATAGGGTGCCCAAGCCCACCAGAAGTGATTGCTGAGTGCAGAACCAGGAGAAAGCCCTGAGCACTGCTGGGTGTGGCCCCAAATCAAACAAATAAAAGTGTGTGTGGTGGGGGAGGGGGGAGGGGGAGTGAGCAGAGATGTAGCACAGGTGTAGGTCCCTGAGAACAGCCCCTGCAGTGTGACAGGGGAGAAGGCCTGGGGGAGGGGAGGAGGTAGAAGCATATGTAAGAAAGGGTTTTGGAGCTGGGGCTTTGTGGGATGAATAGGAGACTGCCTGACCACCTGGCACGCTAGCCTGCTATTTAGATTCTGCCCCTTAAAAACAGTCCCACTTCTTTGGACCGTAATTTCCCCATCTACCACAGGGGGGATGTCTATAGCTCATCCCTGTGAGGACATCCCTGTCTTTGAACGGTGCCAGTCAAGTTTCCTACTGCCGGCGCGTTGCTTGTGCTCGAAGGAGGCACGAGGCCATCCCCAGGCCGCTCAGAGCCGCGCTCCCCGCCGTCCACCTCCCAGCTCTGCTTTGGCAAAGGCAGACTCCAGCGAGTCCGGGAGGGGGTTGAGAGATCAAGGCAGCTTCTGTGGGGGCGGGGGGCGTGTGCTGGGGTGGAGGCGCTAGGGCCTCCCTCCCTGCTAGGAGGGTCCATGGGGGGCATCCGCGACCACACCCCGCCTCGCATCCGCCCCCCACGCGGGCCCCCCAGCCCCTGCAGACGCCCTGGCGGAACCAGCTGTGTCCTCCAGATGTTCCTGCTTTCCCCCCAGATGTGCTGCCCGCCTCCCTTGTCCCCGCTGTGGGGTGGGGCCCCCCGAGGGGCGGGGGTGCAGACGTCTTTTTGTGGGGTGCGGAATTCGGTTTGGGTTTTGGCAGAACCACCGGGGCTAGCCTGGAAGCAAGCCCAAATTCTGTGGCCTCCGGCCCCGCCCCCCGCCCCGCCCCGCCTCGCCCGCACCGGGGCCTCAGTTTCTCCACCGGAGGCACCTGGAAGAGGACATCTGGAGGGAGAGAGGTGGACAGGGCAGCGCATCCCCCGCCAGCTGTGCCGGGAAGCAGAGGCAGAGGCAGAAACGGCTGAACGCCCACTGTGACCCCAGCCACACTCGCCTCTGCAGGTGCGCGTGCGCGGGGTGGGGGCGCGGGGACAGCTCTGCCGCAGCTTCTCCTGTGGCCGTCACTGTCCTCCCAACCCCCCCACTTGCTCACTCTGCCTTGGTTCTGGGGAGCCCCTTTCACACCCTTTTCTTTCACCCTTTTTTCCCCCCACAGGGCGGTGGGGTTTGGGCCACATGCCACAATGCTCAGGGCTGACTCCTCGTTCTGTGCTCAGTGTCACTCCTGGCGAGGTCCAGGGGATCCTCCGGGATGCTGGCAATCGAACCAAGGTTTGTCGTGTGCCAGGCGAGCGCCCTCCCCGCTGTCCTATTGCTCCAGCCCCATTTAAAATTGTTTTTTTCCTTTTTTTTTTTTTATTGAATCTCCGTGCATTACAGAACTACAAAGTTATTCATGGTTGAGTTTCAGGCAGACAGTGTGCCAACGCCCTCCGTCCACCAGCACCCCGGCTGTCCCTCTACCCTCTTTATGGCTGACGCATTTTTAATCTTCTCTCCTTTGTGTGTGTGTGTGTGTGTGTGTGTGTGTGTGTGTGTGTTGGGTCCCCACCCAGTGATGCTCGGGGCTGGCTCCTGGATCTGCACTCAGGGATCACTCCTGGTGGTGCTCAGGGGACCCTATGGGGTACCGGGGATCAAACGGGGTTGGCTCCGTTGCAAGGCAAATGCCTTCCCTGCTGTGCTATTGCTCCGGCCCCACATTCCCCCCCCCCACTTGAGGGGGTTTGCAATCTTGTGCACAGGAGGGTCTCCTGCACATGCCTCCTTCCCTCCTGTTAGCTCCTGTCTGGCTCTCAGCGCTGGAGTGGCCCCTCCTACCCCCCACTCTCCATCCAGGGTGGCTTTCCCCTAACCAGTGCTCATGGTCTTCGTTTCTGTTGCCTTGGTGCTTTAGTTATTCAGACTCTTTTCTTTTCTTTCTTTCTTTTTTTTTGCCTTTTGGGTCACACCTGGCGATGCACAGGGGTCACTTCTGGCTCTGCTCTCAGGAATTACTCCTGGCGATGCTCAGGGGACCCTATGGGATGCTGGGAATTGAACTCGGGTCGGCCACGTGCAAGGCAAACGCCCTACCCGCTGAGCTATCGCTCTAGCCCCTCAGGCCCCTTTCTGAGAATGGGGAAAACCAAGGGGCGCGTCCAGAGGCAGGTAGAGATGACAAAGTTGGGGCCCCCAAGGGCCAGCAGCCCCCCACGACACCTGCAGCTAACTCAGCCTCTGTCAACTGAGTGATCGCAGGAACACAGCGGAGAGGGTACTGGCCTGGCATGTGTCTGACCCAGGTTCGATCCCTGGCATTCTGTGGGGTTCCCCGAGCACCACCAGGAGGGATCCCTGAGTGCAGAGCCAGGCATCAACCCTGAGCATCGCTGGGTGTGCCTCCTGCCCCACCGCCAAAAAAAAAAAAAAAATGAAAAAAGAAAAACCCAAAGGGCCTGGAGGGACACAGCTGGCCTGTTCAGAAACCCCCAGTCCAGTAAAGACAGATGCCATCCTAGTCACCAGGCCCAGCAAGACAGACCTTTATCTGTGGGCGGGGCATAGAGTCTTCTCGGAGGAGGGGCTATGAGCGTTAGGGTTTTGAAGGATGTGTAGGAGTTAGCTGGGTGAGGTGAAATCTCAGTTCCAAGCCTGCCACAGACCAGAAGAGATGGAGGAATGGGGAGCGGCTGCCTATTCCCCTTCCTCTCCCTAGCAGGGACCTCCCACAGACCCTTGACCCCGGCAACAGGTAAGCTTGGCAGGTGTCCCCAGGGAGGCTCTGGGGAAGGTGGAGCATCAGGGCGGTACCCAGGTCATGAGCAGCCTTTCCTGGCATTGCAAATGAGCCTCCCAGAAACATCCTACACACCCTCACCCTGGTTGCCCCGCGGATCCTTGGAAGAACCCTCCAGGCTGTGTGACGTTGGCCAACTCACTCGCCCTCTCTGAGCCTTAATTTCCCTCCCTCTGTCCCCAGCCCCGGGGAGACCTTGATTCTCCTGCGTCCTGCTTCCAGCCATGTAGACTGGGGCAGTCCCCGAGGCAAGGGGTTTCTGCTGCCTTGGGGGCGCGGGGTTCTGGGGGTTCTGCAGAGCCTAAGCGTTTCCCTTGCTGAATTCTGTGCGCCAGCGGGATTCTCTCCCAGCTTTGATCTGACTTACGTATTGGTTTGGGGGTCACACTTGGCGGCACTCAGGGCTGACTCCTGGCTCTGTGCTCAGGGGACCCTGTGGGATGCTGAGGCTTGAACCCAGGTTGGCCGCGCGCCAACCCCCAGTGCCCTCCCCGCTGTCCTATGGCTCCGGCTTCTGCCCCTTCTGCACCCACCCTCTCCCACCAGAGTCTCGGCGCCCCGCGCCCTTGGCATGACCCCAAGGTGCTGGATGCAGGGAAGCAGGTGACTGCGCCCGCGGGCCTCTGTGCCCCCAGGGGAGCGCGCAGGTGCCACCAGCGGGGGACGCTACGCGGGGACACCGCCTTGGGGAGGAGTGTAACTGCGTGCGTGTCGGGTAGCTGAGTGTGCAGCGTTGGGACGAATGAGCAGGCACCCGGGGGTGAACGTCATGCGTGGGGAGAGAGGGGTGCGTGTGTGAAGGGGATTTGTCTGTGGCCTGCCCCTCGGTGCCTCACTGGGCCGGGTCCGAGCCCCCCCCCCCCGCGCGCATGCGTGTGCGTGGAGGCGGGTGCGCGGGAAGAGAGCGCGCGCCCCCGGGAGTGTGCCAGAGGGGGAGCCCCCCAGCGCGCTGTGCCGGAGCTCACCTCCCTTGTCTGAGGGCACCCCCGCCCCGGCAGGCGTCCTGGTGGCGCACCCCTGGCCCTCTGCCACGCCCGCGTCTGCCCCCCCCCCCCCCATACACATACACACTCCCGGCCAGGTCCGTGCCAGAGACAAACCAGTTGGGTGACCCCCATACAGAAAGGGCCTTTGTTCACGCGGGCTTATCAGCCGCGCCTGCAAGGCCCCTCCATGCACGCTCGGCCCCACATCCCAGCTCCGGGGGGTCTGGGGCCCCAAGGCCACCGGAGTCCCTGTGCCTCGTCCACCCTCTCGGTGGGGGTCCCCTCTCCCAGGAAACAGTCACAGTAGGGTACTGGGATCTGGTACTAAGCAAACAGGGAAACTAAGGCACGCCAGGCCAAGTCATGGGGTGGGGGATTCCAGAGAAGGCCTTGCCTACCTGAGGTTTTGGGGGTGCCCTGGAAGGGTCCCACTCCCGGGTGCGGCTCTTCCAGAGTTCAAGGGCATAGTTCTGTGACTTTTAGCAGGCCAGCCTTCACAGCTGTGGGACCCCATGTGTGAAAGTGGACAGGGCGGGGGTGGGGTGAGGGCGTCGGGGCCAGAGCGATAGGAGGACATTTGCCTTGCATGCAGCCGACCCGGGTTCGATCCTCAGCACCCCATAGGGTCCCCCCCCAAACACTATCAGGAGTGATCCCTGTGTGCAGAGCCCGGAGTGTCCCCTGAGCATCACCGGGTGTGGTCCCCTCTAATTAAAGTGAAGCAGGGGAAGAACGTGTGCTTGGGCACTGGCCAGATGCAATGGGCAGTCAGAATGAAATGTTCTCCGGGACAGGCTGACCTCTCCCCTCACCTCATCCCCACCTTCCCTTCCTCTCTCCCTCCCCTCCTGCCACTGCTCCAGCCCCACCACTCCCCCACCTGCCCCAGGTCCTTTGCATGTGCTAAACCCGCTACCTGGGCCACCACCCCCAGATTATCCTGTGGTCTTTGTCTCTTGTGGGGGGGTGGTCTTAGCTTGTGCATTGCCTCCTCTAGGTGACCTCGCTGTAAATTGGAGAGAGAGAGAGAGAGAGAGAGAGAGAGAGAGAGAGAACAGCGGGTCTGTGTGCTACACCCCACAGTGCCTACTCTTGGCTCTGTCTGAGCTCAGGGATCACTCCTGATGCTTCCCGAGGACCCTCGCTGGCGGTGATGGGGTTGGACCTAGTGCCAGCCGCGTGCCAGACAAGCACCATGGCCCCTGCACGATCTCTCGACCAGAGTCTGAAGTCATTTCCCTTCAAGTGTTTGCATATTATCTGTCTCTCCCCCTGATCTGGCGGGGTGCTCCTTGATCCCTGAGGGCGTCTTCGAGTCATGGCACATTCTAGACTCTGAGTAAAAAAAACAGCGGAATGAAGACCGGGGAGTAGGACAGCCGTGAGGGCTCACGCCTGACAGACGCTGCAGTTCGACTCCCGGCACGGCATCCCCTGAGCGTCTCTGAGTATTGCCCTGCCCGAGACCTCCCGAGCACTGCCGGGGAGGCCTGAGTGATCCCCAGCGCTGCTGAGAACCAAGTAGCACCCCAGACTCCAGCCCTTACAGGGAGCCACCAGCCCGGTTAGCTGAGAATTGCCGGTGGAGCACCAGGATTTCCTGAGCACTGCATGTGGAGCACTGCTTTCCCCACAGTGCCAGAGGATTGCATTGATGGGTCTATGGGAGGAAGAAAATTAAGTGACGGGAGGGCAGAGAGAGAGAGCGGGGAGGGTACTCGCCTTGCATGCTGCTGACCCATGTTTGATCCCAGGCACCCCAGAAGGTCTCAGGAGCACGGCCAGGAGTGATCCCTGAGCATGGAGCCCTGAGCATTGCTGAGTGTGCCCTGCCATGAAATGGTGACAGTTGGAATTTCTGGGTTTCATACTCAGGATAGCCTATGATTAGTCAGTTTTGTATGTGTTCAGTTGGGGGGAGTCGTTTGGGTTATTCTGGGGGGGTCTTGGGCCACTCTCAGCAGTGACTGACTCCTGGCTCTGCACTCAGTGGTCACTTCTGGCTGAGCTCAGGGGACCCTGTGAGGTCAAATGCAAGGCAAGTGTCCTCCCCACTGTACTATCGCTCCTGCCCAACAGTCAAGTCAGAGAACAAGGCGGAGGGGCTACGGAGAGGAGCGGGGGTGGGCGGCTAGCTATGGTCGCTGAAATCCTGCTCCCCCACCCCTACTCCCACCCCTAAGACTGAATCAGTCTTAGAATACCTTCTTTGGGTCTGGAGTGATAGCACAGCAGGGAGGGCATTTGACTTGCATGCGGCAGACCCGGGTTCGATTCCCAGAATCCCATATGGTCTCCTGAATACCGCCAGGTCTAATTCCTGAGTGCACAGCCAGGAGTAACCCTGGTGCATCGCTGGGTGTGACCCAAAAAGAAAAAAAAAACCTTCTTTTAGTTCCTTTGTTCACGCCTTCATCTGACAGTTGTCGAGTGAGCACTGGAGCTGGAGTCACTCTCCCAATTAGGCCACCTCAGAGGCCGCAGTGTTTGGGGAGTCCATTCCCTGGACTCACCACCGCTGCCCAAGCAAGTGCCCGCAATAGCAGCATTGCCTGTCCACCAATAGGGCAATGCCACCCCAGTTGCCATTCCTCTGTGTGTGTGTGTGTGTGTGTGTGTGTGTGTGTGTGTGTGTGTGTGTGTGTAGTGTCATGGAACCCGTTTCAGTGTTTGGTCCTGTGGACCCCAGTACCTCAGAGTTTTGTGACTTGCTCTCCCCAGCTCTAAAACGTTGCTGGGGTGGGAGGGGTGGGGGGGGCATAGCACAGCGGGGAGGGCGTTTGCCTTGCAAACGCGGCTGACCTGGGTTCGATCCCCAGCATCCCATGTGGTGCCCTGAGCACCGCCAGGAGTAATTCCTGAGTGCAGAGCCAGGAGTAACCCCTGAGCATCGCCGGGTGTGACCCAAAAAGGAAATAGATAGATAGATAGATATAGATTGTGGGGAGGGGGCAGTGGAATCTCACGGGCTCAGCAAGCGGGTCTTGTACACAGCAGGCGCTTAATAAATGCCCCTGTCCCTCGTTATTACTCTGATAGCTGTGGATTTTATTTTGTCCCCCTATGACGTCCGTGGGGGCACAAGGAAGGGGAAGAGTGGTCCCCCCCCACACCAAACCCCCCTCCGCAAAGCTTCGCCACCCAAGGACCAGGTCCATGTAAATGAGATGCAAACCGCATGCAAATAAGCGGCTCCCACTGCGCGCGGCGGAGGCGCACGGAGGCCCCGTGGTCCGGGCACTGACCGGCGTCCAGCCCGGCGCTCAGCGCTCCGTGTAAATGTTTACACCGGGCCGGCCGCCAGGCCCCGCGCGGGCCGACACCCGGCGGCCCCGGGAATGTAAACCCGGCTGGGGGCCGCCCAGTGGCGCGGAGCGGCCGCGTTGGGGTGGAGGGGTGACGGCGCAGGGCGTCATCGGGGCCTTCAGGGCGGGGGTGGGGTGGGGGAACCCTCTTGGCATTGGGGGTGGGGTGGGGGGAGGAAAGCCTCAGCGGGCGCCCCTGGATTGGGGGGCGGGGAGGCAGTCCGGGAAAGCTTCCTGGAGGAGGCGTCAGACGGAAAGGCAGATGGGAGTGGGGGAGGAAAAAATTTTGTGGGTGGACAAACTGCATGTGTCCATGGGTCCAAGACAGCGTTGGCCAGGCGCTGCCCACTTCGTCCGCATTGTCTTGTTTGGAGGTGAAAGTCAGACTTCTTGGGGGGGTGTGGAGGAAGTCATTCCTAAGGGCGGCCATTGGCCCGGAGCAAATCCAAGGGTTCCCGCCTCCCAGCCCCGGCTCTCCTGGCCACCCTTGAGCCACGCTGCCCCCTGCTGGAACGGCCTAACCGCCTCTCCTCTTTCTCCCCCAGCCCCGTCCAGACCGCCGTGGCCAAGCTTGCTTCGACCTCAGTCCCTTTGCACTGGCCGCCCCACTCCCCTCGGGAAGACGCTTCTCTCCTCTGCCTGACCGACTGCCTTTCTTCAAGCCCCACCTGCCCCCCCCACCCCATGCTCAGGAAAGCGCTCTGGGACCCCCAGATGGGGCTGCTTTCCTGTCCCCCCCGGCCCAGCGCCCGCTCCCAACTGGTCAGCCTTTGGCACGGTCTTCTTCGCCGGCTCCTTGGTGAATTATGTCTCCGTCCAAACTGATCCTTGAGGAGTGGTTCCAAACGCTGGGGGCTCGGCTGCGTCCCCCGTGCCTGGCCCAGCACCCTTCTGCCCGTTTGTTGCCTGGTGGACCCCCGAGGGCCGCGGGGCACGTGGCTGACCATCGCGCACCCACAGGCCCAGGATGCATCGTTGGAAGGCGGCGGCCGTGGCGTCGGTGCTGTGCAGCTCCGTGCTGTCCCTCTGGATGTGCCGAGACGGCCTTTTCCTCGGCCACCGCCTGGGCCCTGCGCTGGCACCCCTGCGCCGGCCGCCCCGCACCCTGGACGCCCGCATCGCCCGCCTGGCCCAGTGTAAGCCCTGCCCCGCCTTGGGTCAATCCCCTCCCCAACATCCGGACTGGCCATCGCGGTGGAATTTCGGGTGGGAGGAGGGGGAGGGGGAGGCTTTTCTTAGCTGGGGTGCGGGGAGGTCACAAAAGTCCCCCCCACACACACCCCCCTGCCGAGCCTGGCAGAGGTGGCCGGGTGGGTTGAGCGCTGGGGAGCGGGGTCCCGCGCAGCTAAGCTGTCAGGAAGAATTAGTGTCGCGCTCTGCGGGGTCAGGGGGCCAGATGGAGATTAGACGTGGGCCCAGGGCCCGGGGCGGGGTCCTGCCACACAGCGAGGGGGGGGAGGCGGGGGGCTGGGGGGAAAGGCTCAGAGCGAGACACCGGGGAGGGGGGCGGCCCGGGACAGGTCCCGGGAAAGCTAAAGCCTCGGAACCCGGGCGGGCCGCAGAGACGGGCCGAGAAACAGATGGAGAGATAAAAGGGTGAAACCCAAGTGGGAGAGAGAGGGAAGGTGCTGCGGAGGCGACTTTTCCACGCCCCCCAGGGGCGCGGCCACCCCGCACCCCAGCCCTGGCGGCCGCCGTGTGGGGCCCCCCGTGGGCGCGCAGCCGGGGTGCAGGCGCGGGCGGGGCGCGTGCCGGGCGTCCGCGGAACCCCGGGGCCCCGTCCAGGCCTGCGTGCAGGCTGGCGCCCGCCCTGCCGGCCCGCACAGTTCTCTCTTCTTGTCTTCACAATGAACAAGGGCGGCCCGGGGCTCCGTTTCCGTGGTCCCCCCTCCTCGCACGGCCGCAAGCAGCAAAGCCAGTCCCAGGACGTTGGGGCGCCCCACCAGCATGCTCCAGGGTCCCGGGGCGCAAAAGCACAAATGGTGGAATGTCGGGCACCAGGAAAGGTCTGGCCGGGGCGGCCTGCCCAGCCCTACTCCGGGAAGGGAGTGTCCCTGGAACCCCGCACGCCCCCGCCCCCAAAAGCCCGGAGAGGAACACTGGACGGTGGCTATGCGTATGGGGGAAACTGCATCGCTTTTGTCCTCTATGAAAACGTCTGCGAGGCGAAAACATCATTCGCTTTTTTTAAAACTTATTTTTAAATTATTTTTTAACAGACAGACAAACTTTGCTGACTACGTTTCAGTCATACAATGTGGGAGAACCCATCCCTCCACCAGGGCCCCTTCTCCACCACCAGTGTTCCCGGTACCCCTCCCGCCACCCCCACTTCTCCCATTCGCTTTTATTTTTCCCTTTTTGTTTGGAGGGGGGGTGTCACAGCCGGCGATGCTCAGGGGTTACTCCTGGCTCTGAACTCAGGAATCACTCCTGGTGGTGCTCAGGGGACCCTATGGGATGTTGGGAATCAAACCCGGGTGGGCCGCATGCAAGGCTATCGCTCCAGCACTTTTTTTCCCTCTTTAAAATTACTTTTATTCACCATTTTTATGGAGGCCCGGGGATTTAAAGCTCCCTTAATCGCCTTTTTCATGTGCCCTCGTTCCAACACCGCGCCCGTCGGGGGGAGGGCTCTCTGCTTTCTGCTCTCCCCCCGCGTCCCAGGACCCCCCCAACCACCCCAACGCTATTTTTTTTCTTGTTTTTGCGTTGGCTCTGGGGCCACACCCAGAGGTGCTCGAGGCTTATTCCTGGCTCTGCTCTCGGAGATTATTCCTGGCAAGACACAGGGTGCCGGGCACGGAACCCGGGTCAGCGCATTCCAACAAACACCTGCCTGCTACATTAGCCTCTGGCCTCCATTTTTTTTTTTTTGGGGAGGGGAGGGAAGGCTTTGGGGCCACACCCAGCGATGCCCAGGGGTTCCCTCCCGGCTTTGCACTCAGGAATTACTCCTGGCAGTGCTGGTGTGTGTGGGGGGAACCCTCTGGGAAGCCGGGGATCAAACCCAGGTCGGCTGCGTGCAGGGTAATCCACGCCTACCTACTCTGGACCATTGCTCTGGCTCGAAACTGTTTATTTTATTTAGTTAGTTAGTTTTGACAGCCAGGTGCGCGTGCCTCGCGGGGAGCAGGAGCCCAAGGCAGGATTTCCTCTCCTACCTGCCCCCAGCCTGTCCCGGGTGGGGTACCCTGTGCCTCCCCCGCTTGCCCCGTTGCTAAGGAGCAGGGCAGGGCCGGGCAGCTTAGGAAATCAATTGAGGCTCTGGAGGAAGGGGTGTGTGTGGGGGGGAAGGGGTGCGCGCACAAGCAGCCTGAGGTCTGGACCTGCGCCAAATTGGGGTGCTCGGCGGGGGCGGGAGGAAGAATCCCGCTTAGGCCTGTTGGCGCCTCCTCTCTGCCACCTGCTAATGCGGTGCCCTGGGGCGAGCTTGTGGCCTTTTTGGGTGCCCAGTTTCCTGCCTTGTAATACGGGGGTGGCCCTGGCACTAGCGGGAAACCCCACCCAGGCCTCAGGGGTCGGCAGTTCCTCTGCATCGGAAACGTCCGAGCGGCGCGCCCCCCTCCCCCCTCCCCCCGCCCCAGCCCCGCCTGCCCAGGTGGGCGTCCCTTGCCCACTGCCCCAGGCCTCCTGGCAGAGGGCACGAGGGTTGGGGGGGCACCCGAAGAATCTCACCATCGCGGCACCGATGCTTCTGTGCAGGGAAACCAGAGGCCGCCTAGAAGTCTTTGAATATGGGGGGGGGCGGGAGGAACCCTCTGGGGGACGGCCCCCAAAGTGTGAGCGACAGCAAGAGTAGCGATTCCTGATGGGCTCCGAGAGAGTGAGGTGGTGTCTGGGACTGGATGAGGCTGGGGGCCTCAAAGGGAGTCCCCTCTTCCTTTCCCTCAGGGGATGGCATCAGTGGGTGTAGCAATAGCACAGCGGGGAGGGCGTTTGCCTTGCACGCAGCAGACCCGGGTTGGATCCCCGGTATCCCATTGGGTCCCCCGAGCACTGCCGGGAGTAATTCCTGAGTGTAGAGCCAGGAGGAATGCCTGAGTATTGCTGGGTGTGACCCAAAAAGACAGAGAGAGAGAGAGAGAGAGAGAGAGAGAGAGAGAGAGAGAGAGAGAGATGGGGAGAGAGACAGGGTCAGCTCAGTTCAAAGGAGAACCCAGCCCTGCCCCGGAGAAGACCACAGAGGTGAACTCTGTTAACTCACCTCAAAGCTGTCCAGGCTGGATAGCAGCCCCGAGCCCCGAAAGGCCAGGGGCAGAGCAGCCCATCAAAGGGCGGTATTGCATCTCCCCTCACCCCCACAGAGCCTGGACCCGCGCATGAGATGACATGAGGTCCAGGGCTGGAGCTGGGAGGGTTGTCTGCCTTGCGTGTGGCCCACTGGGGTTCGATCCCCAGCATCCCATAGGGCCTGCTGAGCACTGCCAGGAGTGATCCCCGAGTGCCGAGTCAGGAAGAACCCCTGAGCACTGCCAGGTGTAGCCCAAAATAATTTAAAATAAAAAGAAGTGGGGCTGGAGCGATAGCACAGCGGGTAGGGCGTTTGCCTTGCACGCGGCCAACCCGGGTTCGAATCCCAGCATCCCATATGGTCCCCTGAGCACCGCCAGGGGTAATTCCTGAGTGCAGAGCCAGGAGTAACCCCTGTGCATCGCCAGGTGTGACCCAAAAAGCAAAAAAAAAAAAAAAATAATAAATAAATAAATAAATAAATAAAATAAAATAAAAAGAAGTTTTGGGCCGGAGTGGTAGTACAGCGGGTAGGGAGTTTGCCTTACATGCAGCCAGTCTGGGTTGGATCCCCTGCATCCCGTTGGATCCCCTAGCACAGAGCCAGGAGTAACCTCTGAGTATCACTGGGTGTGGTTCATATTTTTTTTAAAGGAGGAGGGGCCTGGTAGGGAATTTGCCTTGCACGCGGCCAATCGGGACTTGATCCCAGGCATCCCTTGGGGTCCCCTGAGCACTTCCAGGAGTGATCCCTGAGCGCGGAGCCAGGAATAATCTCTGAGCACTGCTGGGTGTGGCCCCAAAACCAAAAAGGAAAAAAAAAGGATCGAGGAGTGGCAGACGCCCCGTCCATCAAGGCTAGGGAAACACAGGCAAAGAGGAGGCGGGTGTGTGCGTGGGACGCACTGGCCCCCCCACCCCTTATTATTTATCATTTATCATTTATTCGCCTCCTGTTGCAGATCGCGCGCTGCTGCAGGGCGCCCCGGACGCCGTGGAGCTACGCGAGCTGACGCCCTGGGCCGCGCGCCCGTCGGGGCCGCGCCGTCGGGCGGGGGGGCCGCGGCGACGGCGCGCGCGCGCACGTGCGGGCGCGCGGCCGTGCGGGCTGCGCGAGCTCGAGGTGCGCGTGAGCGAGCTGGGCCTGGGCTACGCGTCGGAGGAGACGGTGCTGTTCCGCTACTGCGCAGGTGCGTGCGAGGCGGCCGCGCGCCTCTACGACCTGGGCCTGCGGCGCCTGCGCCAGCGGCGGCGCGTGCGCGGGCGCGAGCGGGTGCGCGCGCAGCCCTGCTGCCGCCCGACGGCCTACGAGGACGACGTGTCCTTCCTGGACGTGCACAGCCGCTATCACACGGTGCGCCAGCTGTCGGCGCGCGAGTGCGCCTGCGTGTGACGTGTGACGTTACCTCACCGGGACCCCTGACGGCGCCCCCCGACGTCCACCCACCCCCCTCACCGACGGCGCCCCCCGACGGACTGTCCTTGTGCACGACACATAAAGTGTGCAAAATCCGGCTCCAGCTTTTCATTCTGCCGCTGTGCACTGCACACCGGGGTTGAGACCCCTGGGGGGTGTCTGGAGCAGAGATGCACCTTTGGGTTAAGGAGGGGGAAGAACCCCTTCATTTAGGGGTCCGAGGGATAGGACAGATGGGAGGGCGCTTGCTCTATACCAACCAACGTAGGTTGCATCCCTGGCATCCCATCGGGGTGTCCTGGAGCAGCACCTGGATCTCCCTGAGCATCGCAGGGTGTGATGGGAACAAATGAACCCGAAGACCCCGTTTATTCAGGGGCCCGCGTAATAGAGCAGTGGGGAGGGCGTTTGCCTCGCACGTGGCCAACTCAGGATGGATCTCCGGCATCCCAGAGGGTCCCCCCGGGTACCGCCAGGAGTGATTCCTGAGTGCAGAGCCAGGAGGAACCCCTGAGCATTGCAGATAGGACCCAAAAACTAAATACAATAAATGAGGTTTTTTGTTTGTTTGCTTTGGGGACAGACCCAGCGATGCTCAGGGGTGTTGCTTAGCTCAGAACTCAGGGATCAGTCCTGGTGGTGCTTCAGGGGACCCTATGGGATGTCAGGGATCGATTCCTGGTGGGACACGTGCAAAGCAAGCGCCCTCCCAGCGGCACTATCTCTCCCAGCCCTTATCTTGTTTATTAAGGAAGGGTGGAAGGGAAATAGATGCAAAGAAGTATCTGGGAAGGAAAGTGGGGAAAGGGAGCAATAGCACAGCAGGGAGGGCATTTTCCTTGCACCCGGCCAACCCTGGTACAACCCTTGACATCCCATCGGGTCCCCTGAGCCTGCCAGGAAGTGACCCCTGAGCACAGAGTCGGGAGTCAACCCTGAGCACATCTGGGGGTGCCCCCCCTCCAAAATTAAAGGAAAGTGGGAGTGTCTGAATGATAGTCCAGCCTGGAGGGCATTTGCCTTGCAGATGCTGACAGGGGTTTAGTTCCCTGTACCCCTTAAGGCCCCCAGAACGCAGCCAGGAGTGATCCCTGAGCACAGAGCCAGGAGTCAGCCCTGAACACAGCTCCTAAAAAAGGAAAGTCGGGCTGGATGGATCACCGTGACCCATGGCCCCTCCAGGGGGCGTGTGGAGGGAGCGAAGTGCAGTGGAGGTGACTCAGGGAGTCTGGAGGCCCAGGGGGAGAGTGGGGTTGGGAGTTTGAGTCCCTCAGGGGACCCCAGGCGCCCTCGCCCGACGGGTCACCCCACCAGGGTGGACCCAGAGGCACTATCTTCTTTCACCCGCTAAAAATAGAGGCGCGCCTCGGTCTCCCCCCCGGGGTGATGGGGGATAAGGGGGGGTAGGTCTGGGGCAGACGCCAGTCCCACCCGCGCCTGCTGGCGCAGAGCCCGGTCCCCCTTGGGGACCCGGGTGCTTGGACCCATAAAAGTTCTGGCCGGAGTTCGAGGGGCGATTTACGACGAGCCCCCGGCGGTGGATGGAAAAAAGAAAGAAAGGAAGAAGAAGAAGAAAAAAAAAAAAAGCCCAGCGCGGTGTTTAGATTCGCTCCGTGTCACCTTGATGCTTGGCAGGCCCTGGGCCGGCGCGGGGTGCCGTGTTCCTGGCGAGGAAGGGGGGCTGGGAGGTCCCACAGACTCGGGAGGGGCTCTCCAGAGTGGGGAGCTGGCACCCCAGAAACCGGAGGGCGCCGCTGTCTGTCCCCCGCCCTAAGCGGAGACTCAAAGGCACAGACCTGGCCCTGCCCAGCATTCCCCTTCCCCTGTCTGCACCCCGGTCTGGGGGTGCTCTCTCTTGCTGCACCCCGTAGTGCGTTGACCCTCGAGCCAGACCCACTCTGCACCCCGGATGCTGCAGAGCTGCCGTGACCGCGCGGGGCGGGATGGAGAATTAGTTCCCTGGCCCCCTGCTCTCGGGCGCCCCCTACGCGCAGAAGTGGGAAGTGGCCGCCAGAGGGACAGGCGGCCCTCTGGGAGGGGGGCGGACCCCAGTCGGTGGGTGGTCTGCCTGGGAAGGCGGTTTCAAGACCTCTGCAGACCGGGGTCCCCACCCACCCCGCGCCGTCTTCTTCTCACTGAGGTTTGGAGGTGGGGGTCGGTTTCCTCCATTCTTTGGGCTGACTCAGCCCAGCCTCGGAGGTGAAGGGGGGGGCCTCCCCTCCTGACGCTGCTCCGGAGACTGAGCCTCAGTTTCCCCAGGCTCATCGGCGGCCCCCGGAACCTCAGAGAGGGGGAGTGAGTGGCGCTGCAGCAGGGAGACTGGCCTTGCTGAGCGAGAGAGAGTGTGTGCATGGCCGCTGAAGGCTGGGGGTAGCCCCCCAAGTGTCCCTCCCAGGCCTCCTGGGAGCCCAGCCTCTCCGGCCCCCACCCAGGCCCACCATCCCAACCACAGGGCTCCGGCCCAGCCCGCCAGAGAATTGCAACGTAAACAGTGGCCACCCCCCTCACCACACATCACCGGGGCTGAGCTTTGCAGCCTGTTCTCTCTCTCTCTCTCTCTCTCTCTCACACACACACACACACACACACACACACACTCACTCCACCACAGACTCCACCCACCCGCATGCTCCCTATTCATGTGCTCCTTCCCAATAGACACCCTCAAAGTCACTTCCTCCAGAAGGACACCAGGATTATCCCTTCTGCCCTGTGCTTCTCCACCCTCCCTGTCCTGCTACCCTCCCACAGGACACATCGTGCCACCCCCCCCGGCCCTCTTTCCTCTATGAGTGTATGAGTGTATGACCCCATTCATCTCCTGTCCTAGTTCTTAGCTCCCTGGGCATGTTCCACAGTGCCCTCCCCCACTGAAAACTTGGAACGCCACTCACTACCCCTCTTACCCTGGGTCTTCCCACTTACCTTGACACTGTCCAACTCATTTTTGGGAGGTCCACCCCTGGCGGTGCTCAGGGTGTCACTCCTGGCTCTGCACTCAGAAATTACTCCTGGCAGTGGTCAGGGAGCCCTATGGGGTATCAGGGATCGAACCTGGGTTGGCCACATGAGAGGCAAATGCCCTCCCCACTGTCCTATCGCTCCGGCCCCACTTTTCACCTCTTTTTTTGGGTCACACCCGGCGATGCACAGGGGTTTACTCCTGGCTCATGCACTCAGGAATTACTCCTGGTGGTGCTCAAGGGACCTTATGGGATGCCGGGAATCAAACCCGGGTCATCTGCATGCAAGGCAAACGCCCTACCCGCTGTGCTATCACTCCAGCCCAGCCACTTTTCACCTCTTGATCCTGGGGGTAAGCCATTCTCTAGGGTGGGGAGCATCCTGGACACTGGGCGGGGACATGGATCAGTGCCCCTGGACCCCCTCGCTCTTGCCATCAGCCTCTGCCCCTAGCCATGACGACCACAGATGTGGCGGGGGGCGGGGGGTGAGAACCTGTCCTCTGGCGTAAGTGTGGGGAAACATCACATCCGTTTTCCCTCAAATATCCCCATCTGGAAAATTGTGACTATCCTGCACACCCCCAGACCTCACAAGCGTCCAGAATGATGACTGGAGGCGAGAGAGAGGTGCAGGGCACTTGCACGGGCCTTTCAAGCAGTCTGCCTGGGTTCCATCCCCAGCACGGCGTAGGGGCCCCAGGGCACCACCAGGGGGCACTGCTGAGCACAGGGCAGCCCAGGGCATAGCCCAAGCTGGAGCTGGGCTTTCGGGTTCCCTCTGACAGTGCGATGGACGGCATCTCCCCGGGGATCTCCACCCAGCCATCAGCTGCATTCAACTTTACCCAAAGGCTGAGGGGTGGCCACACCACGGGAGGGAACGCAGGGTGCGTGAGCAGGGGGGGACCCCTGGGCAGAGTCATGCTTGCCGATGCCATGAGAGGTGGGGTGAGGGGTTCCATGGCCGCACCCCCAAACCTAGTGAATGGCTGAGAATGCGGGTGGGTCGTACAAGAAAGGCAGGGGCACAAAGCTATGGCAGGCTCGAGACAGCACAGCGGGGAGGGCGTTTGCCTTGCAGACAGTCGACCTAGGTTCGATCCCTGGCATCCCATAGGGTCCCCCATGCCGGCCAGGAATGATCCATGAATGCAGGGCCAGAAGTGACCCCTGAGCATCACCATGGGTGGCTCCAAACAAACAATTTAATATATAATTTAAAAAATAAATAAATAAAATGCGGGGCTGGAGCGATAGCACAGTGGGTAGGGCGTTTGCCTTGCACGCGGCCGACCCAAGTTCAAATCCCAGCATCCCATATGGTCTCCTGAGCACCGCCAGGGATGATTCCTGAGTGCAGAGCCAGGAGTGACCACTGTGCATAGCCAGATGTGACCCAAAAAACAAAATAAATAAATAAATAAATAAATAAATAAATAAATAAATAAAATGCATAGATAGGACAGCGGGGAAGGCATTTGCCTTGCACGTGATCAAAACCAGGTTCATTCCCCAGCATCCCGTAGGGTCCCTTCAAGACCACCAGGAGTAATTCCTCAGTGCAGAGCCAGGAGTAAGCCCTGAGCATCACTGGCCCCAAAATAAAACACCAAACCAAAAAAAAAAAAAAAGTACTTAAAATTTTCCCAGGGACAGCTGGCATGATGGGACAGTGGAGAAGGCATTTACCTTGCAAGCAGCCAACCCAGGTTTGATTCCTGGCATCCCCTAGGGTCCCTCAAGCCTGACTCTGTGCTCAGGAATCACTCCTGGCAGTGCTCGGGGGACCCTATGTGATGCCGGGGATCGAACCCAGGTCAGCCAGGTCGGCCGTGTGTAAGGCCGGCATCTCCCCGCGGTGCTATCTCCAGCCTTTGCATTTTAAAAACGTGCCTTTTGCGCTGGAGAAATGGCTCCACCAGAGGCTCAGACTCAATTCCCCGATCCACATGGGCTTCCCCCGCCCCCACGGCCACAGCCAGCACAGTGGGGAGCGACCCTGGTCCCAGGCAGTGCTCAGAGCAGCCCCCCCTCCACATCGACGGGTGTGGCGGCCCCCAAATCAAAACAACAATGAAAAAGAAAGTCTCGGCTTCGAGTTAACGTCGCTGGTGTGTTGTACATGTTTTCACAATTAACCACTGGGAAAAGATTCATTCCACATGTGGCTGGCCTGCCACGGAGGGTCCCACGCCGTCATCTGCTCGGGGAATTTCTAAGAAAAGGGAACTCGCAATAATGAATCATTTACAACGCACCGCCGGAGGCTGCCGAGACCGTTGAACAGGCCGTTGGAGCTCTGGGGCTCTCGCCTGTGACAGCTTTGGGTTCTGTCCCCAGCGCAGAGCCAGGAGGGGCCCCTGAGCACAGCCCAGTGAGGCCCACGCGCCCCAGTCTGACAAACAAAGGCTCCGTTTCCCTCCGCTCTCTCCACTCTCCACTCGGGAGATTTCAGGATTTCAGGAGCCAAATCTGCTCGAAACTCACTCTCCCACGTCCAGATCACGCTCATGGCGGAAACGGAGCGAAATAAAATAGATCGTTGACATGCACTTGACGGATTGATGCCTTTGGGTTCTTTTTTATTTCCCCCGAACCCCCGTGACACGGGAAGTTATTATTTGCAGGACACGGTTTGGTGGTTCCTTAAAAAAGGGAACGAGAGGGCTGGGAAGTTGACTCCAGGGGTGGGGGGGTGAGGGGCTTGTAGATGCTTGCCAGAGACTCGGGTTCTATGCCTGGTGACACTTGGTCTCTCGAGACACTGCTAAAAGGGACATCCGAGCACTTAATCAGGAGTCACCCTTGAGCACTGTCAGGTATGGTTCTCCAGTGTAGCACTGTCACTCCGTTGTTCATTGATTTGCTCGAGCGGGCACCAGTAATGTCTCCATTGTGAGACTTGTTACTGTTTTTGACATATCGAATACGCCACGGGGAGCTTGCCAGGCTCTGACGTGCGGGCGGGATACTCTTGGTAGCTTGCTGGGCTCTCTGAGAGGGACGGAGGAATCGGACCCAGGTCAGCCACATGCAAGGCAAATGCCCTACCCTCTGTGCTATCGCTCCAGTCCACTAAGAAACAAAATGAGGGGCTGGAGAACAGCATAGGGGTGAGGAGCCCAGCTTGCAGGCGGCTGACCTAGGGTCGACCCCAGGCATCCCACAGGGTCCCCTGAGCCCTGCCAAGAGTGATGCCAGAGCACAGCGCCAGGAGTCAGCCCCGAGCACCACCCCATGTGGCCCCCAAACCTAAGAGAAAAAAGAAACAAGATGGGTGGGGATAGAGCGTTCAGAGGGCTGAGATTCAACCTTACACTCGGGAACCCGGGGATAACACCCAGCGTTGCAGGGACCCCCGAACACCACTGGTGTGACCCCAAACCAAATGTCCCCTTGAAAAGAGAAACACAATGACCCCAGGGCCCAGAAATTCTGATCCTCAGGAGTTTCCCTAGAGACTGAAAGCAGAGGCTGGGCAGGAGCGATGACAGCACAGCGGGGACAGGGTTTGCCTCGCACGTGGCCGACCCAGGTTCAATCCCCGGCATCCCAGAGTCCCCCAGCACCGCCAGGAGTGATTCCTGAGCGCAGAGCCGGGAGTCAGCCCTGAGCACCGGGTGTGACCCCCGCACCCTCCCCCAAAAAACACAGCGGGGACTCGAACAGACCTTGGTCTCCCACATTTATTCTAACACATCCTGCCCCCCACCCCGTATTCACAGCTGGGATTTATCCATCACAGCCCAGACGTTGTGGACCCTGGGTGCATCCACATGGCGGCGGTCCGTCCACATGCTAGAATGTTCTTCCACCTAAACAGGAAGGATGCTCGCCCCCCCCACCTCCTCACAACATAGACGGAGGGGCCTGGGGGACATGAAGCTCTGTGACATGAGCCAGACACCCTGAAAGGCAGCGTCTGGGACCCTAAGTCTGTGAAGTATCTGGAAGAGGCAAAGTAGCAACAGAAGTTTCCAGGGCCCGAGGGGGGTGGGGCATGCGTGTACAGAGGGGAGAGGAGAGAGGGGTTCACTGGCTGGCACAGGGTCTCTGTGGGGGCACAGAAAAGGTGAGGTGTCGGGGTGAGGAGGGTCTGGGGGTCCGGGCTGGGGTCTAAGCTGGGGTGAGGAGAATTTGGAGGCCCGGCCAGGGGGGGTCTAACACAATCTTTTCTTTTTCTTTTTTTTTGGGGGCAGTCACACCCAGCAATGCACAGTGGTTACTCCTGGCTCTGCACTCAGGAATTACCCCTGGCGGTGCTCAGGGGACCCTAGGGGATGCTGGGAATCGAACCCGGGTCAGCCTCGTGCAAGGCAAACGCCCTACCCGCTGTGCTATCACTCCAGCCCCCACAATCTTTTTTTTTTTTTTTGCTTTTGGGGTCACACCCAGCAATGCTCAGGGGTTACTCCTGGCTCTGCACTCAGGAATTAACTCCTGGCGGTGCTCAGGGGACCCTATGGGATGCTGGGAATCGAACCCAGGTCAGCCGCAGGCACGGCAAACACCCCACCTGCTGTGCTATCACTCCAGCCCCTCTAACACAATTTAGCCGGGAAGGTGGCACCTGTCCAGTCCCGCTGGGTGTGACCCTCACCTCGAGCCCCCCACTCTGGGACCCGGCAGTGCCCTTCCCGCAGGGTGGGGCTGGAGGAGCGGGCAGTGTTTGGGGCGCTGACCTGGTACACAGCTGACCCCCAGGTTCCATCCCCGGCACCCCACAGGGTCCCCTGTGCCCTGCAGGGGCGGTTCCTGAGCGCAGAGCCAGGAGCGGGCCCTGAGCACCGCCAGGTGTGGCGCCCGAACCAAGATGACAAACAGCACGAGGTCCAGACTCGGACCCCGGCCCACCCACAGGTGTCGCCATGGAGGGCCCCATCGTGGGGGCAGACCACAGGCATAGGGGCGGGGTGCAAGGGAAGGGGGGCCGGGGGCAGCGGCCCCACCCCTGGGGCAGGTCCCCCCCCAAGCACGGCTCCAGCCTCGGCCGCTCTCACGCATTCTCTCACGCTCGCCTGGCCGGGCCTCCCGCCCTGTGGGTGCCCGCTGGGTCCAAGAGACATTTGCCACCCCCCCGCCGGGCGGGGCACTTAGGGGGGCAGGCTGGGGGTTCTCTTTCCAGCACCACTCTGCTGGCAGGTGGAATCATTTGGTGATTTATTTAAAAAAAAAATGACTCACAAAGCTGTCATCAGAATGTCACCGTGTCCCGGGCCCCTGGCCAAGCCCCGATGGCAAAACTTCGGCCTTCGCATAGCCAAGCCCGCAGAGACAGGAACCAGGTCTGGGGCAACGGCCGGTCCTTTTTGCAGATTTCTGGGAACTGCAAAGTCTCCCAGGGCTCGCTGGCTGACCAGCTGCTTTCCCAGGAGGGCACTGCCCCTGCTGCCCCCGCCCCGCCCCCCCCGTGCCACTGCCATTTTGGTCATGCTTACTCCCGCTCTCAGGGACACCTCCTCCAGGATGCCTTCCTGACTGCCTCCTCTGCCTTCCCAAGCCAGAGCAGATCGCTTTTATGACTTGCTCATACTGGTGACCAAAGTCTGACTGTTTTGAAGACTGGCCAGTCCCTCTTTTGACCCACTAACGCTCTGGGTGGAGGGACTGACCCCGAGGAGACCAGGTCCTGTCCCCGACCAGGCTGGCCTGGGAGGGAGCCCCACGGTGCCTCCGGGGAGGTAACAGGGGCTCAGGGGAGCCAGCAGGGGCCAGGGTTGGGCCAGGTGTCCTGGGCGCCAGGTGGGTGAGTTTCCATCCGCCCCTGAGCCCTACAGAAGCTTCCAGAAGGAGGGAAAGGCTCAAGGCACCTATTGTGGGTTGTCAGAGGTGAGGAGGCTCCGAGGAAGGGGGCCGGGGAGGGGGGGAGAGACCCCCCACCCTGGCGACGGGTTCTGCCCCAGCCTGCAAAAGCCTGGCCTGGCCCCCTGGGCCCCCTTGCTGCCTGCTGGGACCCCTGGCATGCAGCCAGCCCGTGGGGAGGGGGGCCCCAGGTGTGCGTGTGGGGGTGGCTAGCAGGTGAGAGATGGGCCCATGGGGTCACCGCTGGATTTGGCAGAGGACCCCCTCCTGCCAACCGCCCCCCAGCCCCACCCGGGCTCTGCCATGTTCTCGCCTGGCCCCTGGAAGGTATTACACTTCTCCAGAAAATTCCCCCGAATGCAGTCTCACTTGGCTCTCTCCAGAGGGCAGCAATTTTCGCCCCCAACCCAGAATGTTCTGGAATATTCAGGAATATTCCAGAATATTCCAGAATATTCCTGAAGTCTGCATTGACTATCACTGAACCCCACCTCAGACTTGAGTTCTTGGTTTATTTTTTTCTGGAGGGGGAGAGCACCCCCAACAATACTTGGGGGCTACTCCTAGTTCAGTGCTGGGGGGGTGTCACCCCCAGAGGCTCAAGAGGTCGTCACCATGTGGCACCAAAGTGACACCGAAGTTTGAACCCGGGTTCCCCACATAAAAAGTGAGCTCTCTCAGGGCTGGAGCCATAGCACAGCGGGTAGGGCGTTTGCCTTGCACGCGGCCAACCTGGGTTTGATTCCCAGCATCCCATATGGTCTCCTGAGCACCGCCAGGAGTAATTCCTGAGTGCAGAGCCAGGAGGAACCCCTGAGCATCGCTGGGTGTGACCCAAAAAGAAAAAACAAACAAACAAACAAACAAACAAACAAAGTGAGCTGTCTCTCTGAACAGACCTCAGAGTTTTTTATGTTGTTTGGTTTTTGGGCCACTCCTGATGGTGCTAAGAGCTTCTTCCTAGCTCTGCACTCAGGAATCACTCCTGGAGGACTCGAACCCGAGTAGCCTGCATGAAGGTAAACTATATCTCGAGCTCCAGGCCTCAGAGCTCTTAATCAGAAAACTTTGGGGAAGGGACTTGATCAAGGGCAGCTGTGTGTCCTGGGTAAGTCACTTGACCTCTCTGGGCCTCATTCTCCTCCTTGTTGCCAAGGAGCCCACACCAGCACCCTCCTCCTACTGATCGCCCTGTCCTTCCAGCACCTCAGAGGGGGCTGGTGGGAGGCAAAGTGTGGATGGGATGGGGGCCAGACATCCTCTCTGTGCCTCAGTTTCCCCTCTGGAACCATTTTTTGGGAAACCTATCCTTTCACTGCCCAGCGCCGTGGAGGGAGTGGGGCAAGCTCAGGGTGGTGACAGAAATCTGGCATGGCCATGCAGCCCGCCCCCCGGCCTTTCTTCGCCCCAGCCCCCGCCCCCAGGGCACTCTGGGGTCTGCCTCCTTCTGACACCCCCCCTTTAAAAATTTAACCCCTGAACACGGAGTTCATGTGGCTTAAATTTCAGCCCGTGGTGGGTGAGGAGGCGGGGGCTGGACACGCTTCATTTTCCAATTTATGGAAATAAAAGCGGTGGGACCATCTATTGTTGAGTGGGAGAGAAAAAAAAAATCAACCCATTGCAAAACCCCTGTGTGAAAATTAAGACAAAAAAAAAAAGTCGGCCAAACACACACACACACACACACACACACACACACACACACACACACACACACACACACACACACACACACACACACACACACACACACACACACACCAAAACAATAGGTTTTAGGTGCGCTGTGCCCAGCTGCCAGCAGGAAACAGCATTCCTGGGAGGACGCGGCCAACAAAGGGCCCTTTCTCTGCCTCTGGAAAGGTTTGGGGGGCCACGCACGCACGCGGGGGCGCTTAGCGACGCAGCAGCGCAGCTTAGGAAGGCGTTGGGCAAGACACCCAGGAAGGGTCTGGCGGGACGGGCGCGGGGCGGGGCCAGAGCCAAGTGTGGGATTCTGTTTGTCTAAGACAGGCCTGCGCCCCGCGGGAACGTCTCACCGGCCGCTGGGAAGGCGACTGTCACCTAAGCCCCGTGTGCCTGGTCCCTGCAGAGAAACGCCACTCGGAGCGACAGCATTGCGGGGAGGGCAGGCATCTGCCTCGCACCCGGGTTCGACCCCCCGCATCCCCTAGGGTCCCCCGAGCAGCGCCAGGAGTGATTCCTGAGTGCAGAGCCAGGAGGAAGCCTTAAGCACCACCAAGTGTGGCCCCGAAGCTTCGCCCCCCAAGTGTGTGGAGCCAACGAGGTGGCTTAGGGGCGCAGGATTTGCGGGCAGAAGCTCCAGATTCTATCCCTGGCACCGCATGGAACCCACCCTCCCAGAACACCTCTCCTCGATATACTGATTTTTTTTTTTTGCTTTGTGGGTCACACCTGGCGATGCACAGGGGTTACTCCTAGCTCATGCACTCAGGAATCACTCCTGGCAGTGCTCAGGGGACTCTATGGGATGCCAGGGATCGAACCCAGTTTGACCGCGTGCAAGGCAAACGCCCTACCCGTTGTGCTATCGCTCCAGCCCTATATTGATATTCTTAAAATAAAATGGCGGGGGAGTGTCATCCCAGCAGTGCTCAGGGCTGATTCCTGGCTCTGCACTCAGGGATCACTCCTGGCGGTGCTCAGGGGACCCTGGGGGGAGGGGTTCAGGGATAACACCCAGGCCAGCTGTGTGAAGAGTAAGTGCCTTACCTTGCTGTTCCATTCCTGCAGTCCCAGATAAATATTCTTTCATTTTTCTTATTTTTTGGGGGGCTGGGGGCACATCCACCAGTACTCAGAGGGTGCTCTAAGGTCCATACAGGACCAGGTATGGAACCCCAGACCTTTTTTTTTGCTTTGCTTTTTGGGTCACACCTGGAGATGCTCAGGGGTTACTCCTGGCTCATGCACTCAGGAATTATTCCTGGCGGTGCTCAGGGGACCCTATGGGATGCTGGGAATTGAACCCGGGTCGGTCGCATGCAAGGCAAACACCCTACCCGCTGTGCTATCGCTCCAGCCCCTGGAACCCCAGACTCTTGCATGCAAATTCTGCATCTGTCTATTTTTTTTTTGAGGGAGGTGGAGTCTGGATCACACCCGGCGCTGCTCAGGGCTGACTCCTGCCTCTGTGCTCAGGGATCACTCCTCACTCCTGGCAGTGCCGGGGGACCCTATGGGGTGCTGGGGATCGAACCCGGCTTGGTTGCGGGCAAGGCAAGAGCCCTGCCCGCCGTCCTCTGGCTCTGGCCCTCAGCCCAAAATATTCTTATATAAATAATGCTTTTCCTACTCGCCTGGGTGGCCTTATTTCCTTCCCTCTGCTGATGAGAACAGGTTGAGAGTCCTGGTTTGGGTTATGGTCGGGCCGTTTTTTTTCCCCCGCCACACTGGCATGTTCCCTGCCATCTGTCCCCCACCGGCGACAAATACAGACAGGGCAGGGCAAGATCCTGGGCACCCGGCCCGGGGGCCGGGGAGCAGCAAGGAAAGAAGCTCGTGCATAAAGGATGATGAGCCCCCCAGCCCCGCCACCCCCGGCCGTCATTGACGGTCTCCAGGGAGGCAATTTCCGCCCTTTTATAGCGAGCCTCTCAGAAGGTTCCAGAAGCCTCATTTCTAGAGCCATCCACCTGCAGCTACTCAAATCTCTGACCCAGCTGCAGCTCCGGGGGGCCCTGACCTCAGCCCAAAGGGTGAAGGGGGGGCGGGGGGCACGCAGGGGGCGGATGACTTTGGAGTCGGGGGGAAGTGCCGGAGGCGTCTAGACCCCGAGGTGGCCGCCCCCAGTGAGCTCGGAGGAAAGTGGACGCTGGCCAGGGGGCCTTGCAAACCCCTCTGAGGAGGGGACAGGGCTGAGGCGCTTGCCTTGAGGCGGCCGACACAGAGTTCCGTCCCCCGCACCAAACGGAGTCCCCCCCACCCCACCCCAGTGGGAGCGATGTCTGAGCACCGAGCCAAGAGTTGGCCCAGAGCACCGTGGGATGTGGCCCCCAAAACAAAAAGCTGAAACAAATGCCTGGCGTGAAGGGAAGAATTGTGAAGGAAGGACAGACCCAGTGGGTTCCCTACAGAATGAATGTAGAAGAAAAGGAATGAATGAATGCCCGTGTGGATGAAGCACTTCACTGTGCACAGGAGTGAGTGAAGGAACCAGTGAACCCACAGATGAATTAAAGAAATGAACAGCAGCACAGCAGGGAAGGCTTGCACACGGCTGACCCGGGTTCGATCCCCAGCCTCCCACAGGATCCCCCCAAGCATCGCCAGGAACAATTTCTGAGTGCAGAGCCAGGAGGAACCCCTGAATATTGCTGGGTGTGACCCAAAAATAACAAAAAAGAAAAAGAAATGAGGGGCTGGAGCGATAGCACAGCGGGTAGGGTGTTTGCCTTGCATGTGGCCAACCCAAGTTCAATTCCCAGCATCCCATACGGTCCCCTGAGCAGGGCCAGGGGTAATTCCTGAGCACAGAGCCAGGAGTAACCCCTGTGCATCACCGGGTGTGACTAAAAAAAAAAAAAAGCAAAAAGAAATGAACAAATGAAGGAGGGAACAAATGAATGCATAAACAGAAATGAGTAAACAAAGGGATGAATACATGAGACCAAGGAATGAATGAATGCACGAGTGAGCAAGGGACGAACAAATGACTGGTCACATGAATGAATGAAACAAAGGAATGAGCGAACGAACAAAGGAATGAACGAAGCAAGAGGCAAATGAATGAATGTGTGAAAGCAAAATGTGGACAAGACGACAGAAGAACGAGAACGAGGGGACAGCGTCGTTCGCTTCTGACACGTCTCCCTGTAGCCGCCGGGTCCCCAAGGCTGGGAGGCCCCTGTTGGCAGGATTGGGATGACCGATCCTCGCTGGCACCCCAAGGGCTGTGGTGTGAAAAGGAGCCGAGGACAGAATGTCAGGGCACCCCACAGACAGAAACTGGGGAGAATCAGAATCAACCTGGGGGGTGTGCAGGGGCGCCCTCACCCCAGCCCTGGCCCCCTCCCCCTGCCCCTGGGCTGGTCGCTCTCACAGGTGAAGGGTCTGGGGCCGGGTGACCTGGGGTCAGGTCCTGCGGGTGGGTCCTTGGCCAGAGGGCGAGCGGGCGGGCTGCAGACGGGATTAATAAACAGGCCCATTGGATGTGGGGGCGCGGGGGATGCTTTGAACCTCTGGCTTGGCTGAGGATGTTTGCATAAGGCAGCCGGCCAGGGGTGTCATCAGGGCTGGCTAAATTTAGCCTCTGATTCCCGCTCAACCCCTCCCTGGAGGGGGGGCCCTGGAGGGGGCCGGTCTGGTCCGGCTCCCGAAAGCAGTGGAAACATTTCATTCAATTTTTTCTTTGGTGGTGGGGGGGAGCGGTTTGGACCTCACCTGGCGGTGCTCAGGGCAGACTCCTGGCTCTGTGCTCCTTCGTGGTGGGGCTCAGGGGACCCTACGGAGGGGGGGGCTAGAATTGAATCCATGTGCACGTAGGCTGCACGCAAGGCAAGCACCTTTGTTTTGTTTTTTTTCTTTTTGGGTCACACCCGGCGATGCACAGGGGCTACTCCTGGCTCTGTTCTCAGGAATTAATCCTGGCGGTGCTTGGGGGACCCTATGGGATGCTGGGAATCGAACCTGGGTCAGCCGCGTGCGAGGCAAACACCCCACCTGCTGTGCTATCGCTCCAGCCCCTGTTTTGGTTTTTATTTGATACATCCAGCGGTGCTTAGGGCTGACTCCAAGCTCTGTGCTCAGGGATGGCGCCTGGCGGGGCTTGGGGGATCCGATTGTTTACTGGGGATTGAACCTGAGTGGGCCCCACGCGGGGCAAGCAACAGACCCTGCATGTCTCAGGCCCGAAGCCGCTCGTCGCCCGTCCGTCTCTCTGGCTCTCAGCATTTCAACTGCTGCTTCCTGGCCCGCACTTGACGGTTCTTCGGGTCCACTCCCGGCTCAGCACTCGGGAATCCCTCCCTGTGGTGCTCAGGAGTCCCTACAGGATGCCGGGGATCGAACCCAGGTTGGTGGCGTGCAGAGCCAGCGCCCTCCCCTCTGGGCTACCTACTCACTCTTCACATGCACCCTGTCCCGAGCGCCACTGACGGGGCCAAGAAAAGGGACCAGCTCCTGGCAGCTATGGCTGTTTCCAAACTCAGGATTTGGGGGCTGAACTAGGGGCTCACAGAGCCCCCCGAGTAGTGGCTTCCCACCTCTCACCGCCCGGGGCCCATCCTGGGAGTCAGAGTTTCAGCATCCAGAGAAAAGAGGGAGGGGCCGGGGCGGCGGAGTCAGGAGTCAGCCCCCCCAGGAGTCAGCCCTGAGCACAGCTGGGTGTGCTCCCTCCAAAAATCACAAAACCCAAAGAGAGTAACCCGGAGTACCCCCAACTGTGGGCCCCCTCTCCCACCCCAATAAAAGAATAAGATTCGCTCTGTGCTCCCGGCTCTGTGCTCAGGTCTGATTCCCAGCTCTGTGCTCAGGACTGATGCCCGGTTCTGTGTGCAGGGCTGACTCCTGACTCTGTGCTCAGGACTGATGCCCGGTTCTGTGCTCAGGGCTGACTCCTGGTTCTGTACTCAGGACTGACTCTCGGTTCTATGCTCAGGCATGACTGTGCTCAGGGCTGACTCCCAGCTCTGTGCTCAGGACTGATGCCCCGTTCTGTGCACAGGGCTGACTCCTGGCTCTGTGCTCAGGACTGACTCTCAGTTCTATGCTCAGGCATGACTGTGCTCAGGGCTGACTCCTGGTTCTGTGTTCGGGACTGACTCTGGTTCTGTACCCAGGGCTGACTCCTGGCTCCACGCTCGGGGCTGACTCCTGGCTCTGTGCTCAGGGAATCACTGCTGTTGGAGCTTGAGGTTATCAAAGTGGCGCAGGGGCTGACCTGGTCAGCTGTGTGTGAATGCCCTCCCCCCTGCCTCTGGCCCCAGGACTTGCCAATTGTTTACTCCGAGCTGGCCTCAGTGTTTCAAGGAAGTGTGGACTTTGGGCTGGAGCAACAGCACCGCGGGGAGGCTGTTCGCCTTGTGGGGAGGCTGCCGAGCCAGGTTCCATCCTGCCAGGAGTCAGTCCTGAGCACTGCCGCGTGTGCAAACACAGACACACACGCAAAGAAAGTGTGGACCTCGGGCTGGAGAGAGGCCGGCGGGGAAGGTGCTTGCCTTGCACACGACTGACCAGGCTTCCGTCTCCGGCACCCCCTGAGCACCACTTGGAGTGCTCGCTGAGTGTAGAGCCGGGAGTTAGTCTTGAGCACTGCTTACCCGGGCCCCTGTCACCCCCCAAAAAACAGAAAGTGTGGACTTCACGGGCTGACGTGTCACCCGTGTCACCTGAGACCCCACACTGCAGGGCTGGGTGCTGGGGCAGCTCTGGAAGGGCAAGAGAGGGGGCATGCATCTTGTGTGGCAAGGGCAGCTGGTGCAAAGATCCTGGGGCAGCAGGGGGCCTGGTGTGTATGTAAGAAAGGTGGAAAGAGGGACGAGCCCTATAGGGGCAAACATTAGGTGGTCCGGGCCGCGGCGAGGCTGGCGGGGTGGGGGTGGGGGTCTTTGCCATAGAACCAGGACACGGACTCGGGACTCGCGCGCGCCCTCTGGCGGCTGCCTCGGGGATCACAGGCCGCGTGCTGGCTGGCGGTGCCCTCAGCCCAGGCCTGAATGAGTGATGGGATCCAGAGCCTGTGAAGGCAGGTGTGTTGGGTGGGGCCCTCCAAGGGCAGGGCCCCCCAAAATCCTAAAATACCCTCGGGTCTTCTCAAAAGCCCCGTGCAGGGGCTGGAGTGATAGCACAGCATGTAGGGCGTTTGCCTTGCACAAGGCCGACTTGGGTTCGATTCCCAGCATCCCATATGGTCCCCTGAGCACCGCCAGGGGTGATTCCTGAGTGCAGAGCCAGGAGTCAGCCCTGAGCAACGCCGGGTGTGACCCAAAAAGAAAAAAGAAAAGCCCTGTGCAACCCTTGGCCTCCACTGAACACAACTTTGTGTTTAGTGGTGGAACCTGATTAATGGTGGAACATTAAAAAATTAACTTTTTTTTTTTGGGGGGGGCGGTGGTTCCACCCGGTGATGCTCAGGGGTTACTCCTGGCTCTGCACTCAGGAATTACTGCTGGCAGGGCTTGTGGAACTCTATGGGATGCCGGGGACTGAACCCAGTTTGGCCGCATGTAAGGCAAATGCCCTACCCGCTGTGCTATCACTCCAGCCCCCTAAATATTATTTTTAATGATGCAAGGCCTTTAGGAACCATTCGTGGATACAGCAATGTAACTTTTATTATTCTTAGTTTATTTTTTTTGGGGGGGGCACACCTGGCGGTGCTCTGGAGACTCCATGGGATGCTGGGGATCAAACCAAGATTGGCTGCATGTAAGGCAAACACCCTCCCCACTGTGCCATCACTTCAGTTCCAATCCACGTTACTTTTAAACTTATAATTATTGCTTAGTTTGGGGCCACCCCGGCGATGCTCAGGACTGGCTCCTGGCTCTGCACTCAGGGGTCACTCCTGGCAGAGCTTGAGGGACCAAACAGGATGCTGGGCGTCGAACCTGGGTCTGCCACATATGCAAGGCCAGCGCCTTTCTGCTGTCTTATTGCTTCCCTCCCCTCTCGTCTGTAACTAGGTGCCCCCCTTGGGTGAGGTGACAGCTTGGGGGGTGCCCCCCACGCTCCCCCTCCTTCAGGTTGTATGGCTTTAAGCGCTGGGCTCTGCCCACACCAGGCTCTGCCCTCACCTCCAGGAAGCCCTCCTGGAGGCCTCTGCTCCCTCTCCGCTTCTGGGTGGGGCCAGGGAGGCTTTAGTTGAGTCTGAAGGGAAAGTTCTGGAAACTGCTCCACTGTCAGGGGTCGGCGAGCCTGGAGCTGACTTGGTCCCAAGAGTGTGGGTGAGGCGGGGATGATGCCAGCCCTAGCCTAGTAAATGTTTATGGGGGCCCGGAGCCCGCGGGCAGCCACCCCTTCCTGCCCCGTCGGCTAGCGGGCCACAGAGTGGGGAAACTGAGGCTGGGGCGGCTCCATGCCCCCCTCCCCTTGTGGGGAGCGGCTGCTGGGCCTTGGGAGCAGGGGTGCAGACCCGGCCACGTCTGGAAGGGGGCGCCTCTGAGGGCGTGTCCCCGATTCCTCTGAACTAGGGGAGAAGAGCGAGCCAGGAGGGGCCCCGCGCAGGGACACCCACACCCGGCCGGTCTCCAAACCGGGCAGCATGACCCCAACTGTCTCCAGGGGTACACGCCCCGCTCCGTCCCTGCCGGCGCAGCTTGGACGCAGGGAGAAAAAAACATGGGACATGGGGAGAAAAAAACACTATGGGTGGGGCGGGAGGGTCCCGCAGACAGCCAGCCCCCCCCAGAGGCCTGGGGAGGGGGCCAGCGGCCTGGAGAACAGCGTGCCAGCCCGTGCCCCAGCGACCAGGGCGGTGCCCCGGAACCTTCCTTCCCGGCCCCCCTCAGGGGCGAGTTTGAGCAGGTCCAGCCTCCGAGCCCGCGGCCACGAAGCTCAAAGCCAGCATTCCGGGGGGCCCCTAAATCTCCCGGCGTGACAGGCCCAGGATGGCCGCGCCCCCCACCTGCCCAATGGGAAATGGGGGGCCCTGGGCCAGGGCGCGGCGGACTCCTCGCTCCAGTGCCCGGGAACTTGGAGCGGGGCCTGGGCGTGGCCCCACACGCGGCCGGCCCGGTTCTCGGCGGCCAAGAGCGCCAGCGGGGTGGACGGTGACCAGCGCCCGGGCAGGGGGGGGCGCCCCCTCCTCCCTGCAGGCCCCACGAGGCCTCACCCCGCCCGCCCCCCTTCCCGCTCCCCGGCGCCTGCAGCAAGCGACACGCATAGAAACACACGCTTTATTGGGGTGCGGGGCCGCGGCTCAGACCTTGGGCTCCGGGAACAGCTTCCAGCCCTCCAGCCGCCCCATCTTCAGCAGCGCCGCCGCCGTGCCCAGGTACGCGCAGGCCGCAGCGCCCGTGGCGTAGCTGTGAGCTGGGGGCGGGGCGGGGGGCGTGTCAGGCCGCAAGGACTGCACACCTGTCCCCGCCCCTGCAGCTGGACTGGGAGGTGGGGAAACTGAGGCAGCAAGGGAGGGGAGGCCGACACAGGGGTGAGTCAGCCCAACGGGAGGGTACTGGCGGGGTGGGGTTGCCGGACACTCCCAGGGGTCATGGGCAGGGAGGCGCCCACCTTTCCTTCTTGGACCGGAGCCCCCCAACCCCCCCCCACTGCAACCTTCCCGTCCCCCGCCCCTCAGCCCCTCCCCCCCGGGTCCCGCCCCCACTCACTGCGCACTCCCAGGGTCAGGCCCCCAGCGCAGCCCCCGATGAAGTAGTTGAGGGGGTCGTCGGGCTTCTCCCGGACCTGGGTGCTGACGCACGTGGCGAGGCCGAAGATGGCACCCACGGCCGCTGCGGGGACAGAGACGGGGGCAGCGGCCCCGCGTGCGCCCTGTCACCTCCAGTGGCCGCCAGCGGTGGGTTGGGAGGTTTGGGAGGGGGCGGCAGCAGCGGAGAGGGGGGCAGTGGGGTTGCAGGGGGCTCACCTGCTGTGAATGTGTAGCGGCCTGTCCGCGCCGCCCCCTCCAGGAAGGAGCCTGCGGGCTGCAGCGCGACGCTGTAGGCAGAGGTGATGAGGCCTGGGGGGACAGGGACAGGGGGACAGGGGACAGGGGGACAGGGGGACAGGGGACAGAGGGACGACGGGACTCGGTCAGAGCCGGCGCTGGCCCCCGCTCTTCCTGACCCCACAGTCTGCCCTCATTCATTCATTCCCCACGGCCCTCACCCTTCACTCATTCATCCCTACGTGCCCTGACCCTTCATTCATTCCTGTGCGCCCTCATTCATTCATTCATTCCTGGGTGTGCTCACCCCTCTCTCTCACCCTCAGTCCTCTGAGAACCCCCCAGACCCCCCCCCCAACACTCAGTCTGTCCCAGGTGCTCACTCAAGCACTCAGCCCAGGAATTCACCCCTTCATTCACCCGAACTCCTGGGAATCATGATTCACTCTTGATCTCTCCCGCCCCCACCCCTGCCGCACCTGGCAGGGCGCAGGGGACCCTGTGAGGTGTTGAGAGTGGGACCCAGGTGGGCTACCATGCAAAGCAAGTGCCGTAACTTCCGCCCTGACCCAGGACCCCCGGCCCAGGGGGGCTCTCCCTTCCAAAGGTCTCTGGAACACCCCCCACCCTCATCAGGATTGCCTGCAGGCGTTAGGACCCACCCACCCCCAAAGCAGGTTAACAGCCCTGGATTCAGCCCTGGGTGACCTATGCTTCCAGCCATGCAGTGTCCAGCTCTGAGAAACGGGGCTCCACCCGCCAACCGATCTCACTAAAGGGGCAGCGGCCGGGTGTGGACGCGGGTCAGCCCCGGTGCAAACGCCGCCCCCCACTCCCCTGGCGCTGCAGATGGAGGTGAGAGACGTATCCACTCAGCACACCCCCCAGCGACCCTTCGGGCGGCCCCACTGCAAGCTTCCGATGTCCCTGACCACCCACAAACCTCCACAGACATCCCTGACGCCCCACATTTGCGACTCCGTGGGAAACAGCAAGACCCTCCCCCGGAAATCTCTGCACCCAAGCCCAGCCACTAAGTCACACGCACCTCCCCCCGCCCTCCAGACCCTACTGCATCCCCCCCACGACAGTGTCAGTCTCAGCAAGAATTCCTCCAAGGCACCTCCGACACCCCGATGTCCAGCCTGCAGTGACCCTCTGACCTCCCGGCGCCCTGTGAATTAGTCCGACCTCCACTCCCAGTACATCGACTCCCCTGTCCCCCTCCCAAGTCACGGGGGCTGCCCGGACGGCCTCCCGACAGCCCCCTCGAGGCTGCAGGTCCCCCCAGCCCGCCCGCTGCCGGCGACCAGGGTGACCCGTGACCTCCCCGCGCCCTCCGTCGGCGCGGCCCAGCGGGCGCTCACCCACGGCGCCGCCGATCCCGGTGGTGGCGTAGGTTTTGCGGTGGCACTCGGTGCCGTCGGGGATTTCCCAGTACTGCTGGAAGAGCGTCCGCACCATGGCTGCGCCCCGCCGGCCCCGCGCCGCTGCAGCAGCTCAGCCGCCTCCCCCAGTCCAAGGGCAGCTGTCTCTCGCTCTCGCGAGACTTCCCGGGGCGGCGCGCGCAGCCTTCCGGGGCCGCGCCACCGGCAACAAGCACCAAACTTTATTGAGCGCCGCGGACACGGACACCGACCAGCCTCCTCTGAGGGGAGCGTAGAGAAGGAAGAAAGAACGCGCGGAGCCGCAGCCTTATTTCTCTTTGCGGGGCTTCACACGTGGCGGTGCTCAGGGCTCCTGGCTCTGTGCTTAGGGATCATTGCTGGCGGGGCTCCGGGGACCCGGGATCGATCCCGGGCCAGCCAAGCAATCTACCGTCTACCGTACGATCTACCTGAGAGTCCCCCCAGATTGGGATGTGGAGACCGGACTCCACGTGAGAGGACACAGTGGGGAACAGAGATGCGTGCACTCCCACAGCCTGACTCGGTGACATGCGGTCACCCCGGGACCAGTCCCCACCTCTCACAACCCCTAGTCGGAGCCTAAGCAGCGTGTGTCTATTTGGGGGCGTGGTCGGGGCCGTGTGTTCGGAGATAAACGGCCAATCGTCGCTCTAGGTCCTGGCCCACGGTCAGTTTGCAGTTTGTTCGAACCCAAATAGTCCTACGCGAAAGAAGGATGAGCTTCGAAGTTGGGGCGTGGCCACATCGAGACCTGGCCAATCCGCGAGCTGTACAAGCCTAAAGGCGTGAGAGCGGCCAATCACGGCTGTGAAAGATGCGCCTTTGTCGGGGACCGTGGTTAGTTTAGAGGGGCGGGGTTTGTCAGGACTGGACTACAGCCAATCGTGCGGAGGTCCCGATCCGGACCCCGGGGGGGCGTGGCCCGTGTTAGCTCTGTGGGGGCGGGGCCTGTCGAGCCGCAGCCAATAGTGCGGTGGTCCCGATCTGGCCTCCGGGAGGGCGTGGCCGGGCCCGGTTCCGGGTAGCCCAGGGGGCGTGGCCGGGCCTGGAGCGCAGCCGGGGCCATGTCGGCGCCGCAGCCCTTGCAGATCCGCGAGGCGAACGCACACCTGGCGGCCGTGCACCGGCGCGCGGCGGAGCTGGAGGCGCGGCTGGACGCTGCGGAGCGCACGGTGCGTTCCCAGGCCGAGCGCCTGGCCCGTCACGACCAGCAGTTGCGCGCTGCCCTGGACGAGCTGGGCCGCGCCAAGGACCGGTGAGGCCCGGGGCACGCCAGGTGCACTTCCCGGAGGAGGAGGAGATGGGAAAGGGAGAAATGGCTGAGATGGGGCCGCGTGCATTCACGAAGCGGCGGGAACACCGGTGGGACAGAAAAAAAAGCAGAACACAACACCATAAAACTTGACTTCAGTCACCGGCCGGGGGAAGTTGGGCGGTGCCACACTAGTGCGACTTTCTAACTCAAAACGGTCTGTTTTCCCACGCGGCTGGTAGCACCTCGCGGTGCAGGGACCACCCACGTCTGCGTGGCGTTTGAGCCCAGGGGAGCAATCATCTCCGCGGCGGTGCTCAGGGCCGACTCCTGGCCCTGCGCGCAGGGATCACTCCTGACAGCGCTGCGGCGGGTGGGGGGAACTATGGGGTTTCCCGGGGACTGACCCAGGTTAGTTGTGTGCGAGGCAAACGCCCTCCCCGCTGTCCTGTAGCTCCAACCCCACATCTCCCCCGTTTTTCACAAAGTTCCCTAGCCGCTAAAACGAGGCAGGAGCCCAGGTGAGAGGGTGGGACCCGTGGGAAACAACCTGGGAGGTGATCTGCTTGGACTGGCTCATTTCTCTTTACTGGCCACCTACTTCATGCCAGGGTCAGGCCTGCCCTTTGGCAGACATTTGCAAAAGGGTGATGGTGAGCATACAGAATTGGGAAGGCTTCTTGGAGGAGGAGGCATGGAAGGTGAACAATAAATAGGACGGCGTGGGGCGGAGGGGGGGCAGAGGGAGGACAGGTGAGAGGGAGGGATGGAGAGAGAGGGAGATGAATCTTTTGGGAGCCACAACTGGCAGCGCTTAGGGGACCATGTGCAGCGGGGGATCAAACCTGAACTTCTGACATGGCACGCGGAGCCCTTGGCGCTCTCCCCGATGTCCTGACTCCATTAAACTCACCTCCTAAAGATGAACCCCACCAGGGGCCAGGGAGATAGGACAGCCGGTAAGGCGCTTGCCTTGCACTGCGCCTGACCTGGGTTCAATCCCGGGCATCCCATAGAGATCCCTGAGTTTAGAGCAGGCGTCAGCCTTGATTCTAGCCAGACGCGGCCACCAATACACCGCCCCCTCCCCCGCCCCAAGTGTGTGACTTCGCCACACGTAGTACCCGGTGGTAGTACCACCGTAAGAAGGGAGTGCCGGGGAGGGGACGCAAGCCGGGTGGGGGAGCATGTCGCGGGGGCGGGCCGCGCGCTGGGCGTCGCCGCCCCCCCCCACCGGACCTCACCACCGCACCCCCACCCCGTTTTCCTCCCGGCCAGGGAAAGCGCCGCGCTCCGGGCGCAGCTGCGCTCCGCCGAGGCCGCCGTGCGCCAGAGGGACGCGCTGATCCAGCAGCTGCAGCCGCGGGCCCAGCTGCTGCAGGACCTCTGCCGCCACCGGCCGGCGCTGGCCGGGCTGCTGGCCGCCCTGGCCGACGTGGAGCGACTGGGGCCCCCGCCGCCCGGGCCTCCGGGGCCCCCGCTCCCTGGCGGGCCCAGCCCCCCACTCACCAACAGCACCGGGGAGGAGGAAGAGGACGAGGACGAGCTGGACGGCTTGCCGGCTGCGGTGCTGGGGACCACGGTGTGAACCCCCCCGCTCACGGGCGCCGGCTCCAGGGAGAGGAGGACCCCGCGAAGGCTTTTCTCTGTGCGGGCGCTTCCGAGTCGGGGCATGGTGGGGTGCCTGTCGCCCAGAGGGACGGCGCGGTGAAGGCAGAATCCTGTGGGGACACCAGCATCTGTTTCCAAAAACATGGCGGCGGACTCTGGGAAGATGTTTAGCCCAGATAATTGGGAGGAAGGGACTCCCAAAACAGTGCTCAGGAAGGGCAAAAGGCATCTCCAGTGGCGGGGGCTGGAGTGATAGCATAGCGGGTAGGGCGTTTGCCTTGCACGCGGCCGACCCGGGTTCGAATCCCAGCATCCCATATGGTCCCCTGAGCACCGCCAGGAGTGATTCCTGAGTGTAGAACCAGGAGTGACCCCTGTGCATCGCCGGGTGTGACCCAAAAAGAAAAAAAAAAAAAAAGGCATCTCCAGTGGGGCCTGATCGTTCAGTGTTCAGAACCAGCAAAGCTGGAGCCACCAGGCCACACCCGGTGGAGCATTGGGGTGCCAAGCGGTGTTGGGATCACAGCTTGGGACCGTATATGCAGGTCTTGCACCCCTGGCTCCTGGATATAATTTTTTGGGGGGGTGGTTGGGGTGTTTGGGCTACCTGGCGATGCTCAGGGCTTACTCTAGCCTCAGTGCTCGGGCC
This sequence comes from Sorex araneus, assembly GCF_027595985.1. NCBI lineage: Eukaryota > Metazoa > Chordata > Mammalia > Eulipotyphla > Soricidae > Sorex > Sorex araneus. Next base: position 236,851,628 of record NC_073303.1, read on the forward strand.
CTTGCCCTGGAGACCCAGTGGGAAAGCTGGGGGTTGAACCCAGGTTGGCCACGTGCAACGCCAGCGCCCTCCCCACTCTGCAATGGCTCCAGGCCCTGGGCAGAAAATTCTTTGTTTGGGGCCACGCCCAGCTGTGCTCAGGGATCACTCCTGGTGGGGCGCCAGGGACCCTAGTGAGTGCCAGGGACTGAGTCCAGTGCCTTCCCCGCCGGACACTCCCTGACCCCATCGAAAGTGATTTTTCACCCTAACTCAGGCTGCCCTTGACCCTGTTCCTGAGTGTCCCACCTCAGTGCCTTGGAGCTGGCCAGTCCCTCTGCCTGGACACTGCCCCGCCCCCAGCTCCCGTGACCCGTGTCACATGACCAGCTCCTTATCTGTGCTCAGTCGTCACCTCCCAGGGGCGGAACAGAGGACTCAGGCTCTCTCAGGGCACATGGCCACTCCAGTGTCCATCCCCGCACCTCACAGGCTCCCCACTGCCGGGCAGAGAGCCGGGAGCTGACCCCCGAGAACCATCAGGTGTGGCCCACCAGCCGAGAGCAGCCCTGCCCTCCGGGAGGCCTACCTGACCGACAGTGAGTCCTCTGCCCACCGGCTCTCCTTCTAGAACTTTCTGGCACCCTGGCCGTGCCCGGGCAGCATCAAGACTTCTTCTGTGTGTCGGGGATGCCAGTAGGAGCAGGATTCGGGGTGGTGGTGGTGTGTGGTCTTCAAAGGTGACCCCGGCACACCTGCAGGCCCCCAACCCCCAGGCCAGTCTCCATGTAGAAGCTGCAGCCTAACCCTTTTTAAAAGATGCCTCAGAGACTCTATTTTTGAACCAACCCCCCCCCCCCCCGCACACACACACACACATGCTGTCCTTTGGCTTAAGATACTTGGGGGTGTGCTGCTTCTTGTCACGCCCGGGTCCCCCATGCCATCCTCTCTGCCTCTGGCCTGCAGGTCCAGCCCAGCCTGGCACCAGAGTGCAGTTTCCTGGGCCCCAACTCAGGGCAGGAAGCGCCCCAGGGCCGGGCCCTTCCCGGGACCCCCAGCCCGCTCACAATGGCCCCTTTTCTTCTCTGGATGGGATGAAGCAAGCCAGGCAGGAGGCTGGAGCCTGTCTGCTCCGGAATAAACTGGATTCCCAGCCCTGGCCCTGTCTCTCTGCTAACTTGGGGGTTGGGGGCGGGGGTGTCCCAGGTTGCTCCCCTCCAGTCCAGGGCTCTCTCCCCCAGGGAGACAGAGATGAGGGCCTAGAGGCCGGGGGTGAGAGGGTCGGCCGTGGAGCCACGCCTGACAGTCTCTTCTTGGTCTCTTCCGCTTGGCAGGGGCTCCCCAGGCCCAGGATGCCCAGGCCCCCCCCCAGTCTGATTCTCAGCCAATGGGGTGAGGGGGTGTCCTGCTGATGAGGTGACAGGAAGGGAACAGGGAACACCCTGCAGGGCTGGCTGAGCCCAGGCACCCACATGGGGTCCCCAGAGCCCCGTGAGAAGGGACCCCTGAGCCAGCCCTGAGCCCTGCTGGCGGGGCCCCTGCACAATGACGATCGTGTATGTTCACGATGCTCTGAGGGGGCAGACACACAAGACCTCCCCGCCTTCCTGAACATTCCGGGCAGCGGGACAAAGCACCAGGCAGTGTCTGGGCAGGGGCCTGGGTGGGTCGGCGGCTCCTGCCGTCTGGGACAAGGGCTCTGTCCCCACCCACCACCGAGGCTGGCCCTGTGGCGCAGCCTCCCCGCTGGGCCCGGCTGGTTGGGAGCCGAGTGGCAGGAGCACGTGACGGCAGGGCCTGTCCCTCTGGGGCCCGCCCTGTCCCTCCCAGTCTCCAGAGCTGCCGTCTCCTTGGCGACACGGTCTCCGGGGCTGGACACCACGCGCAGCCAGGCACAGCCAGAGCCACTGCGCACACAGGCCGGCTGAGCTGGGCAGCTGCCTGCAGCAGGCATGGACGCGGCGGAGGCCACGATGGAGAAGCTGCGGGCGCAGTGCCTGGCCCGGGGGGCTGTGGGCATCCACGGCCTGGCCAGGTGAGCTGCCCTGACGCCTCCCCCCAACCCACACCCCCAGCCCTACAGCCCCAGAGCGCGCCCCCAACCCTGCATCGGGCCCCCGCAGGTTCTTCCGCTGCCTGGACCAGGACGGAAGCCGCGCCCTGGACGCGGGGGCGCTCCGGCGGGGCCTGGCCGAGCTGGGGCTGAGGCTGGACGCAGCCGAGGCGGAGGCCGTGTGCCAGCGCTGGGACCGCGATGGCAGCGGAGCGCTTGACCTGGACGAGTTCCTGCGGGCACTCCGGGTGAGCGGGGCGGGGGCCCGGGAGGGGGCCGGGGCTGGAGGTGCCTGGGCCTCCCAGTGACCACGTGTCCCTCCCCCAGCCACCCATGTCGCAGGCCCGCGAGGCTGCGGTCAGGGCCGCCTTCGCCAAGCTGGACCGCAGCGGGGACGGGGTGGTGACCGTGGACGACCTCCGGGGCGTGTACAGCGGGCGCGCCCACCCCAAGGTGCTCAGCGGGGAGTGGACAGAGGATGACGCACTCCGCTGCTTCCTGGACAACTTTGACAGCTCCGAGAAGGATGGGCAGGTGGGCGCCCCCCTCCCCCTCCCCTCCCCCACCCTCCCAGTGCCTGCTGAGCCACCGCCCGCCTGCCCGTCCCAGGTCACGTTGGCAGAGTTCCAAGACTACTACAGCGGCGTCAGTGCCTCCATGGACACGGACGAGCAGTTTGTGGCCATGATGACCAGCGCCTGGCGGCTGTGAGCGCCCCCCGCCTGCTGCTCGGCACCCCCACACCCGGCACCTCTCACCCGGGCCAAACGGAGGCTGCGGAACTAGCCAGACCCGCCCCTGCTGGGACACGAGGAGGAAGCAGGGAGCCAGATATCGGTGCCCTCACCCCTGCCCCATCTTGCTCAGCATCCCCTGGTCTCACCGCCCTCCCCCCCCCGCCCCACCACGCAACCAAGGGCCCCTGGAAGACAGGCGCTGCCCGGTGGCGGCTGACTTGAAGATCTGGTCACTTGCCCGGGCCAGGCGGTGTGTGTTGTGTGTGTGTGTGTGTGTCGGGGGGGAAGGCGCAGGCAGACCGTGGCCAGCGGGGCTTTAGTTAAAAGTTTTAATGTAGATCCCAAATACATTTCATATGACAATCTTACATAAGTGTCCCCAGACTCATGGGCCTTCTCGCTGGTCTGACGGTCGGTCGGTCACTAGCTGGCTAAGGCGGAAAGCAGGTTGTGAGGCCGGGCTGGGCGGTGGGGCGCAGAGTGTCCCTGCAAGACTGGCACGTCTCCCCCCGCCCCCCGGCCTCTCCCTCTCTGCTCCCACCGCCAGGGAGCCAGCTGAGGGGGCGGGCACGGCGCCCGCTCCCGGGGGTTCCGTGAGCTCGGGGCACAGTTTGTTTTCTGGAACCGGCCTCCTGCCCCTGAAGTCCAAGGCCCTCGTCGCAGAGGCCCGTGGGCCCGGCAGGCGCTGGCCGGGGCGGAAGCAGGCCGGGCTGGGGATGCCACGAGCAGAGACGGGCCCCCCGGAGTCCCGCAGGCGGCGGCCGACCGGCCCACCCCGAGTCTGAACCCAAGAGACCGGACACGAAGCGTCGGGAAGAAAAGGATCTAAAAATAGAGACCCCCCAAACCGGCGCGGGGGAGGGCGGGAGGTCCGGCCGGGCGGGGCCCAGCGAGCAGCCATGAGTGTCCGTGCGCAAAGCAGGCGCTCATCAATATGATGAGGACGCGAGCCCCGAGCACGGCGGGGCAGCCCCCAGTCTGTTCCGGCCCCGTGGGACGGGCCTGTGCTTGCTCCCCAAGTCCGCGGCAGGCGGACAGACAGATGGACAGACGGGTGGACAGACGGAGCTGCAGCTCGTGTGCGCCGCCCCTGGCGCTATGTGCCCCCGGCTGTCTGCCCGGCCCCTTCATCACCGGCGCCTGCGGGAGCCACAGAGACGGGTCAGCTGGAGCCCGGCTGCCGCCCCGAGCGGCCCCCCCACCCCAGCCCCGACGCCTGCGGCCAAACTCACCACCCCCCGAGGCGCCCGAGGGGGCCAGGACGTCGTCCTCGTCGCTGTCGTCCTCCTCGTGGGCTGGGGCGGCCCCAGGCTCGGGTGCCTTGGCCTCCTGCTCCTGCTCGGCGCGGCTGCGCAGCGCCAGGATGCGGTGGTGCAGCGCCGCGTACAGCTGGCCCGTGTCCTTAGAGCTGGCCTGGCGGCAGGGTGCGGGTCAGGGGGCACCGGGGCGAGCCCCCCCCACCCCAGGCAGCCCCGGCAGCTCACCGAGATGAGGAAGACCTTGACGCCCTGGTCCTCCGTGTCCATGGCTGTGATGCGGATGCCCTTCTCGCTGGCCTTGTCCATCTGCATCTGTGCCCACAGCTTGGTGTTGAGGATGAGCCGCAGGCTGCCCTGGGTCCGCATCACTGCGCGACAAGCACCCCGTTCTCAGGGCCCCAGGGCCGCAGGGCAGGGGTGGGGGGGAGGGGGGCTCTTAGACGGATGGACACTGATACAAGACTCCGGGGCTCTGATAGCAGCAGGGGAACAGCACTGACCCGTGGGGGGGGCACAGGAGCTCATGCCCCATCTGCGGGGGTCGCTCCCACGGCCCCCCCCCACGCTGCGCCTGAGGCTCGGCGGGCCGGTGCCAGCAGGGCAGTGGCAAGGGTGCGCGCTGCCGCCTCTATGCCACAGGGCACCCCGCCAACCTCTGGGCCTTCAGTTGATGTCCACCCCTGAGCCCTAGCTGGGCCCCCGGGGAGGGGGACCTGGGAGGGGCCCAGCAGTGCCCCTGGGGGCTCTCTTGGGGCTCACCGAGCCGGGAGCGCAGGCTGCCGTCGTCAGCCGAGGCCATGTCGTTGAGCCGCAGCTGTCCCCGACCTCGCTCTACCCATGACTGCGAGGCCTTGTCAAAGACGAACAGCTTACACTGGATCTGAGGACACGGGCGTGGGGTGAGCGGGGCCCGGCGGCCCCCCAAGGACAGGCCCCTTTCTCAGATTCGGAAAACCCGAGTGTCTGGGCCACTGGAAGCCAGACCTGTGGCGTCTTCCCGCTTCCCCCAGACTCGAGGGTGTCACCCCGCTCCCCCAAGACCCGCAGCCTCTCCCCGCCACTTCCCCTTGGGGCTCCCCAGCCCCGAAGCCTTGAGCCCTCAGACCCAGCACGGCATGCCCCCCCACCAGCTAACCCCCCGAAGGAGCAGTAGCCGGACAGTGCACGAGCCCACTCCAAGCGGGAGGGGCAGCTGGGCCACAGGCCCCGCGTGCAGCCTCCAAGCGTGGGGGCCCCCAGGGAGAGCTGTCCCCAGCGGCGTCTGACCCTGCCCTCCACCCCTGCTCCGGGAGGGCGAGTTCCAGGGCCTGCCGCCCGCCTCCCGTCCTGGCCGCGCCCCACCTGCAGCACGTTGCTCTCGGCCTCCTCCCCGGTGATAACCTCCACCTTCCCCAGCAAGCACTTCCGGGCTGTGGCCCTGGTGTAGGCGGCTGCAGACTCTGCCAGGGACTCGGAGACGCTGTCAGCTGGACGACACCGGCCATTCACTCACGGGGGGCCCAGCCTGGCCTTCCCAGGTGCCCCTGCTGGCCTGGGATGGAGCCTGTAGCACGGCGAACGCCCGAGGCCCCGGGTGCCCCCAGCTGGGTTTGCCCCCTACACCCCTCACGGCAGGCAGGGACCCCGGGAACGCACCTTTCTCAGGGGTGGCCTCCTGGGACGAGGACTCGGACCCCGACTCGACGGCTGCGTTTTCCCTGCTGGCGTCGGAGCCAGTCTCGTTTAGCTTGGGGGGGCTCTATGGGAGAGGGGCGAGCAGGGGGGTGGCATGAGGGTGCGGGCACAGGGAGCAGGGTGGGTGGGCGGGGCGGGGTCCACCCTTCACTCACCAGCACGCGCTCGCTCATGTTCTGGCCAAACACAAATTTGTTGCTGGAGGCATCGGCGCTGTTGGTTGAGTTCTCAGCGCTGGGTGAGGACGCGGGCCGTGAGAGCCGGGCAAGGGGCCCGCAGCAAGGAGGCACCCCCTCAGATGCTCCCCAGGGCCCCTCGGATGGAGCCACGGCCTCAGGCCCCTCAGGAGAACCCCAACACACAGACTCACACAGACACACACACATGAACAGACACAGACACACAGAGACACAGACACACACAGACAGACACACACACATGAACACAGACACAGACACACATGCCCGCCCTGCGCCATGCCCACCTGCAGCTAATGTACTGGAGGAAGTAGTTGGTGGCTGCGGGAGTGTCGGGGCCCGGCTGCCCCTCGGCCCCCATGTCGGCCGCCTCTGCATTCTCGCTGATGAGCTGTGGGTGGGGAGGGATGTGTCACCTGCCGCGGGGGGAGGGCGGGGAGGGCCGGCCCATCAGGGGCCTCCAAGGACCCCCGGACCCTGACGGCCACCAGAGGCCGGTCCCCGTCCCTACGAGCACCAAGCAGCGCCGAGATGCTGCCCGCACCCCAGCTTCCTGCCAGCCGCGCCCTGGCCTGCAGGCACACAGACAGACAGACACAGAGAGACTCGCCATCGGTGCACCCCCGTCAGCGCACCCCGTCCTGCCCCTCCTGGTCCCCCGCAGCCCTCAGGCCTCAGCCCCTGGGCGCTGTGCTCCCCGCCCCGGCAGGGCCCCTAAAGCTCAGACCTTGACTCTGTCCCTCAGGTTCTGCCCGAACACGAAGGCCTGAGAGGCGCCCGACTCCTTCCGCTCCCCGTTCTCCTCCTCCCAAGCGCCGCCAGGCTCCTGGCTCTGGGATTCCCTCTCCTGCACGGAGGGAAGCCGGGCTGGGAGGGTGACCTGCGGGGACACCGCCCCGGCACGCGCAGAGCGGGGAGCCGCAGGCCAGCCAGGCACAGAAACTGGAACCCCCACCCCGCCCAAGGGCGACCCCCGGCTCCACCCAAACCCACCTCTGGGGCGCGGGCCTCGGCCTCTGAGGGGCTTCTGTGTGCAGAGGTGTCGGGTGAGGCGGCGGCAGCCCCCAAGCAGTCGGGGACAGGGACCCCGTTGGTGCTGCTGCTCGGAACTGCAGGGAAGCGAGACGGCGGGCCATGGGGCGGGGCCTCACCCATGCCAGGCCCGAGCGCGAGCCTTAGAGTCCTGCTTTTTTTTTTTCCCCCTTAGGGTGTTACTCTTGGCTCAATGCTCAAAAATTTTTCTGGTGGTGCTCGGAGACTTTATGGGATGCTGGGGGTTGAACCCAGGCCACCTGTGTGCAAATCTAGGGGCTTCCCCACTGTCCTATCGCTCCGGCCCTGGGTCACTCTTTCTTAGACCAAGAAGAGTCCCGAACGCTCACACTAGAAGCTTCCAGAAGCACCACCGACCACGGCCTCACTCCCAAGCGAGCTGCAGAGTGCCCACGGAGCTGAGGTGGGAAGACTCGAGGGGGCAGGGCGCGGTCCGAGAAAACAGCCTGTCCTAGTAACATCTTAATGTGATGCAATTTCCCCTCTATAATCGTGGCGATTGGACAGCAAGCCCTTGTTCAAGCCCGGCTTTGCTCTTTTGGCTGGCAGACCAAAGAATTTCCGATGTAATCAAAAACTAATTCGGGAGGGAGAAGCCCAAGAGGAGACTTGACGCGCTGGGAGGAGCGTTTCCCACTGAATCCTCCCCGGGCGGCTCCCTCCGGGCCGGAGGGGATTAAAGGGCCACGCACCGCACGACTGGAACCGTTTGGCGCAGAGACTAAAGAATTTTCCGTGTAATGAAACCCGGCGGGAAGAACAAACTTATTTTCCCTCATGAGGGAGCATCGCGCACGGCCTCTGACAGAGGGGGGCGGCTTGGGGGCAAGATCAAGAGGCGGATGAGAAGAGCCGGGAACATGTGACAAGAAGGAGGGCTGAAGCCACAGGGCCCATCTCCTGGCACAGGGGATCAAAGGGCCCCGCTCACCCGGGCACGAGGGCAGGGGCAGACCCCCGACGTGGGGGACGGGGTGCTCACCGGTCTGGGAGAGCGTCTTTGGCTGGGGGGCCTGGAGCACGGCCGGCCGGAGCACGCTCCTCTGCGGTTCCTTGGGCTTCTGGCTTGGCACACCTGTGCGAGGGAGGCGCCTTGAGGGGGTCGGAGGCTGCCTGGCTTCCGCCTGGGGTCCCCCCGGGGCGGGAGGGGCTCGGCTGTCACATCCGTTTGCTTTCGGCTTCTGGGCCGCGCCCAGCACTGCTCGGGGCTCACTCTTGGCAGGACATGGGCAAGGCCAGCGCCGTCCCTGTCTCCAGTCCTAATTTTCAGTTTACGATTTTGGGGGTGGGGGTTGAGGGGTGACACTGGGCTGTGCTGGGGGGGGGGCTTGGTCCTCTGCAGAGCCAGCGCTCTGCCCACAGAGTCTCTCTCTGGCCCCTGGGAAGCAATTTGGGGAACACAAAGCAAAACAAAACAAAAAAAACCCAGCCCAGATGTTCCCTAAAACAAAACGAAAACCTAGCCCAGATGTTGCCTCCGAGCCAGATAGACCACAGCTGGGGCGTCTCTCGGGGCTGAAGCCGTTCCTCCCTGCTACCGTTCACACCTGTCACTCACGGGGTGGGGAGGGTCAAGTAAAGAAGAGGGGCCTGGGGCCCCCACACGCTTTTCCAACCAACTCCACCTCCCCGCAACCCTGGCAAACAGGAACCGTTGGCCCGCATGGGACAGGAAGGCTCCGGCTGTGGACGGTGGTGGACGCCCCCCGCCCCACTTGGGGCCGGGCTGACCTTTTTGCGCCCTTTCCCCACCTACCTGCGCTGGGCGCCTGGCCGTGGATCAGGGTGGGCGGCTTCAGCCGGAACCCGCCACTCTTCTCCTCTGCAAGCAGGGAAGGGGTGAGATGGTGGTGGGGCGGGGGGCTGAGGGGGCCAGCAGGGAGCCTCAGCCCTGCCTATGGGAGGCGGAGACCCGGGGAGGGGGGCTCTGTGCAAGGAAGAACGTAGGGCTGGTGTCCCGCCACAGGGGCTCCCCAGGACGGGAGTGGGGGACTCACACCAGGAAGGGCGCCAATGCCCCATGGCCTGGACCCCTGCCCCGGGTCTGAGCAGCGGCCCTGACAGACCCCCCAGGTAGGCATCAAGGAAGCCAGTCCATGGACAGCAACCAAGGAGAAAACGCTCCGGCATGGACCATGCGTCGGTGGGGGGGCGGGGGGGCCCCACAAACTCGGTGGCAGCCGCTCTCTCAGTCAGGAGGAGGGAGAGGGGACACAGACAGCCCCAGGGCGGCCTGGGCCAGCACTTACGGCCACCTGCGGAGGCGGCACTTCCCCTAGCCCCCGCGCCGTGTGGCTGGAGCCCCCTGGAACAAACCAGGGGGGCTGAGAGGCCACTCTGTATGCAGAGTCTGGACATGCCCCAGGGGACAGGGACAGGGGATCCAGGCCAGCCACCCCCACATCACACTGGAGCCGGGAGGGAGGCAGCGCCCTGCAGGAGCGGCCCAGTGGGGCCCAGCAGCAGCCATGCGGTCTGGACGGCAGACAGCAGACAGACAGCAGGTGTGTGAGGCAGACAGACAGCAGGTGTGCGTGAGGAAGACAGACAGACAGACAGCAGGTATGTGAGGCAGACGGACAGCAGGTGTGCATGAGGCAGACAGACAGATGGGAGTGGGGATCAGTGAAGCGGATGCAGTGAGGTTTCTAAGTTTCACGTTTGTTTTGGGGTCAGACCCAGAGTTCAGGGCTGACTCCTGGTGGGCTCGGGGGAGGTGGTGGGGGCCCTATGGCGTCTCAGGGATGGAACGCGGTTCGGCCACATGTGAGACAAAAGCCTTCCTCGCTCTTCTATTGCTTTGGCCTTGCTCCCCCCACCCCCTGTAATAGGGGCCACTCCCCGCCATATGGGGTGGTCCTGGAGCACCAGGGCCCAAACTCATCAGGGCCGCTTCCCCACAGGACCCAGGGCCAAGACCCGCTGTCTCCTGGGGGCTCTCCGGTGTGTGTGGGGGGCTCAGGGCCAGGCTGTCGGCGAGGCCTCCTCCCTCCCTGACCCAAGGCCAGCCTGGAGGGCCCGAGTGACAAGACAGCAGAGCGGATGCTGGTCTTGCACGGGCTGACCCAGGTTCCATCCAGACAGCCATTGGGTCCCCGGAGCCCCGCCTGGAGTGGTCCCTGAGCACAGAGCCAGGAGCCAGCCAGCCCTGAGCATCACCAGGTGTGGCCCCCATATGAAACAAAACAGAATAGCAAGCCAGAGAAGCACCCCCAGTGGCAGCGATGCAGGGCAGAGCAGCCCCCTCAGCTGTGAGTCAGGCGACTTCAACTGCTTGAACCAGGGCCTCGGGACCCCCCTCCCCATCCCCCTCCCTCAGCTGCCCCCTGGGGCTGCTGCCTGAGCTGAGACTTTTGAAGTCCGCTGTGAACTTAATAAAAGGCAGGTCTGGTTACAGAACCGGCTGTTAAACTGAATCATTAAACCTTTTATGAGGCATTTCAACCCCCTGGGACAGACTTCCAGGAAACCCTGGAGCGGGCAGGAGGCGGGCAGGGCAGGGGAGGCGCGGGCTGGACCCCCATTCACCCAAGCAACGGGGCCAGCAGGGGCGTGGGGGAAGGGCGGGGAGGCTCCCTCTCGGGGTCACACCCGAAGGGGCTCTCGGCTCATCCCTGCTGCGGCCGGCGGCCCAAACAGGGCTTGGCCAGGCGCAAGGCAAAGCGCCCTGATCTGGAAGCCATCTCCGGCCAGAGCTGATACATTTCTGGTTGGTCTTAAAAGCCAAAACCAAACCCCAAAGCCACGGCTGTGTCAGCCGGAACTGACAAAATGAGTAACACATGGTTTGCCGGAGCGCCAGGGAGCGAGCCCGGCCGGGCGCGGGGACACTGAGGCGCATCCCGGGGTACCCCGGGCCCTGGTCACACGGGAAGGAGGGGCTCAGGCCTCTCCCGGCTCCACATGTCCCCTCCCCCCGGGCCCCCGGCCCACCTGGCTCCGAGTCCGACTGGGCCGCAGACGCCTCGCACAGGGTGGAGGGCAGGAAAACATTGGTTTTGGACACTGCCGAGGATAGGCATGCCGAGAGCAGGGGGAGGGGAGGGAGGAGACAGTGAGTGGGGGTGGGGTGGGGGTGGGGGTCCCAGCTCCCACCGAGGACTCTGCCCCAGCGCCAGGCCTGCACCTGCTCCCCATCACCACTCAGGGCTCACTGCCCAGCGCCCCCCGCCCTGTCAGGGCCTCACCCTCGGGATGGTTCCCCTGGCTGAGGAGCGGCCAGGCTGCCCTGTGTGGTGGGCTCGGGGCTAGAGAGCTGGGGGGAGGGGCGAGGGTCAAGTAAGGGGGACCTGGGTGCCAAGCGCCCCCTAGGGGCAGGGTTGGGCAGCAGGGCCTCAGGGGCGCGAGCGGGGCAGAGGCTCTGCACCAAGGCAGCCCGCGGCGCCCGGGGGCCCCACCCCCGCCCCAAAGGGTGCCTGGGCAGGCGACGGGGCACGAGAAGCAAACCAAGCAGCATCCAGGAGGCAGGGGCACAGCTGGGTGGGGGTCACGCCCGGCGGGCCCCCCAAAGGGCGGCCTGGACTGCTGCGTGGACCTCTCGAGAGCAGGTGACCAAGGCCCAGGCGGGGCGGGACACTGGGCCACCGTGGGTTGGGGGGTGGACACGTCACCCTGGGCGGTACCTGATTGTGACGGGGGGAACTGGGTCAGTGAGGACGCCCGTTCGCGCTTCACGGGGGGACAGTAGCCTCCATCTTCGCGGTCGGAGTCTGCAGGGAGGAGGAGGGGAAGGAGACAGTCAGGCCGCGCCCGCCCGCGTCCAGCAGCCGAGCTGGGCAGAGCTGGGCCAGGGCGCAGAGAGGTCCTCACCTTCGCCGCCTTCGGGGCTGGAGCCGCCCGCGGACCTCTGAAACAAGAGCACAGCGGGCTGTGAGCCAGGGCACCCAGGCCCCCTGCCTGGACGCCCCCGGGACAGACACAAGGAGGCTGTGACATGGGGTCCCCACCAACCCCACACGAGATGCTCTCAGCTGCGGTTCCTGGACATCCACTTCCCCAGGGTCAACGGGGCTCTGGCGCTGGACTGGCACACAGCCCACGCAGGTTTGACCCTCAGCAATGAATAAGGCCCACGAGTCTGCCAGGGGTGACCCCTGAGCACAGACGCAGGAGTCAGCCTGAGCATCACCAGGTGTGACCCCCAAACTAAAACCAACCTCTGGAGCCAGAGAGACTGGACAGACCGTGCAAGGGCTGAGGCCCCGATCAGAAACCCCGGCGTCCCCTCAGGTCCGCGGGAGTCTGGTCAGTGACAGAGTGTCCTTCCCGGGCCCTGGAAGTCGCTCAGCTCGGCACGGTCCAAAGCTCGAGCGCTTCTGACAGTAGTGCTGCCTGCCCCCCTCTCGCAGGTTCAAGACCGACAGCTGCTCAGCGGAGGAGCCCCCAGAATGCTGCAGCTGGACCAGATGAGGACCACCTTCTGTGGGACGCTGGGGCGAGGCCAGGGGAGCCCGCAGAGTGGGGTGTCTGAGTGCACGGGGGTAGACGAGAGACACCCTTGGTCGCTCTTGTCCCGCATGGAGCAGTGGGCCGTCTGGGTTTACGATCCCTGTCTGCCCCCAACCCCAAAGCTCAGACCCCACAGGGAGGAAAGGTCCCCGACTGGGACCCGCCCCCTGCTCCCAGGTCACTCTCACAGGGCGAGAGAGCCGCGGGGCTGTCCAGGTAGGTCCTTGGGGTCCCTGTGAAGAGCCCTCCCCCAGCGTGAAACACAGGCCAATTTGGAAAATGAGGGGCGGGGGCAGTGGCCTGGCCGCAGGGGGCCCTCAGGGAGGGGAGGGCCTGGAGCAGCCCCAAGCCCGAGATCAGGCGGCCAGCTTCCCTCTCCTCTCCCCAAGCACCCGCATCCTTGGGCCGTGGCGGGGGGGCAGACACGGTGCCCCCCCACAGCCCGGCTGCTACGGGGCCCTTCCAGAGGGAAGGAAACAGGGGTGGGGTAGCAGGAGGAGAAGGTGGGGGGCCCCGCGCACACAAGAGTCCTCGCCCACTCCCCATCTCTCTCCAAGGCTCAAGAGGGCCCCATGCACCCACCGTCCCCACCCTCCTCCCCATCAGGCCCAGAAGCTCCGCTACTCCTCACCAGTGTCCCGGCTCCCGGGACCCTCCCCTGCTGCCACAAGGCGCATCCGCCCCAGGCGCCTAGGGCGCAGGAAGGAACCGCTGGCCCCAGAGAAGAGCCCGGCAGATCCCGCCGCTGCCCGGGGCGTCCCCACACCCCTCCAGCGAGCAGGACCCCAAACCCTCTCCACTCTCACGACTCAGGGCCCCCCGCAGCCCCCCGGCAGGAAGCTAGGCTGCCGAAGACCCGGGGAGGGGGGACGCCCAGGCGCTGCTCCCCAGAAGTGGACCTGGCCAGGGTGAGGCCTCTGGGGTCCGACTGCACTAGGTGCCCCCCGCCTCAGGCACGCCTCCAGACCAGTTCACCCTACCCCAGCGTACCCATCCAACGCCCCAACCCCCCAGCTTCCTCCGGGCCATTTAGCTGCTGGAGACGCCCCCACATGCAGGCTCCATGCCCCTGGCCGGGGGAGGGGGCCTGGGCAGGGGCACCTGGAAGCCGGGAAAGCAGGCTGGTGCAGGCGGGGGAGGCCACAGCCTGGAACCGGCACTGAGGGGAAGAGGCCCCCAGCTGAGAGAACTTTCCAGAAGCTGCCGGAAGCTCCTGTGGGGGTCTGAAACAGCTGAGTCAGAAACAGTCAGGCGGGAAACAGACACCAGGGCCCGCTCAGGAGGCAGCAGCGCTGCTATGCCCCCCCCCCCACTACCCTCACCCCTCCACCAGCCCCACCTGCAGGCAAGGGAGCGGGTCCTCGGGGTCCACGGACGGCAGTGCCGGGACACCTGGACATGGTCCCTGCGGCCCAGGGGCAGCGGGGGACACTCTGGGACCTGTGTGTGTGCGTGTCTGTGTGTGGCGGGGGCTGATGAATCCCATCTTTCCTGCCCCCTGAGCTTCAAGACACCGGGACCAGGGCAGGCCACCGTGACTTCAACTCGCCCACAAGCCCCCCAAATGGCACGGGGGGAACAGGAAGGGCGGTGTGTGTGTGTGTGCTGGCTCCCAGAAGGGGCCCCCACAACCAAACTGATCACTTTGCCAGCCCTCCACCCCCTTCTGGCTCCGAGGGGGCCAAGTCCCCGTCTCCAGGGGCCCCCCGGGTAGGGCGCCCGACAGTGACACTAAGTGTCGCCCCATCCCCAGAACCCCAGAGCACGCAGAGAGTGGTCTGGGCCCCAGGGAAGACCAGAAGCAAAAACACGCCCGCCTCCGCCTCCCATCTGCCCGCCCACCCAGTCTGAGCCAGGGGCGGTCTCGGCGGACGCAGCCTCTGGCCGCGCAGGGACCAAAGGCCAAGTGGCCCCTGGTCACCCAAACTAATTGGACGCGTGCGGGCATCGGGCCAGGAGCAGCAGGGGTGCAGGCAGCACGCTGAGGCCAGGTCCCGCCGAGGGGAAAACAGATGGACGCAGGGAAGTGTCCCGCCAGCTGCGGGGGCTGCTTCCAGGTCTGATAAACCTCTTCCCAGCTCTGCAGGCTCTGGCCAGAGCTGGCGGCTGGGCCTGGATCCCAGCGGGTGTGGGGGGAGGGGTGAGTGCCGAGGAGCCCCTCGTCCTGCACCCACCAACCAACCATGGCTAGATGGGCTTGTCATCTTCAGACCGAAGTGGGGGAGCAGGCAGACAGACGCCGCCTCCCCCCTCCCTGGGGGGCGCTGTGAGGAGGCTGAAAGCTGATCAGGGTCTCTGGGGGCTTATCAGGTGCCCCCCACCACCACTGGGTCGAGAACAGGCTGTGAAGGCGAGTCTTTGGGGAACTCGGGGTGCCACTGGCTGTGGGACCCGGCGGCAGACAGGGCTCCCAGGGCCTGGATTCCAGCTCCCCCGCCGAGGGCCCGCACTGCCCAGGGCACGAGCCACCTCGGGAGCTGGCTCTGGGGGCTTCCCCAGAAATGGGAGACCCCCAGCTCCGCCTTGGGCTGGGTACGGGGGTAGCTCCTCCCTAGGCAGGGGCGAGGGGAGGCCCAAGAGGGCTTGGGGGGCTCTGGGGAAGCAGCTGCCCGGGGTTCAATCCTCACCCCAGCCCACTACGAGTGATTCCCTGAGCACAAGCGTGACCCCAAACAGGCAAACCCCCAAAACAGCAACAGGAGGCCCACCTGGCTTGGTCTCTGAGCACTGTCAGGAGGGTCCCTGGACCACTGGGGGAGGTGGCTCCTGACCCCTCTAAGACCTCACCAAACTGAGAAAACAACCTGCCAGAAGGTGCCTCTGGGGCAGATGGGCAGGAGGGCACTTTCCTGGGCTCCCCACAGCTGAAGCCACGGACCCCACCGGACCACAGGGACGTCTCCAGAACTCGGTCAACCCCACCCCACCGCCCCGGAGCCCCGGGCACCATGCCCGCCTCCTCCTAGGTTTCGCTGAGGGCACAGGTCAGTCTGGGTGGGCGCCTCTGGGCTGCTCTCTTTGGTGGGGCCCACACTGCCCCCCACTCTGGCACCAGCTGAGACCCTCCACCTCTCCCAGTGGGTGCCGGGGCCGAGGGGCTGATTCTCACGACATAGGCCTGACCCCCGACGGGGCGGCTGCTGGCCTGGGCCGGGCTGGGGACGTGCCCATGAGGAGCCCTTTCCCACTGCCGGGAGGGTGGGGGGGCCTGTCCAGGGGTCCCCCAGAGCAGCGAGGGCCCACACGGCTTGGCGGCCAGACTTCAGGCTCGGCCGCACCTGTGTCTGATCTTCAAGGGGCTGGAAACGTTGAAAGGGCCCGGCTGGTGCCGGCTTTGAATGCGAGAGCCCCCGGGTTCCGGGCCCTGGGACTGTGGGGTCCCCCAGCCCTGCCAGCATGAAAGTCTCATCTTCAAAAGCCAGGAGCTGCTGGCTGCGTCTCTTTCCTCCCGGCTTTGAAGCTCGGCAGCTTGGCACAGGCTGTGGGCGCACTGGGCGGGCACGGACACGGGAGAAGGGGACAAGGAATGCGGGGTGGGGGGTGGAGAGAGGGCTGGGCTGGGGCCTCCTGAGCCCCGCTTCGTCCTCCTGACTCGGCCCCTGCAGCCCCCCGGCCCGGGAAGGGGCTGCTGCAGGCCGCCAGGGAGTGGACTTACCCCTGCCAGGTCTCGCGGGCAAGGAAGAAACGGGGCCGCAGGAGTGGGGCGCGAAGGAGCGGCTGAAGCGCCAGCAGGGGCGGGAAGCTCTAGGGCACGCTCACCAGCGGACTCGGGGCGCCCCGTGCTATGGTGGGGGGCCTCTGCCTTCCCCAGAGGCGCCTCTCCCGCATCCGACCCGGCCTTTTGCTCTGCAGAGGACTGGGAGCAAAACACATAAGGTTCCTTCAATGTCAACCCAGGAGGCCAGCCTGTGGGCGGGGGCAGGGCTGTCACTGAGGCTGGGGGGGGGCGGGGGTGTCATCTCTCCAGTCTGTCCTGCTGTCCTGGGGGCGGGCTGGGGCAGCCCCAGCCAAGTGGCAGCACCTTTCAATCCAGGAGGGGGAGGGGAAGGCAGCCTCGAGGCCACCACCCCAGGAACCCAAAGACCCCCTTCCCGGGCTCAGCCCTCACCCCTTCGTCTCGGGACCGTTCTCCGGGGCTCTGCCTGGGAGTGGGGTGGGGGGGGAAAGAGTCCTGTGCCCACAGTGCCCCAAGGCCTGGCTGGGCCTGGCACCTGCTTTCTCGGGAAGCAAAAGCTCCGGAGGGACCCTGCGGGGAAAAGCACCAGGTGCACCCGGGCTCCAGGAGCTGCTGGCAAAGGCCTCACAGCAGGCGGGGCCCACCGGAAACCACCCCCAGGGGCGACCACCCGGGCCCCAAGGGGCCGTCGGTCACTTCCAGCTCTGGGTCCCCAGGGGCCCCCAGAGGAGCCTGAGTGGCCCTGCCAGCGAGGTGGGTAGTGTGGGCAGGCCTGGACAACAGCGGAAACCGAAACCCCAACCCCAGGCCCCACACACAGGATGCTCGTGACCCTAAGAGCGAATGTGGAGCACGAGAGGGGCGACAGGCCATGGGCTCAGCCATCCAGAGTGACCTCAGTGTCCCCCGTGGACAGCCGTTTGGCAGAGAAAGCAGCCAAAGCCACAGTGAGTCACGGCTGCATCCCCCCCCCCCGGAGCTCTCCAGGTCCCGGCGGAGTCTAGCGGCCTCCCCGCCCGCCTCCATCTGCTGCAGCCTCGAGGTCCCCTCCCGGCCGGGAGGACGGGTGCCCTCTAGGGGCAGCGGGACACCCAGGAAGGAGGCACCACAGCCCCGGGGAAGCTGTGCTCTCAGGGACGTCCTCAGGAGGGCCGGGGGTCCATGCAGGCTCATGACTGCGCACCCCAGCTGGCGCTGCCCTGTGGATCCCCGTCGCAGAAACGGTGCTCAGGGCATTCCTGGGGGCAAGTGTCGTATGTGCTCCTGGCCAGTCCCCGACAGGAAGGCAGAGAGGGGGGACTGCCAGGGGCCACCACTTGGAGCCTTAGGGGCCCAGACGGATGTCCCCTTCCAGAGGCAGCTGGAAGAGCTGGCCCTGAGCACCCTCAGAACCAAAGAGGAAGGGGTGGGGGGTGTGATCCGGCTGGGCAGCGTGGCAGCTGGGCAGTGGGTGGCAGCCTGAGGCCCACAAGGGTAGCGGGGCCATAGGGCGCTCAGGACAGAGACCCTCTGTGTGTGTCGCCCTCGCCAGAGGTCCCCCGCACCCCCATGTGATCAGCCACGTTCACATCCCCGAGAGTCCGTTTTGTTTGTTCCTGTTTGGGAACAAAGTGGGCGGCGCTCAGGGCTCACTCCTGGCTGGGGAATGAACCCGGGTCCACGGCGCTGAGCACGTGCCACCCCCATCCCGCCCACCCGGCTACAGATCAGGGCCCACTCCTTGGGGAGGCCTGCTTCTGGCGCCCACACCCGACACAACAATCTGCCCCGTCCAGCCCCTGAGTCGGAAGGGAGGGCCCGGACCCCACAACGAGCTCGGCCCTGGGCCCCGCCCCTCACCGGAAAACACAGCAGGGGCGGGAGGCCCCTCTGCTCACAGGTCCCCGCTCACGCCAGGGGACTCCCTCGGACAAGCGGGTGGGGGTCAGTGATGAGGGGCCACTGGAGGTGGCCGGGGCCTCCCTCCTCATGGGCCCTGCAGATGCATCTGCAGTGCGGGTAGCTGACCCCGCGCGGCACTGGGCTCCCAGGCTGCCCCAGTGGGAGTGCAAGTGCCCGTAGACCGGAGGTGGGTACAGAGCTGACGTGCCCCCCTGGACAAAGACGGGGGTGTGTGGTGTTTCCAGGACACACACCTCGGGCCAACCCCAATGTTTGGCAAAGATGGTCCAACAGCACCACCACTATGACCCCGAGACCGCCCCCCCTGTCCCCCAGGACCAGCCCAGACACCGCCACGCCCCTCGCCAGCCAACAGTGCTGCCCGGAGTCAGTGCAGGAGACGCCCCCCGGCCCAGCCCCCATGCGTCTCTGGCGGGTGCCGGCGGCGCCTTACCTTCTGTGCTTTCTCCTTCTGAAACACGAACACGGGCGGCGCGATGGCGGGCTTCTCTGTGGAGAGAAAAAGGGGGCATTCATCCCCCCAGCACCAGGGTCAGACAACAGACACCACCACGGAGACTGCGCGGACTTTGGAGCCCGAGGACTGAGCCCACCCACCTCGGGGGCCAGCGCAGCTCCGGGGCGGGTGCTCGGCGGGGAGCACGGCCTCGGAAACGCTGCACTCAGGCCATAGATGGCCGGCTGGCTGCTCCCCCTCACCGCTCCCGGCAGCTGACCGGGTTCAGGGGGCCCCACTGCCCGGTTACCTGGGACACGGCTGTGATGCCATCAGGGCCCCCTGGCGGCTGGAGGCTGCCAGAAAAAAAAACCCTTGTGTTTGGGGGGGGTGAAGGGGGCTCCCTTTCCCAGCATGCCGAGATGGTCAGCGGCCAGGGGAGCGGGAAGCAGCCCGTGTAGACAGGCGTATGGGGCCCCTGGCCTCTGGCACCCTGTGCCTGTCCGGGCGGCTGAGTACCCGCCTGCCTGTCACGCCCAGCTACTGTCGCCCCCCACCCCAAGCCAGGCTCTCCTCTCCCAGAATGGGGCGCACACTGGCTTCTGTGCTAAGCCAGACCCCCCCACGGCCAGAGCGAATGGACTTTGGAGCGAGGTACAAGAGGTGAGCAGGTGGCCGGCCCAGCGGGGCGCCAGGCTCCTGGGGACCCTGGCAGCATCTCCGTGTCCCAGCAGCACGGGGCCCCCAGCGTGTCCCTGGTGCCCTCAGAACCCCCCCTCGGCACCTGACCTGCCGGACAATTGAGCAGCAATGGCTGAGGACGAACTGGAATCCCGTGTCCCTCACCTGCCAGGCCCCACCCGGCAGTTTGGGGTCTGGCCCACGCAGCCCGACCCCAACATCCCCCCGACCCAGAGCCCCAACTCGGGACCAGCATGTCTCAGGGCGTTGCTGGTCGATGCCGAAAGGACCCCAGACCCCCAGACCCAGTGAGCCCAGCGAGAGGCCGTGCACCCAGGTCTACATGGGTCCCACCCTAGGGGCACTGCATCGGTGCCCGCCTGGACCCCCAGGGCTGGCCAAGAAGCTCTGCAGGGACAGCGTCTCTCTGGGTTCGGCCCTACACAGGGGCGCCATCAGGGTAAGAGCACTCCACCTGGTACCCCAGTAAGGGGGCTCCCTGGAGGGGCTCCCCGTTGGGCCCATGGCCGTGGTGTGCAGAGCTGAATCAGAATCACTGTCTCCCTCCACCTCTGTGGCCCTAGAGGCTGGGCCCGGCCTCCCCACCCCCCTGTGGTTACAGGAAAGGCAGCGGAGACCCAGGGCGGGCTGCAGGCTTGCCCCCCACCCCCGCACAGCCAAGGACAAAGGCAGGGTGCCCCACAGGCTCTGGGCCCTGGCACCGGGGAACAGACACCCCTTTTCTTGGGAGAAGGTGCAGCCGTGCGGCCGCAGCCGCCAGGTGACAGATAAGCATCTGTGGACCAGCCCTAAGGAAGCACTGCGGGTGAGTGATGAGTCTGGGGGTGCCACATCCTCCCCCACCGGGCAGCCGCCTCCTCCGACAAGGGCGCCACGAAGCCCCCAGCCGACCCTGGGGTCCCTCCAGGAAAGAATGAAGGCGCATTCCAGGGCGCAGCGGCGGCCAGACCAGCCGTGTTCTGTCTTGTCCGTCCGCGGGGCCGCTCCTGGCTGAGAACCTGCATTCCCCGCCCGGCTCCCCCCTTACATAAACTGCCCTCCGGCTCGCCAGGAAGGAGAAACATGCGCACCGACCGCGGCTGCCTGGCCCCCCACAGGCTGCCCCCGCCCCCGTCACACCCA
Organism: Sorex araneus; assembly: GCF_027595985.1. Taxonomy (NCBI): domain Eukaryota; kingdom Metazoa; phylum Chordata; class Mammalia; order Eulipotyphla; family Soricidae; genus Sorex; species Sorex araneus. The sequence goes on from NC_073303.1 coordinate 236,871,869, forward strand.
GGAGACCAGAGCTGGGCACCCTGGAGGTCCCGGCCCCCCCACTAGAAAGACACGGGATTCCCTGACCCCAAAGACAGCAGGGCCTGGGGACTAGCCGTGAGATAAAATCCAGGCCCAACAGCTCCTGAGCCCCGATCCAGAAGCCGGTGCCCCCTGATTTCACCCCAGATATCCACTTCTCTACCCCCGACAGCACTGGCCGTGGGAAGGACCATCCACAGATGACCCTCACCCACAGGTCAAGTCTGTTCGCCAGCTAGTTCGGGGGCACCAAGGGAGGGTCCCCAGGGAGCCCTGTGGTTGCTGGTGATGCCTCCTGTCCCCCCAGCTCAGGGTCTGCAGAGCCGTCGGCCTCACCAAGGGGACGAGGAGCAGTTGTTTTGGGGGGAGACGCCGAGCCTGGCATGCCCGGGAGCCCCTTTCTGGAACTCTCCGCAGCCCACCGATGCTCCCACCAGCCGAGTCCCATGACATGTCCCACGGCCCTCTGCATAGGGCGTCTCACCAGGCACTCCCCCCATTTCCTGTGGCGGAAGCAATATTCACACCCTCTCAGACTTGCCAGTGAGCCTGCAGGGCCCGGGCAGACAGTGCTCAAAGCCACAGAGCTGCTTGGTCTGCTTCTGAGCTGGGCACCTCACATTCCCGAGGCCCCCCTCCCCCAGGCCCAGCTGCAGTCATGCTCAGGCAGCCGAGGGCCCCCTCCTGGCTACACTTGGCCAAGGCCGGGCCCCAAGGCGTATTTCTCAGGGTGACCCAGCAGTGTCTGGGGGCCCCCGGGGTGCTGGGGACGGGCCCCGTGCAAGGCAGGCATCTCAGCCAGATCCGCCGCCTGGTCCCAGCCTGACCACACGTCAAGTGGGGGGCAGAAGACCCTTGTGAGCTGCTTCCTGCCTGCATCCGATCACCCTGCCAGCAGCCTTTTTTTTGGGGGGGGGCGGGGGGTGTTAGGACTTTGCCTCCAAACTCTCAGCCCCCTCTCTTCCCCTCTGCCATGTGGGCACAGGGCTGGGGTGGGCACGTCCCTCTGTCATTCTCTGTCAGGTCCTCCCTGGGCCTGGAGAGGACCCATGGGTCAAGTGTGTTCGCCAGAGTGGGCGAAGGGCACGCTGCCTCATTCCCAGAGACATTCCCCATCCGAGCTCAGGATGCTGGAGGTCCTGCAAAGCCGCCCCTACCTCCCAGAACAGCCGCGGGAGGCTGGCGCCCTCTAGCGGAGGGAGGGAGAACAGCAAGACCAAACAGCACCCCCCTGACACAGGAGCCTGACACATTCCCACGTGAGATGCCTCCCCCCCTCCCCTGACCCGCCCCCCTTCCCTACTGGGGGGTCCACACTCCGATGGCTTCTCCCCGGGCTGTCAAGGGCTGGGGCCCTCGTGCCAAGTGCTGTGGCTGGAGGCCACAGGAAAGCCCCAGATTCAAGCTCCCGCAGGAATGGAGACACGGGGAGCTGGGCTGATGCACACAGGTCGTCCTGGCGGCTCTGCCCACCCCACCCAGCAGCGGCATGAAGCCTTGCATTGTGGCCACTGGCCGCCTGTATTATAAACCAGAAGAAACTTTGCTCACTTTAGCCCCAGTCGTCCAAGTGACATTCCTGATCCATATCTTGGAGAGGGGAGGCACGCTCAGGGGTCGCTCCCTGCAGCACTCAGAGCCGGGGGGCCAGCCCCCCCTTCCTCCGCACCGGCAGGGAAAGCAGCGCGAAGACGCAGACCCGGGACGGCAGGCGCTGGGGTCCGTCCTGGAACAATGCAGAACTCTCAGCCCCCCAGGAAGGCCCCAGGGACCCCAGGGCCAAGCCCACCTCGGAGAAACTCGGCCGCGTGCTGCAGATGCCCCCCCTGCCGGCCCCCAAAGCCCGAGTGCATGCAGGGCGGCCAGCAGTCTCAGCCGAGGCACCTGACTGCAAGGTCAAGCGGAGGGGAGAGGGGACGGGGAGTCAGTGCGCCCATGAGGGCACCCGGGCCTCCTCGCGTCTGGTGGGAGTTGGACAGAAAGGACAAAGCCAGGGCTTGCCCGCTGTCCCCGGGAGATTCAGGCATGGACACTGCTGTGGCCCCTCGAGGAACTGACCGCTCACTGGGAAATAAACCCAACAGCCGGGGAAGGGGGTTGGCGTGGGGGTTGGGGGGCCTTCGTGTGTTCCCGGAAAGCCATCCTGGGTTCTGACCAGCTGGCCCCCTACAAGCGGGGACCAGTCCAAGTGCCCCTCAAACGCTGCCCCTCAAAGTCTTGGGCTGTGGAGCGAGTCTGGGAACGTTTGGGGACCCCAGGCAGACCACAGCCCCCTCAGCCACGGGGACTCCTGGGACGTCACCGGGCCATGGCACTGCCTGTGCCATGCGGGACTCCGAATCCACAGTCAGGCCTCTGAGCATCACGGCTGCCCGAAGCCATGGAGAGCTCTGCTGGGGGGTGACACCGCCCCTCCCCCCACTGAAGCCCCTTCTAAACTCCCCCACTGACATCCTGGGGCCGCTCACACCAGTTCCCGGCAGCGTGCACCCCCCCGGAGTGCGTGACCCAAGGCCGGTGGGGAGGGCATCTGCTTCCAAGTGGCTGACCCGGGTTCAATCCCATAGAGTCAGTCCCCTGAGCACGCCAGGCGTGAACCCTGAGCAGAGAGCCAGGTCGCCCCTGAGAACTGCGGGTGTGATTTCTCCCGCCATCAAGTGGGAGGGTGAAGAGTTGCCCCAAGCCAGCTGGACAGTGCACAGCGCAATCAGGACACAAACCCACCGTGAGAACCCCGGGTGTCTCACACACACACACACACACACACTACACACATATAAACACACACACAAACATGCATGCACACACACATGCCTGGCTCTTTCTACAGCAAGGAAAGTGCCTGATGTCACTTCATCCCTGAATCTGTCATGCCCCTTGAGGCCAGGGCAGGGGGGCGCAGGTGTCACTGGCATCACATGGGCAGGCCCAGGGCCATCAGCCGCCAGGAGCTGGCCCGAGAGCCACCTGACCCACTAGGCAGTGCTCGGGATCCTCCGGGGTGCCGGGATCAGATCCAGGTGGGCTGTGTGCTGCCTGAGGCCCCGGCTCCCTGCTCTAGCTCGGGCCCTGGGGTCCTTCAGCCCCTCAGAATTTCCTGGACCCCCACCTCGGAACCCGGCTGTCAGTGGCCCAGAGCTGAGTGGCGGGGGTGGTGACTAATGAGAATCCATACCAAGACCAGCGAGAGTGTAACGGGGTACGTGTGTGAAGCTGGAGCCCACCCCCTGCCGACTCCGGGAGAGGCACCCACAAGGGGTCTTCAGAGTCAGGGCAAAGCGCAAAGGGAGGGAGCACTAGCTTGGCCCCCTGGCTCCGTGCTATTTCCTGAGTCCTGCTGGCAGCCACGCACCCCCACACACACACCCGGCCCAGCCCAGCCCCCAAACCCAACAACCCCAACAGTCACCTGCTCTCCAGCTATCCGATTGCAGGGGTGCAGAGTCGCCACGGCAGCGAGACTCGCCTCACCCAGGCTGCCGAGGGGAGCCCAAGTAAGGCGTGGTGGGGCTTAGTGTCCAGTTTGAAAAATGCCCCCCAGGAGATTCGCTGTCTTGCCTTGGGCGGGGTTTGGGGGCCGCAGGGCTGGAACAGCTCAGCCCCACAGGCCGCCAAGGGGCTGACCAGCACCTAGACAGGTGAGCCCCAAAAGCTTCCGGCCATGGAGTCCCGAAAGAGCATGGGCCTGGAGGAGTGTGTGCCCTGGAGTGTGCCTGGGGTAAGTGTGACCAGAGGAGCGTGTCACCAGGAGTGTGTCCAGAGAAGTATATGCATGTGCTGGGGGGGAGTGTGTGCCTGGGAGAGCATGAGCGTGTGCATGTGCTTTGGGAAGCGTATGCCCAGGAGTGTGCATGTGCCCTGAGGACTGTGTACCCAGGAAAGCGTGTGCCCTGGGGAGCATGTGCCCGGGAGAGCGTGTGTCTGTGTGCCCTGGGGAGCATGTGTCTGGGAGAGTGTGAGTGTGTGAGCTGGGGAGCGTGCGCGTGCCCTGGGGAGCATGTGCCCGGGAGAGCATGAGCGTGTGTGTGTGCCCTGGGAAGCATGTGTCTGGGAGAGCGTGAGCGTGTGTGTGAGCTGGGGAGCGTGCGCGTGCCCTAGGGAACATGTGCCTGGGAGAGCATGCGTGTGCCCTGGGGAGCATGTGCCCGGGAGAGCATGAGCGTGTGTGTGTGCCCTGGTGTGTGTGCCCTGGGAAGCATGTGTCTGGGAGAGCGTGAGCGTGTGTGTGAGCTGGGGAGCGTGCGCGTGCCCTAGGGAACATGTGCCTGGGAGAGCATGCGTGTGCCCTGGGGAGCATATGCCCGGGAGAGCATGAGCGTGTGTGTGTGTGTGTGTGTGTGTGCCCTGGGGAGTGTTCCTGGGACAGCGTGAGCGTGTGTGTGCGCGTGTGCCCTGGGGAGCACATGCTGGGGCGGCTCAGACACCCTACAACCTGTCCCATGGCTGCGCAAGCCCCATGTGACAGTTAAAAAGTGGCAGGGAAACAGGACACTCCCTGCCCCCCCACCAGGAGCCGACTTCCAGGACAGCCCCAGCAGAACCATCACCAAAGCACAAGGCGAGAGCAGTACCAAGTGGGCAAAGCCTTTCAGAACATTCCATTCTGCGCTTTTATAAACTTACCCCGGTCACTGTGCAATTTACAGCTGCCAGCCCGTGCGCTGGAGGGCAACAGTCTCCCCAAGAAACAGGAGCCCCCACAGGGGCAACTCACAATGGGGGGGCCTCACTGACGGTCCCCTTCATTCACCTCCCAGACACCTAGTTAGACCGAGCATGCCAGGCCACGGTTCCTGTGGGTGACACGGAACAGGGGTGGGGGCCAGGGCACTGCGGGGACGCCGATGACAATCAAGTCCCCTTCGAGTGAAAGCCTGGGCACGAAACAAACCCACAGGGGCCCACCCAGGGGGATGGTCTTTCTGGAAGGGGAACCGGCGGGTCCCAGGGCTCAGAGGACTATCCAGGCCACTCAGGTGACACGGGGACACAGGGTGAGTCAGGGAGACTCTGGGGGGAAGATGGGGAGGCCCGTGCTAGGGCAGTGCTGGTTTTGAGATGTGGTTCAGCCCTGGACAAAATCTTCCCCCCGCACCCCCTCCACTGTGTTTCTGGGTCACACCCAGGGCTGACTCCTGTGCTCAGGAATCACTCCTGGCGGGGTCTCAGGGTCCCCTAGGGGGATGCTGAGGATCAAACCTGGGCAGACCACATGCAAGGCAAATGCCTGTTTCTCTATCCCTCTCCCCTCCCCCCACACGTTTTAAAGAAAATGGCAGCATTTTCCGGGGTGTGGGAGAGGGAGCTGAAGGAGGGAGAACTTCCAGCAGGTTCTGGCCCTGAGCAATTCCAAGGCAGCCCCCCACACTCTGCCATACACATGAAGAGGGGCACGCAGGAGGGGAGCTGCCCCCACCCTACCCCAGCCAAGCACCGGTACCCCCTGCAAAGATCAACACTGTTGACCCATTCGGTTTCCAGGCTTTCACGGTCCAGAGAGAGAAACACTAGGGAGGGGATGGGAGACATGGCAGCGGGGTCCCAGGGCTGTGCCAGCAGCCAAGCTGCCTGGACATCAGCGGTCTGACCCTGGGCCTCCAACGGAACACTGGAAACACTGGTGCTACAGCGTTTGCCGGCATCAGACTCAACTGTATTACCAAAATAGGCAGAGAGGTGGAAGCTTCTAGAAGCTTCCCCCCACCTCCTTCCTGCACGCTGGGCTGGCTGGGGCCCTGCTACGGCGGCTGCCCCCTCATTCAGCAGTTTGTACAGACAAACCCTGTAAGTATTCTTGTGTACGTTAAGGGCTGGGGGGTGTGTGTGTGTGTTGGGGTGGGGGGGTTAGAGAGAGAGACGGCGGGGGCTTGGGAGAGAGAAACCGGGTCTCCCACACTTACCCCTAGCACCTGTCAGCCAGCCCCAGGGGCGGGCAAGCACCACACGGGACGCCGGGGATGTGAGGGCTGAACTGACGGGCCGAGCCGTCGCAGATGTCACACCGATTCTCCGACACTCCCCCCGGGCATCTGAAACAGCCAGCCCCAACCCTCCTCCCATCACTTATCTCGCGAAGATGCCGCCTCCATCCAAAGGGCCTCGCAGTCCCGGGGCTGGGGGGGGGCTGGGCTGACATCCCGACTTCCCCCTTGGCTGAGAACAAGTGTAACCGAATCGCTCTGCCTCAGTTTCCCGGCTTGGAAGCGGGCTGGGCGCGCCCGGAGACGGGCCGGGAACCTGCCCCCACCACCTGTTCACGGCCTCCCTCCAACTTCTACCCCGGGAGCCCGGACCGGGGGACGGGAGGCGGGACCGGGGGGCTCGGGGGGCCCCCAGCAGCACGGACGGCGCTGCTGAAAGCGGGGAAGGGGGCGCCAGGACCTGGCACTCCTCAAGTTCCAGCGGGCATCGGCCGCCGACGGCACCAGGGGCGCAGGTGAGCGGGGGTGGGGGGTCCCCAACGGCAAACGGCGACGGGGCGCAGGAACGTCAGCGCGCCCAGACGCGGGAGCCCCCCGTCTCTGCCCCGTCCCCCAGCCCCGGAAAGTGCCCCCAGGGAAAAAGCAGCGGGATTCCCCGCCCCGGCCCGCTCCCACCTCCCGCAGGACGCGGCTCCCGGGGCCCGGCGGGCGGCGCGGGGCGCGGGGCGCGGGGCGCGCGGGCTCGGGGGCGGTCGGGGCAGGGCCGAGGCGGGCGCTCGGGCCCGGCGGGCGGCGGCGCGGGGCTGCCGGGCCCGCGGGGACGCGGCGGGGCGCTCGGCCGGGGCACACGCGACCCCCGGGCCCCGGCGCCGCCCGCCGCCCGCCCCCCGGCCGCCCGCCGGGCCCCGCCGGCGCCTCCCCTACCTTCGTTCGCCAGGTCCGCCATTTTACTTCCTTGAACCCTCCCACAAGGCCCCGCGCGCCGGGCCCGGGTCGCCTGCGGGCGGCCAGGAACTCCCGCGCCTGCGCAATGGCCCCGCCGACGCGAAGCCCGGCGGGTGGCTCTCGCGCAGGCGCGCCGGGGCCCCGGGCTCCCCCCACCCCCACCGCCTCCAAGTCTCGCGCTCGCCACCAGCGCGGGGCGGGGCTCCCCGCGACGCGCCTGCGCGCTCGGCCGCACTCCCCGCCTCTGGTACCCGCCGACCTGAGGGGGCGGGGCCAGGTTCCGCGCGCATGTGCCGTGCTCCTCTCTCGGGAGGCGTTTAGGGGCTGGACGTTGGTTTACTTTTGCGTTTGTTTCCTGGAGGGGACGGGGCGGGAGGGGCGGGTTCCCCGGGGGCGTCCAGGGGGTCAGACTGAGACATTCACCCGAGACCTAGGTAAAACCTTGGCGCACTCGGGGGGCTCTTTTCTAACACTGACAGGCCCGAGGTCTAATGGGGGTGGTCTGCGCACCCTCGTTTTCCCCGCCTTATTCTTAATTTATTTTTACTCCTTGGGAATGCTCAGGGCTGACTCCTGGCTCTGCACTCAGGAGTTACAACTGGCGGTGCTCTGGGAACCCTATGGGATGCCGAGGATTGAACCGTGGGCAGGGAGCGTGCAAGGCAAAAGCCCTCCCCGCTGTATTCTCTCCTGCCCCCCCCCCCCACTATCCCCTGACTTGAGATTATACATCGGGTCAGCGCCCTTCTGATGCCACGGATGGAGAGACCGGTAGTGGTAAAGGGAGAAGGGGCAGAGGTCAGAGGTCGAGGCGCATTGGCCAGAGGGGAGGGGGGATAACCAGGATAGGGTGGGGCTGGTGGCACTGGTGGGGACTAAGGGGGACTGAAGGTTAAGGAACTTGAGCTCAGGGGGCCATGAGAGTGAAAGCTCCAGGACGGTCAGACCCTGCCAGAAGGGGTCTAAATGAGGTGACTGCCATCCCCCACCCCCAAGGGTTAGGATAGCAAACAGCCAGGATTCGCTTTGGACCCCTCCTGTAATCAGTGACTTCCTCAGAACACCTTGGTGACTGTCTTGGTTCTCCAAAATAAAGCTCTGATTTCCTCTGCTTTCTCTACACCTCTCCCTCCATCCCCCTTCCCCACCCTGCCCCCACTGTTGCAGGATCTGTGCCACCTACAGCAGCAGGCAGAAGAACGTGAAGGGAAAAATAATTGTTTTTTTTAAAGATTTCGGGGCCAGAGCTATTTCAGGGAGGGCGTTTGCCCTGCACGCAGCCAACCCAGGTTCGATCTCCAGCATCCCATATGGTCCCCTGAGCACTACCAGGAGTGATCTCTTGAGTGCAGAGCCAAGAGTCAGCCCTGAGCATCTGGGGTGGGTGTGGCCCCAAAACAGAAGTCCCTACCCAGTCTTTTTTTTTTTTAATTATAGCAATTTTGTTTAAAAGATCCTAAAGACTGAAATAAATGGGCTGGAGAGGTAGCTTAACAAGCTGAGTGCATGCCAAGCAGCCTTGGGAATGGGAGTTAGGGGGCCGACAGCTGCGCCCAAAACAAAAAGTGGTGGTTGGTGGACCCACAGGTGTGTTTGAGCCCGCAGTGGGTTGTAAATGTTGCTAGTTTTCCCCATTTTTCTTCAAGACAAGCAGTACGTTCAGCCCTACTGTGTGCATCCTGCTGAAGATTGGGTCAGGGAAGACTCAGAAGAGACTGATCAATATGATGTCAGTTACCTGGGGACTGGGAAGCAACTGATCAGTATGTCAGGAAGGGAAGAAGGTGGAGAGCTGACAGACCTGACATCCAGTGGTCTCTGAGCCTGTTTTCTCAATGGAGGGCCCCCCAAGGCTGGAGCTAGCTTGTTAGCCACACACAGTCCCTACCTTGACCTCCACCAGCAAGACCTGCCTTTTTTTTTTCTTTTTGGGTCACACCTGGCGATGCACATGGGTTACTCCTGGCTTTGCACTCAAGAATTACTCCTGGCCGGTGCTCAAGGGACCATATGGGATGCTGGGAATTGAACCTGGGTCGGCTGCGTGCAAGACAAACACCCTACTGGCTGTGCTATCGCTCCAGCCCCCAGCACTACCTGCTTTTAACACCCCAGGGCATCACATATGCCCGCCAACTGCTTTCCCAGTAAGCCTCTCCTCGGCTGCCCTATTCTTTGCACCAGGTGGTCTTTCACTGGGGACTTGGTGGCCTTTTCCCAATAGTTGAATGCAGGCGGTCGCTTTAGGGTGGGCACCTAGAGGAGTCAGTGCACCCCTCCACCTGTGCACGTGATGTCAGTTTAGATTCCTCCGGTCAGCTCCTGTCCACCTTTGCCACGTGGACCCTCTCTGATGGGCATTTAGAACCTTCCATCATCAAACAGGGTTGGGGGGGGTGGCGGATATTTTGAGATGCAGAAGGGGAATTGAGAGGAGGAGGAGGAGGGGGAGGAAGCCAAAACCCACTGTTACTTGTTTTGAATCACTGTTGCTCTTTATTAACCATAAGGGTCCCCCTCTGGGCAAATACCATCTTTTTGATCAGGTGTCTGGAGTGTTTGCAATGTCTGAAGTAAGGGAGGGCGCTGTGGTACACAGTGACCACTAGGGGGCGGCAGAGAACCGCAGACTATTTGGGGACTGGGACCGGATGGGGGCTGTTCTGGGGCCTGGTAAGATACGGGACTGGCACCTGAGAAGCAGAAGCAGCTCGGAGGAAATGCACCCATGTTTCTGGAACTGAAGGGCCTTCCTAAGATTTTTTTTTTTTTTGCGGGGGCTCCTCAAAGTCTTCGAGCTACTAGTGTGAGGGGTGGGGGTGGGGTGCATGGTGCATCAACCTGGGGTTCCCCACCCCAATCCTTCCCCAGACTGACTGACCACGGGGTGCAGGACAAAGCTCCTGGACACGTGCTTCAGGGACCTGCCCCCACTGTGGCCGCAGAAACCCCGTGACGGAGCTGGCGCAAAGCCTGGCTTTATTCTGTGCTGCCTGAACAGAGACAGCGGTTGGTCCTGTACGCGGCCATCGGAGCTGGGACCTGCCACCTCTGGCCACACTAAGTGAATCCTGGGGAAGCCCCTCCTTCTGGGATGTTCTGCAGAGCGCCTGGGGGAGGCGCTGGAGGCAATGGAGCCCAGCTGGGTTGGCTATGCCAGGGCAGGGGACTGGCTGGGAGGGAGGGTCGGTGTGTGGTGTGTGTGCATGGGCGACCGGGAGAAGGGAAGAAGCAGGAAACGGGCTGCAGTGTGGGGTGTGATTTCCCAAAAGAGCACGAGGTGTGTTGGTGGCGAGAGGAGACTAGAGAGAGAGAACTGAAGGATCTGGGTACATGCACTGCAGGCAGGGTGCCCGGGAGTTCCATCCCTGGCATTACACAGAGCTCCAGGAGGAGTTTCTGAAAGTGATTCCTGAGCACTGAGCCAGGAGTAGCCCCAGAGCACGCTATTTGAGGTGTGACCCTCCAAATTAAAAAACAATACTTGAGATGAGGGCAGAGTGATGATTCAAAGGAATGGAGTATATGCCTTGCACGCAGGTGCCCTGAATTTGAGCCCCAAGATTGGGGACCCCCCAAAAAACCTTACAAATGTAGCTCTGTAATGGCAAGACATCACGCTCTGGGGCAGGGTGGGGGTCGCACACTGCAGTGCTCAGTGTCGACTCCCTGATCTGTTCTCAAGGATCACTCCGGGCAGGGCTCGAACCCGTGTCAGCTGTGTGCAAAGCAAGCACCTTGACCTCCCAGCATTGGACCCTCTGTCCAAATGGGCTGAGAATCTCAGGGACTGGCTCCCCGACACCTTAACCATGGCCTGGGAGGTGCCCTTCCCCTTCCTCCCCCTCCAAAGGGAAAGAAAACGAGCGGATTTTGGAAGGCTGTCTTCACTGTCGAGAACCTTCTGAGGGTACTCTGCCGAGAAGCAGGCAGAAATCAAGGTGCCCTGGTGACCATACGTGGAAGCAAAGGCAACGAAGGGACACATGGAACACACCAGGAGCCGTGACGGGAACTCTCCGGAGGGAAGAGATATATTTGAGACATTCTTCTGTCCGATTTCGCCTAAGTCGTCAACTCTAAGACCAGACCGACACTTGACTAGTACAGACTTTTGGTTCCTAAAATCAGCCGGCTCTGTCCCCTCTGACCCTCTCCGCTCCGTGCATCCGGCTAAGGCGGGGGCGGGCTTGAGGTACACCAAGCCTTGGGGAGAAATCTGGTTTTATAAAGGCCACGTTGAGTTTACATTAGTACCTTCTCTGCATGAATGAGAACAAAATATTTGGGACCACATATACATATTCAGAAGAAAACGTTCTAATAACAGCACAAAAAAAAAAAGAGAGAGAGAAAAAAAGAAAAGGAACCTATTGGTATAAACTTATTTCCAAAAAGGAGCAACGATTGCATTGCATGAAGACAAGCGCTTCTTACGACCAGAGGTTTGTCTTTCTTCTTGGCAGTTGGTTTCGGGGAACAGAGCTTTTGCCCGCGGCCAACCAAGTGCAATGTGAGGACAGAGCCCGGACCTGGGGGACCTTCAAGTTCAAGGGCTGCCCAGATCCTTGGGATTCCTTTGTTTTGGGGGGGCGGGAGGGAGGGGTGTGAACCTGAAACAGCAGCAATTCTACATGGGACAAGCCTGGGACCACAGTGCTCCGGAATGGGGGGGCGGGGCACTCCTTCCAAGGGCGGTGTTGCAGGAGCCTGGAGTTTGTGGGGGCGGACTGCAGGGTGCAGGTCCAGACGCAAGGCAGGAGAACTGGCTGACCCCTGACCCCAGCAAGGACCCCTGGGAGTAGAAGCACCTGGGGACATGGCCAGAGTGGGTGTGTGATGGAATGGGCGTGACCAGGCACCAAGTGGGCGTGGCCGGACGCCGAGTGGGTGTGGCCAGCCTTTGGCTGGGAACTTGGGCCAAAGCCTGTTCCCTGGCTGAGCCACATCCTGCCCCGAGCCAGCAGCTCCCTCTTCGGTGGCTGGTTCCTGGCGTGGCCTTGGGAACGGGATGCTGGCAGCTGCTTCTGGAAACTTCTGGTGTCTGGAGTGGGTGCCTCCAGCAGGGTTCCTCGCCCTCCCGGCGTCAGCCCAGAGGCCCAGGGCGGGGCGAAGCTCTGCTTTGCATTCTTGGGGTGGGGAAGCCGGGTGAGGCCTCGGTGGACGAAGGCGGCTGCAGCGGGCGGGCGGCGTGGAGGAGGCTTTCAGGAAAGAGATGGGGCGGCCTGCGGGGTCTGGGGTGGTGGTGGGGCGCTGGCCCTGGGCTCCGCCGGGCGAGGGGTGCGCGCGTCAGGCACGAGAGCGGCGGGGCTCGGGCGCGGGGCCCCAAGCCCGAAGGCACAAGGCGGCGGCGGGGGCAGGAGCGCCCCTAAATGTCCTGCAGCGAGTGGTTGGTCTCGCTGCGCTCGCGCTTCACCAGGGGTTCCCCCAGGCTGCGGGCGTCCGAGTCCGCCTCGCTGCAGTGGCCCTCGCCCATATCATCTGCGGGGCCGCGTGCAGTCCCGGGAGGGGGAGAGACAAAGGTGCACATTTGTCACCGGAACCTTCCCGACCCGGGTGTGTGTGGGGGGGAATATTCTGCCTCAACTCCCGAGTGCGGTCCCAGGTCCCCTCTCCTTGGGGCAGAAGCTGGATCTCTTTCTAATTTTGCTTTGTTTGGGGGTCACACCCGGCAGGGTTCGGGGCTTACTCCTGCCTCAGTGCTCAGGGATCACTCCTGGAGAGCTCGAGGAACCCTGTGGGGTGTCAGGGATTGATCCCAAGGTGTGCCCTCCCGGCTGTCCTATCATTCCGACCCCCTAGGAGCTGGACCCCTTGGATCACCCCAATTGGCCGTGGGGCTCTAAGGACAGACACTGCCCCTCCACCTACCAGAGGCCTCCTCTAGGGGGGGCCTCAACCCAGGGCCCGCGGTGGAGGGGGCAGCGGGGAGGAATGCCCCCAGGGGAGCCTTACCCACCTTTGTCCAGCAGCGTCAGGGACAGCGAGGCCAGATCATTGAACTGCAAGAGAGAGACCAGGGTCAGGGCCGCGGGTGCGATGCGCGATCCCCGCAGTGACCGCCGCTAGTGAGAGGCGGAAGGAACTTCTCCACGGCGGGTGCTGGCCGCTGACGCTTCTGGGAATGGGATCCAGGGTTGAGGGGGTGGGGGAGCTCACTGCTTGCGCCAGCCAGGGGACAGAGGCTGTGGGGGCCTCGCCCAGGGCAGCTGACACCATCTAGCAATTCTGTCCCCGGGTCCTGACCCTCAAGGAATGGAACGCGGGTTTACAAACAGTGTGCACCGCGGGAGAGCTTCCACAGCAGAGACACGCAGAGGAGGAGATAGGAAAACATTGCGTGGTGGGGCCGAAGCCGCAGTACAGCGGTACCTGCTGACCTTGCACCTGGCCGACTCGGGTTCGATCCCCAGCATCCCATTTGGTCCCCCCAGCACCGTCAAGAGTAATTCCTGGGCTAGAGCGATAGTCCAGCGGGGAGGGCGTTTGCCTTGCACTCGGCCAACCCAGGTTCGATTCCCAGCATCCGATAGGGTCCCCTGAGCACTGCCAGGAGTAATTCCTGAGTGCAGAGTCAGGAGGAACCCCTGAGCATCACCGGGTGTGATCCAAAAAAGCAAAAAAAAAAAAAAAAAAAGTAATTCCTTACTGCAGAGCCAGGAGTGAGCCCTGAGCATCCCAGCTGTGGCAAAACAAAACAAAACAGGGACTGGGAAGACAGCAGAGCAAACAGGGCACTGGCCTTGTGGGTGGCTGGCCTGCTGCTGAGCACAGAGCCAGGAGTATGCCCTGAACCCTGGGTTTTATAGGGGGGGTGTGACCACCAGAGCCCCCAGACCCTGCCCTTCCTCCCCTCCGTGGAATTTCCAGACCAGAAATGTCCATGAACAAAATCTGGGTGAGTCGGGGTCTGGAGCAATAGCACAGCAGGTAGGGCGTTTGCCTTGGACTCGGCCAACCCGGGTTCGATTCCCAGCATCCCATAGGGTCCCCCGAACACCGTCAGGAGTCATTCCTGAGTGCATGAGCCAGGAGTAACCCCTGTGCATTGCTGGGTGTGACCCAAAAAATAGCAAAAAAAAAAAAAAAACCAACTGGGTGAGTGACGCGGGGAGGGGGTGGGGGGAGCTGAGCTGGGCGTGGGTTATCCGCAGTGACGGGGTTTTGGTGGTGTGATGGGCTGTTTTGCACCGCAGGGCACTGTGGGTGTCCTAAACATGAGTGGATCATCATTCGTGGGCGGGGGGCTGGGTCCTGACCCAGCAGCTTACCTCACCCATCACGGCGATGGGAGTCTCCCCGGTGGCCTCGGCCACGCGGTGCTCCACCAGGTAGAACATGTACTCATCGTAGAGCAGCCGGATGAGGTGGAAGGAGCCGAAGCTGGCGGCGCTGCGCAGCGTCAGGTCCCGGATCACCATGGAGCTGGGGGCAGGTGCACGACATTGGCGATCTTCCTGGGGCCAGAGACGAGCCCCCACCCCTGCCCCCACCAGTGCGGCCAAGCTCTCACACCAGGCAGCCCTGCTGACCCCCGTGTCCCAGGAGAGCACAGCCATCAAGTATCGGGCTGCTGGCTGGAACAACCCGGGTTCTGTCCCTGGCATGCCATAGGGTCCCCCAAGCACTGTTAGGAGTGATCCCTGAGTGCAGAGCCAAGAATAAACCCTGAGGACCACTGGGTGTAATACCCCTCCCCCCCAAAAAAAAGGCATAAAAGAAAATTCCAGGCTTCTCCCAGCTAAGATTTTTTTGTGGGGAGCGGGGAATGTAGGAGGCATCCATGCGTGCAGGCAGCCTGGGTTTGCTCCCCAGCTCGTCAAAGCACAGCTGAGTGTGGCCTCCAAAGCCCAAAGCCCAGAAGGAAAAACAAAAACCTAGGGGCTGGGGGGGGGGGCCTGGAATGATAGCACAGCGGATAGGGCGTTTGTCTTGCACATGGCCGACCAGGGTTCGATTCCCAGCATCCCATAGGGTCCCCTGAGCACCGCTAGGGGTGATTCCTGAGTGCATGAGCCAGGAGTGACCCCTGTGCATCTCCAGGTGTGACCCAAAAAGCAAAAAAAACAACAATAAAAAAAACTAGGGTCTGGAGCGATAGCACAGTGGGTAGGGCGTTTGCCTTGCATGTGGCAGACCCCAGTTCGATTCCCACAATCCCATAGGGTCCCCCCAGCACCGCCAGGAGTAATCCCTGAGCATCGATGAGTGACCCAAAAAGAAAAAAAAAAAAACCACTCAAGTCAGACAGCATTCTGGTCCTTCTGGTAAGGATCACTTTCTTTCCGGGTCTCAGCACTAGGCCAGCCCTGGAGTTTCGTTGGTAGGGGCGGGCCCCTGCACGGGTGGGGGCGAGCCCAAACACGGCTAGGTCCAATCAAAGGGGTAGATCTGCTTACAGGGGATGGGCCCAAGCGCAAAACTAGGTCCAATCACAAGGGTGGGTCCATTCACAGGGGCGGGTCCACCGGGAGCCCAAGCACTCGTTCCTGCATCTCCTCTGATCTGGGAGGGCCCGCCGCGGGGCCTCACGCACCTGTAGAAGGACCACTTCAGCAGGAACTGGCGGGCGGCCTTGGGGAAGCTGGGGCTGCCCGCGTGCTGCTTCAGCACCTGCGTCACCACGTTGTCCAGCCAGCCGGCCCACTGGTCCAGCGAGCTCTGCTGCTGCAGCGTCAGCTTGAAGTCCTGCTCCAGCCGCTGCACCACGCTCTCCTCGCACTGGCACACCCACGAGGCCTGCTCCTGGGCACGGGTCAGCACGGCGAGGGTCAGCACGGCGCCCAGCCCTGCCCTTGCGCCCCGCTCGCTGGACTCTCCCGATGGCCCAGTTGCCCCCTGCTCTTCCCAGCGGCCACTCCTTCCCAGGAGCAGCGACTCAGGGACGGCTTCCCCAGCGCCACTCATCGGAGGAGAAATCCAGACTTCTGGGTACAAAGCTCAGAGGCACCCGCAGCTTCGCGTTGCTTTGTATATTAGTTTGGGGTGAGGGGCACTCCCAACGGTGCTCATGAGACCTTGGGGGCCAAACCTAGGGAGCCACAAGTGCTCTTGAGCCCTTTTGAGCCATCCCTGAGCCCTTTGTGTTTTTTAAAAAATATTTAATTTATTTATTTTGCTTTTTTGGGTCACACCCAGCGATGCTCAGGGGTTAGTCCTGCCTCTGCACTCAGTAATAACTCCTGGCGGTGCTTGGGGGACCATATGGGATGCCAGGGATTGAACTCTGGTCAGCTGCGTGCAAGGCAAACGCCCTCCCCGCTGGACTATCGCTCCCGCCCCCACCCCGCCCTTATTACTCAAAAATATTTTTTATTTCTTGGTGGTGGTGGCGGTGTGGGGCTGGCTATACCAAACAGCGCTCATGGCTCACTCCTGGCAGGGCTTGGGAGAGCCTGGCCGGTGCCAGGGGTGAGCCCAGGTCACCCGCTGCTGGGCCAGAGCCCTGCCCACGGTCCTCTCTCCGCCCCAGAATAGAGGTTGCAAGGAGAGACCCTTGTCCGCGGACCTGCATTGAAAACCACCATCCAGGTGTCCGCTCATGGAATGGGTGATCTCAGGCAGGAGCAGCCATCAGCATTGCGCCAGGGGCCGACTGCGCTTTCCCAGGTGGCCACTCTAGCCGTGGCCGCGACAACAAGATAGCAAATGTTCTTTTCCTTTCCCAGTGCCCGGGAAGGACACTTCAGGACACCCCTGGGGCCAGAAGTTCTAGCGCTCCAGACAGGGAACCGAAGGCTCGGTCCCGCAGCTGGCCGCCAGGGGGAGCCCGAGAGGACGCGGAGTCGGGAGCGCGGGAATTTTGCCTCCTGCAAACACCACCGCAGCCGGAGCTGGGAGGTAGGAGCTGAATGTCCGGGACCCCTGCTCCCCGAGGGCAGAGGCCAGGCCCTGGAGGCCATCCGCCCCGCCCCCAGCCCCTCCCAGCCCTGCGGCGCCGCGTGGGCCCAAACTCACCTGCACGTTGGCGAAATCCACGCGGTTGAGGTCGCTGAGCATCTGGCTGATCTGGGACGTGTTCTGGAGCACCGCGCGCGCCGCCTGCGCCAGGTGGTTGAGGGACGTGTAGCGCCGCAGCGTCTGCGCGAAGGCGCTGACCACACCTACCTGCGACCCGGAACAGGTGGGGTGAGCCCCGGGCCCCCTGGGATCGGGAGAGGGACCCGCACCCCTCCCCCCATCCGGCTTTAGAGTGAAAACCAGGACCATACAGATGTCGAGGTTGCAAGGAGGGGACCCTTTCCCGCGGACTTACATTGAAAACCATCACCCAGGGGTTCTGCGGAGCTTGGAAAACCCATGGACCTCAGGTTGCAGGCAGCTCGACCAGACGCCCCAACCTGGGTTTCTCTATAACAGCTCTTTGTTATGTTGTCTAGAATGCTAGACAAGCATTCTCCTTTTCATATGTAACTACACCCCAATTTTTTTTTTCTCGGGGAGGGCCACACCTACACCTGTTCCTGCTCAGGGTCGCCTGGCTCTGCACTCAGGGATCACTCCTGGTGGTGTTCGGGGGTGAGGGACCAGATGGGGGGGGGGGTCAAAATTTGAATCCAGGCCGGCCTTACACATCGCAAGCACCTTGGTGGTCATACCATGGCACTGATCCCACACCTCCACATTTATATTATTTTGTTTTGGGGTCACACCGCTGATGCTCAGGGTTTACGCCTAGCAATTACTCCTTTTTTCGGGGCGGGGTACACTCAGCACAGTGGTTCCTCCTGGCTCTGTACTCAGGAATTACTCATGGCGGTGCTTGGAGGACCATATGGGATGCTGGGAATTGAACCCGGGTCGGTGGCGTGCAAGGCAAACACCCTACCCGCTGTGCTATCGATCCAGCCCCTGCAATTACTCCTTTTCTAGGGAGAGGTTGTTCTGTCTTTTTTGGAGATACTCAGAAGTTACTCCCAGCTCTACACTCAGGAACCACTCCTGGCACTGCTCGGAGAACAGATGGGATGCTGGGGCTTGAACCTGGGTACATGCAAGGCCAGTACCTCACCCACTGTGCTATCTCACCAGCCCTGACACCCCCACATTTTCAATTCTCATTCCCGACCCTGCCAGTTGTCATAAGGTAGAAAGCAAGGAAGGTGCGTCGGTAACATCCCCACCGGGGAGAGGCCATTTAATCTCTTCTCAACTGATCCAGCCGCTTCCCGCCAACATGTTTCTGCGTGTCCTGCCTACAAGGGGCCTTTGGAAGGACTACCCTGCTTTTTTCTGTGACCCAGCAGCCCTCAGCACCTGCCCCCACAGAGTCCAGCGGGGGGGGGACCCGGTCCTGTCCCACTGGCCACTGCTCCCTGCCATGACAGTTACCTTGGTCTGGATGACCCGCTGTGGAAAGTCACTCATGGCGTTGGTCAACCAGCCTTCCAGGCTCTTGGCGAAGTTCCGAATGGCCTGTGTCAGGGTACCTGGGACAGACAAACCCACTTATGGGCCCCAAGAAAGGCGGGGTTGCCTGGTAGGCTTGTGAAAGAGAGGTGCCTGCAAGGGAAGACCGGGCCCGGGAGGGGAGGTGAGCACGGGGGAGCACCGAGGGAGCTGGGCTCGTCTGCTGTCTGTCTGCTCCCAGGAGACACTGGGCAGTGTCCAGGGATATCTGTGGTTGTCAGGGATGGGGTGTCCCTGGCACTGAAGGGCCAGGAATGCTGCTCACACCCCACGGGCCTCACCAGTGACCCAGACCCCCCTACCAGTGGCGTCCACTGAATCCCTCCATGAGCCTTAAGTCCCAACCGGCCAACATACAGATTCACTCTGAGACTTTCTTGGTGTGTTGGCCTGTTTGGGGCCACATCTGGCCATGCTCAGAGCTTCCTCCTGGCTCTGGGCTCAGGGATCACTCAGTACAGGTCCCTTTGTATAACTGTATTAAAAGGACTTGCAGGGGCTGGAGCAATAGCACAGCGAGTAGGGCGTTTGCCTTGCATGTGGCTGACCCGGGTTCGATTCCCAGCATCCCATAGGGTCCCCTGAGCACTGGAGCACTGTCAGGAGTAATTCCTGAGTGCAGAGCCAGGAGTAACCCCTGTGCATCGCCGGGTATGACCCAAAAAGCAAAAAAAAAAAAAAAAAAGGACTTGCAGGGGCTGGAGTGATAGCACAGCGGGTAAGGGCTTTGCCTTGTATGCGGCCGACCCGGGTTCAGTTCTCAGCATCCCACAGGGTCCCTTGGGCACTGCCAGGAGTCATTCCTGAGTGCAGAACCAGGACTGACCCCTGTGCATCGCCAGGTGTGACCCAAAAAGCAAAAAGAAAATGAAAACAAATACAAAATAAATAAATAAATAAATAAATAAATAAATAAAAGAACTTGCAATAAGCAACATGTATGGGCTGAAGATGTAGCACAGCCGAGAGGGCACTTGCCTTGCATGTGGCTGACCTGGGTCTAATAACCGGCACCACCTGGGTCCCTCGGACTCTGCCAGGAGTGATCTATGAGCGCAGAACCAGGAGAAAGTCCTGAGCACTTTGGGGCGTGGCCCCCCTCAATAAAAAGCAACAAGTATAGGGAGGGGATAGATGGCACATGTGTTATTTATTTATTTATTTATTTTCGGCTTTTTTGGGTCATACCCGGCACTGCTCAGGGCTGACTACTGGCTCTGCACTCAGAAATCACTCCTGGCGGTGCTCGAGGGACCATGTGGAATGCTGGGAATTGAACCCAGGTCGGTCGCGTGCTGTACTATCGCTCCAGCCCCTTATTTATTTATTTATTTATTTATTTTTGGGATGGCACATGTGTTAGTCGGACCCTGCTTCAAACCCAGCTCCTAATGGGCCCCCTGAGTACCACAGGGGTAGCTCTACTGGTCCTCAGTACTGCAGGGCCTGAGCACTAACTGTTGGGTCCAGCTGGCCAAATACTGCCAGGAGTGGACCCAGCCACCATGACCACACACTGCTGGGGAGGACAGACAAAAAAGAAAAAGAAACCGGAAGCCTGAGAAAAGGTTCAAGGGGTTGAAGCCCTCACACCCTGTCTGATGTCTTGGGGCCCCAGGCCTGGAGGTGGGGGGGTGGGTGGGGGAGGTGGGGTGAGGGGTCGGGTAAGGGGTGCGGGAAGAGGGGAGGCTGGTCGATGCTCACTGGGCACTGGCCGCAGGACGTCAGGGATGAGGATCTCCACCAAGGCCTGATACAGGATGTGGTCGCAGTTCCTCATCCACTTGAGAATGGGGTCGCATTTGCACAGAGACACCAGCTTGTCCTTCGGGAGGACGGCACCTTCAGGTTCCTCGTCGCTGTGGTGAGGGTTGGGGTAGGAGGGGAAGACAACGGGGAAGATGGGATGAGTCCCAATCTGACTCCATTGAACAGCCCCAGCCTCGGCAGGGGGCTGCTACAGATCGGGTTCATTTCCTTCCGCGGCAACAGGATGGGTCCGAAGGTCCAACCAGCTATCAAAAGTGAAGACACTAGGGGCCAGAGAGACGGTACAGCGGGTAAGGCTCTTGACCCAAGTTTGATCCCTGGCACCCCATAGGGTCTCCAAGCACTGCCAAGAGTGATTCCTGATCGTAGGGCCAGGAGCATTGCCGGAGTGGCCCCAAACACACATACACACACACACACACACACACACACACACACACACAAACACACACACATACGCACACACACATACACACAAAACAGTGCAGAAACTAGACTCACCGAAGAGGGGCGGGGCCTGGGCGCTCAGGCTTGAGAAATTAACCAGGAAAGGGGCGGGGCCTGACGATAGGGGCGGGGCCCGGGAATAGGGCCAGCTGGAAGGGGCGGGGCCTGAACAGGGAGATCAATTAGAGAAAGGGGGCGGGGTCTGATCCTAAGTGCTGAGGCAATTGACTTGAGTAAGGCCAGCGATTCTAGCCTCCGGAACACCGGCACCTTTGCAGGCACTGCGAGGACGAGGACCGTGGAGTGGGGGGGTGCACCGAGCAATTACCTGGCAGGAAGAGAGGTGGGGCGGTCCCCTGCAGAGGCTTTGGAGTTCCAGAAAGCCAGCCACAGCTTCTCGATGTAGTGAAACTGGAGGTTCATCACGACGTCCAGGGTGGCCTGGGGACAAACACTGCTGTTTGCTCACCTGCCACGGGATCTCGCCCCAGGGAGTGGCCGCTGCGGGGTCTCTGGAGCCTCAGATACCAACCCCAGGAGGGGCTGGGAATGAACAAAGCCCCCACCCCCACTCCAGGTTCAGAGGGCAGAGGGAGAGGTGGCCCTGGCAGGAGGGACGGTCACCTCACAGTGCCTCCGGTAAACCAGCTGCAGAGTCTTGACGTCGCGCAGGGTGACATGATCCTGAAGCAGAGCACCGCCCAGGTCAGGGGCCGGGAACTCCGGGAAGACATGGGAGACATCTGGCAGGGAGGGAAAATGCGGGGGGTAGGGCTAAGATCCCACCTCGGGCCTCCAGGATAGAACCTGGGGTGGTGGCCACCTCTGTGGCGACTCCCAAAGGAAGGTGTGATGTATGATGGTCCTTCCTCAAAACCCAACAAAGGGATTAAAGCAGGGAGGGCGCATGCACGTGGCAGACCCAGGTTCAACCCCCCGAACCCCATATGGTCCCCTGAACCCAGCCACAGTGATCCCTGAGCACAGAACCAGGTGTCAACTCTGAGCACAGCTGGGTGTGGCCCCCAAACAATGAAACACACCCTAATAATAGGGGTTCAGGATATAGTGAGGTGGAGAGGGCGCTTGCCGGGCACACAGTCAACCCCTGTTCAATCCCTGGCACCCCACACGGTCTCCTGAGCACTGCTAAGAGTGATCCCTGAGCATAGAACCTGGAGTAAGCCCTGAGATCATCAGAAATGGACAAAAAGCAAACCCCAAACCAGTCCAACTCCCAAAATTAGGGCAGGGGTGAAGGTTTGGGAACAGGATCCCAGGAGGCAATCCCTTGCTGCTGCCACCCCTGACCTGGAAGCATTTAAAATCCAACCTCTGACTCACTCTTCGAGCCCTTGTTCTCCCTTGCACACGGACCTCACTCTCACTTGCTCCTTTCCATGTCTCCCCGCTTACTTATTTCCAGTCTGGAGAAGCCCATGTTCTCTCTTGAACACATACTTCCTTTTGCTCCCCTCATGTCTTTTTGTTTTTTGGGTCACACCCGGCGATGCACAGGGGTCACTCCTGGCTCATGCACTCAGGAATCACCCCTGGCAGTGCTCAGGGGACCCTATGGGATGTTGGGAGTCGAACCCGGTCAGCCACGTGCAAAGCAAACGCCCTATTCACAGTGCTATCACTCTAGCCCCCTCTCTCACATCTTTCTAAGAAAGCTTCATTCAATACAAACTATCTTGTTTCACTAAAATAAACAATATCCAACTTCTTGCCATTCTTTCTGCTTGGCATTGCACTTTTCTTTCTTTTTCCTTTTATTATTTTGGGGGGGCATGTTGAGGGTCTCCCAAGTAGTACTCAGGGGCCCAGGGGTAGGGTTACTCTCACAGTACTCAGTGGACTGGGTTGGAGAGTTCAGTGCTCAGGCCCTTAAGTGGGAGAGACCACCAGGGCCACTCCGACATGCAAAAGGCCTCACATGTGCTGGGTGTGTACTCCAGCCTTTGAGTTCTCTCCCTGGACCCTTGCAGTGTCCGATGATCACTTTACACACATATCTGGGGCGGGGGACATAGAAGCTGATGGTTCGCAAAACCCTAGGCAACCACAAAGGTTCTAGCAAGTTCCAGAATGGTCTAGGTAGTTGAAAAGGTGTCCTCTATGATATCTATTTACAAGACCCCTGTGGATGGTACAGGGAGACCCAGGCGCACCCAGAAGTGCAGAGGGGACCCTGGGCATGTGGGGACCCACCGATGTATTGCTGGTGGTGCTGGCTCTGGGCGGCCATGACCTGCTCGGACGTGCTGTGGGGGCTGCTGTGAGAGCCACTGTCCGTGTCCGTCTTCTGGGCTGGCCGGTACCTGGGAGGGGGACACATGCCACTGTAAGCCCCATAGGGGGCTCAAGGAACAAGCCCTGCACAGGAGTCAGCTCAGAGGGGGACCCTGTGTGGCCACACATCAGGGACTCCAGCTCAGATACAACCTCAAGTCGGCCACGTGAGTCATTTTCCCGTGCCCAGCGTGGGGGCCTGAGCCCGTCTCTGGGATATTCTCTAGCCCCCAGACAGCTTCCCCTGTTCCCTTTCATCTTTCTGGAAAATGAGCTGCTGGGAAAGATGAATGGGACAGGAAGGGGCAGGCATGAGAACATTCCAGAAGATCTCAGGTGTCAGGTGGAGGCGACGGCTTTGGCCGATCTGCCTTCGGAAGTATCGTGAGTGGTGTCCTCACTCCCTCTCTCCCAAGAGCCGGGGTCCCGCAGAGAAAGGCAAATGGGGGGCGGGAGGAAGGCAGGCCTTCGCGACCGGGCCGTAGTATGGCATCCAGCCTCTCAAGCTGCGGTCACCAAAGAGGACCCAGGTCACAGAGCAACCCACAGACTGAACCATGGTAGGCGTCACTGTGACTGATGGTGCCTGAGCCTCCACCATGGAGCGGCCCTTTGATGCAGGAGGTTGCCCCTCACCCCAAGCTCAACAAACCCGAGTTTGCTTCCTCAGCGGTAGGACGACACAGGGATCGAAAACAAGTCCCCCTGAACGTCATCCCCAGGCGACTGGAAACGGCTTCAGAGAAACGAGGCAGGAGGAGCCCGGGGCCCTCCCTCCATCGGGCTGGGCTGGGTCACACCTGTCCTCATCTGTTCCGCATCACAGGGAAACGGAGTTTGCTCCCAGGAGCCAGCCGGGCCGGGCACTGCCCGGGGCACCCACCTGGGCTTCTGGTGCAGCGGCTGCTGCCTTATGGCCATGTACTGCGTGTCCTCCTGCAGCCGGTTCAAGGGCGAGTCTGGCTTCAGCCGGATCCCGTAGTAGTGATACTTGGAGTTGCCCCTGCAATCCAAACACCCGGGGGTCACTGTGTGCGCCCGGGGCCTCGAGGGACAGGATCTAGGCCCAGCCTGGGGTGGCAGGTGCTGGAGCTTATGCGGACTGAGAGGCCTAAGAAATCCTGCCCAGGGCCCCAGGTGTGTCTGGGTGAGCGCCCGGTCCCGCAAGGAAAACAGAAAAGGACTCCTGCAGACAGCGCCCCCTTGTGGTGAGTCTCCTTCCGCCCTGAGGATGGGGAGAAACAGGGCTCCGGCAGTGACAGGCCAGTTCACCTTTGGGCTCCTGCCTTGCACATGGCCGACCCAGCTTTGATCCCTCGCACCCCACGGGGTCCCCCGAGCACGGCCAGGAGTGACTCCTGAGTGCTGAGTTAGGGGTAAACCCTGAGCTTGGCTGGGTGTGGCCCCCAAACCAATACAATAAAATTAGTAAAGAAATGCAGAAATAAAAGTGACATCAATGTCGTCTCTCTAAAATATCTGATCATGGGGGCTGATCTGATCATGGGGGCTGATCACAGCGGGTAGGGCATTTGCCTTGCACTCGGCCGACCCGGGTTCAATCCTCAGCATCCCATATGGTCCCCTGAGCAACGCCAGGAGTAATTCCTGAGTGCAAAGCCAGGAGTAACCCCTGTGCATCGCCAGGTGTGACCCAAAAAGAAAAAAAAAGTGTTTAAAATATCTGATCAGGACCCTGAGAGAGAGTACAGTGGGGAGGGAGGACGCTTGCTTTTCGTGCAGCTGATCTGAGTTCAATCTCTGGCACCCCCCCACCCCCAGTCCCCCGAGCCCATCAGGAGTGATTCTTGAGCACAGAGCCAGGAGTCAGGCCTGAGCACTGCTGCACTGCCGGGTGTGGATCCTGAGCCAAATAAAACAGAATCTCTGGTTCTGTAGATTTTCTTCAGATTACAGTTGAAGGGGGGGTGAGGGGCTGGAGCCGTAGTACAGAAGGTAGGGCATTTTTCTTGCACACAGCCGACTCGGGTTCGATTCCCAGCATCCCATATGGTCCCCTGAGCACCGCCAGGAGTAATTCCTGAGTGCAGAGCCAGGAGTAAAAGCAGGGCCCTGGGAGGGCTGGGCCGCAGGCGAGGGGAAGGTGGGCGGGGGCTGGCAGGCAACCCCCCCCCTCCACTTGACACACCTGGTTCCCAGGCGCCGGGTCCGCAGGCCCATGAACACGGAGCGGATCAGCTTCCCAAAGGAAGCGGCATTCACCGGGTCCAGCTTATGCTCCTGGCAATGTCGCAGATAATGGTTGTACAGGGAACTCCGGGGCAGGCTTACCCCTTCTGCGGTTTCGTAATTGTCCAACAGCCACTGGAGCTAGGGAGACAGGGCGAGAGAGAGAGAGAGAGAGAGAGAGAGAGAGAGAGAGAGAGAGAGAGAGAGAGACCCCTGTGGGTGAGGCTGAGATCCCCGTTTGCCCAAGACGCGAACGGGGGGTCTTGCTGGGGGGACCCCACGCTTCCCCTCCACTGGTGCACGTGGACACACATCCTGGTCGGTGCTGACTGAGTTGCCTATCAGAGCTGGGGACTTGCTGAGGTGCACGGATTCACGGAGAGCTCTCTGCCCTCCATTTCTCGAACCTTCCATTGTCAGCCTGGAGCTCCGGCCCTGGACTCGGGGAAATGCCTGTCTATGACCCGGATCCTGGGGGCTCTGTCCTTACTATTGGGACCCCCCCACAGAGCTCGACAGTGCATGCCAAGCAAGCACCAAAGGTCACCTGAAGCTTCGGTGACCCACCAAAGGGAGCTGGGCCTCAAGATCAGAGAGTCAGGAAGATTTAAGACCACTGAGGGGGGGCGTGCCCCCACCCTCCCCTCATTCAGCTCAGTGCCACTGAAGAGAGAAATCCAGAAGCCCCAGATAACCAGCAGTCAGAAGGGTCAGTGGAAGGCCCACTGGCATCTGCCCCTGTAAACACAGTGTGTTCACCCACCCACCCACACACACACACACCCACCCACCCACCCATTCACCCATCCACCCACAGACCTACCCACCCATTCATCCATCCACCCACAGACCCACCCTACATCCACACATTATCCATCCATATATGCAGGCATCTATTCTCATATCCATTCATCCTTTTTTTTTTTTTCTTTTTGGGTCACACCTGGTGATGCACAGGGGTTACTCCTGGCTCTGCACTCAGGAATTACCCCTGGCGGTGCTCAGGGGACCATATGGGATGCTGGGATTTGAACCCGGGTCGGCCGCGTGCAAGGCAAACGCCCTACTCGCTGTGCTATCACTCCAGCCCCCCCCCCGATTTTTTTTTTAAGGTTGTTGTTTTGAGGCCACTGCTGGCAGTGCTCATGGCATCAGGGATCACACCAAGGCAGGCAGCATGGAAGGCACCTGCCCTACCCGCTGTGCTCTCTCTCTGGACCTCCATCTCTCTTTATGTCCATCCACCCACACATCATCTACCCATCCTTCCACGCATGCAGGCACCATCCATCCACCCACCCACCCACTCACCACCATCCATCCACCCACCCACCACCATCCATCTACCCACCCACCACCATCCATCCACGCACCCACCCATCCATACATCCATTCACCCACCCACCCACGCATCCATCCACCCATCCAGCCACCACCATTCATTCATCCATGCATCCATGCATGCATGCACCAACCATCCACCCACCATCCATCCGTCCAGATGTGATAGGAATACAAAAGCCGTGGCCAGAAGTAGGATGTGAAGACAGGTGCCACCAACAGAGAAGGGAGGCTTATCAGGACCCCATATTAGGATCAGGGGAGTCAGGTCACTGGAGTCCTGATTGCTCCCCAGAGCGCTGAGAGGCTCCCTCTTACCTGTCCCCTTCCAGGCCTGCAGGACCCCAAGCCTTTTGCATCTTGCAACCCAGCAGGAGCGTCTCTCCTGGACAGGGAGTCCCCTGGCTCTGCACCCCACAGAGGCCCCCAGTCTGAGTGAGCCTACGAGTTGGGAGGTCAGCCTGCACCTCTTATTTTTATTTATTTTTTTCTTTTTGGGTCACACCCGGCGATGCTCAGGGCTTACTCCTGGCTCTGCACTCATGAATTACTCCTGGCAGTGCTCAGGGGACCCTATGGGATGCTGGGAATCGACCCTATGGGTCGGCCGCGTGCAAGGTAAACTCCCTCTCTGCTGTGCTCCCGCTCCAGCCCCCTGCATCTCCCTTTTAAAGGCAGTCTGGGGGGCCCAAGTGGTGAACTCAGCCTTGCTTGTGCAAGGGACCCCAATTCAACCCCAGTACGTGCCGGCACCCAGCAAAGAGATAAACAAGAAAACAAATGCCAGGAGAAAGAGGGTCTGTGGGAGAGGTGAGGGTCAATGTGGGGTGAGGGTCAATGTGGGGTGCACAGGGTCGGGAGTGGGGGGCACGCTCTGCATATGCAGGACAAGTGAGTGGCTGCCACCCCACGACCAGCAGCTGCGTGGGCACCTGAGAAAGCCCGAAGTCACTCCTTCCCATTGTGTTAGGGGGCACCGGAGCCCCTCCCCTCACAGCGCATGCGTGCCTGTGTGCAAAGGGGTTGCAGTGCCGCCCTCTCCAGCCTAAATCTGAGCCAGGGTCCCCTCCCCCTCCTGACCACCAGGTCTACCACAGTGCCCATTGTTTGTGCTGTTCTGTGGGCACCCCAGTGGTCCTCTGGAGAATGGGGTGGGGGGGCTCCACTGCTTTCCGCTTGCTATGTGACTGAAAAACTGCTTCACCCCGCATCTGTCCAAGTCCTGGCACCCCAGGGTGAGACTCGCTCCTCTCCCACACAGCAGGGAAAACAGGAAGCATGAGAAACGGGTGGGGGGAGGTGAAGCAGGGCAGTTGAAGCTCCAGGATAGTGCTCGTCCCATTCCATCCTAGTTTTCACTTCTCCTTCCAGGTCCTGCAGTCTTGGGTTACCAGACACAGCTGGTATTTCTGCTAACATGGGGACAGTCCCCTCCCTGCCTGCCCAGAGCCACCAGCTCTGTCCTCCATCCTTTAGCCCTCCCCACTTAGCGCCATGACACCTACAAGATGCCTCAGCAAACAATGAGAGAAGTAGGGGTCTGAGAGAGGGGCAGGGGGTGGGAACCAGGGGCTCTAGGGATATGGCTAGAAGCAAAGTTGTTTTTTTGTTTTTTGGGGTTTTTTTTGCTTTTGGGTTATACCCAGCGATGCTCAGGAGTTACTCCTGGCTCTGCACTCAGAATAACTCCGGGGGACCAAATGCTTGGGGGACCATATGGGATGCCGGGTATCGAACCCGGGTCCACTGTATGCAAGGCAAATGCCCTACCTGCTGTACTATCACTCCAGCCCAAAGTTTTTTTCTTTGTTCTATGGAGGATGGTGGCACACCCGGCCGTGCTCAGGGCTTACTCCTGGCTCTGCACTCAGGAATTACTCCTGGCAGGCTCGTTGGACCCTACAGGATGCTGAGAATTGAACCCGGGTCTACTGCATGCAAGGCAAATGCACGGGGTCCACTTGGATACTATCACTCTGACCCCTAGAAGCCAACTTCTGTGGGAGACTAAAACGCGATTCTCTACTGGTTTTTTGTTTTGTTTTGTTTTGTTTTGGCATTTTGGGTCACACCCGGCGATGCACAGGGCTTACTCCTGGCTCTGCACTCAGGAATTACCTCTGGCGGTGCTCAGGGGCCCCTATGGGATGCTGGGAATCAAATACGGGTCAGCCGCCTGCAAGGCAACCGCCCTACTTGCTATTGCTCCAGCCCGTTTTTTGTTTTTTGTTTTTTTTTAAAGCTTGGGACAGCTGAAGGCTTGGGCTCAGTCCCTCCTCCAGTCCCACACGCCCCCCGAGCACCATACCATTTAAATAACATTAAGATTCTTCCGTTGCACAGTGGCACCGGCTCTGACGCCAGCCACTAAGGCCAGGAGCTAGAGGAGCAGAAGAGGAGGAATGAGGGGGATCAGGGCTTCCAGAGTCTTAGGGTCCCGCGCCTACAGCCACCTCCCAGCTCCCGGCTCAGCCCTGCGGAAGAATCTGAACAGAGGGGCGGGGCGGCGGCGGCGGCGGCGGCGGCGGCGGTAGACCTCACCCAGTGGGCGGGGCCCTGGCGAACCCCGCCCCGTGGGCGGAGCAATGCGGATCTGGGACGGAGTCTGCCAGCTGCTCAGTCTGGCGCCTCTGAACAGGCTCTTGTAGCTGAATCAGACCCAAGAGCTCCGGGGAGCCTCGCCACCTAGCCTAGGCGCGTCCAGGCAGGGGGAGCAAAGAGGAGGAGGGCGGCTATTCTCTGAGCACCTCGTGCCCCCCACACCCCCAGTCCGCTTTTGTCCTTCAGGTTCTTGGTTTGTCCCCTTCTTTTGGGTTTGTTCTGTTGGGGGGGAGGGGAAGGTGCATACCCAGCGGTGCTCAGGGGCTTCTGGCTCTGCGCTCAGGGATCACGCCTGGCGGTGCTCGGGGACCCTATGGGGTGCCAGGAACCGAGCCCTGTCAGCCACGTGCAAGGCCAGCACCATTTCCGCGGTCCCATAGCTCTGGTCCTGCTTTCAGTTTTTCTTAAATGACTCCCTCCCCACCCTCATTTTCGCAAATAGGGGTCACACAGGACACACGGGGCAGTGGTGGGACACCACATGCCAGCCATATTCCCAGACCAGACTTGTATTTTGATTATTGATTCTGACCAGACATCTGATCACAGAAAATTTAGTTAAGAATCTTTGGGGCCGGAAAGACAGTTCTGCGGGGAAGGCGCTTGCCTTGCACGGGGCATCCCATAGGATCCCTGAAGCACCATTAGGAGTGATCCCTGAGCAAGAGGCAGCAGTGAGCCCTGAGTATTGCCAGGTGTGGGCTCCCACCCCCAAAAAACAAACAAAACAGAAGAATCTTTGTAGGTATCCCTGATCTTGACTTTTTAATTTATTTTGGGGCACAGACCCAGCAGTGCTTAGGAGTTAGTCCTGGCTCTGTGCTCAGGGGTCATTCCTGGAGGTGCTTGAAGGACCCTAGGCAGTGCCAGGGGATTGACCCCAAGCCAGCTATGTGCAAGACAAACACCTTCCCCATCGTACTATCTGCCCACCTGGCCACCCCATCTTGAGTCTCATTTTTGAATACTAGTTTTGGAGTGGATTTACTTATCTCTGTGTTAATTTATTTGCAAGGCTTATTAGCTGCCAGGCATGATTGCTGAAGGATGGTATGTATACTAAAAATTTTAATTCTCCCCAGAGGAAGGTACTACTATTCCTTTTTTTTTTTTTCTTTTTGAGTCATACCCAGGGGTTACTCCTGGCTCTGCACTCAGGAATTACTCCTCGTGGTGCTTGGGGGGCCATATGGGATGTCGGGGATTGAATTCAGGCCAGCCACCTGCAAGGCAAACGCCCTACCTGCTGTACTATTGCTCCAGCCCCTAGTCCATTTTTTTTTTTTTTTGCGAGGTTGGGAGTACCACACCCATTGATGTTCAGGGCTTACAGATCTGGCCTTCTACACTCAGGGATCACACCTGGTGGGCTTGGGGGAGCATGTGGGGTGCCAGAGGTTGAATCTGAGTCAGCCAGGTGCAAGGCAAATGCCGTACCTGCTGTACGGTACAGTGGTTGGACCACTGACTGTTCCATTTGATACTATTTATTTATGTATTTATTTATTTATTTTTGGTTCTTGGACCACAAACAGGGATGCTTAAGGCTCACTGCTGGCTCTGTGCTCAGCTTGGGTACCCTGTAGGTTGCTGGTGACCAAACTGAGGTCGGCTGCGTGCAAGGCCAGCGCCCTGCCCTGTACGACATCTCTGGCCCCTGGAGGGCTAATTGAGCTGGGTGTAAAACCCTGGACTCTCTCGCCTCTGCCCTCCACCTCACCCCCAGTGCCCGCACTTCAGAGTGTCACTTCCTAGCCTTTGCAGTCTTGAGGGCGCGGGGTCGGCAGCCCTGGTGGGGACACCCCTCGGGACACACACTTACATGGCTGTTGAGTAAGCCGCTTTTGTGCGAGGCCACCCCTTCGCTTTTTTGGAGGTTCTCAATCGCCATTTCAAGCTAAAGAAAATGTGCGCCAGAAACAAAACAAAATAGGGGGGAGAAGGAAAACAAAAGAAAACAGAGAAGAACAAAAACAGGAAATCAGGTGGTTAGCATCAGCCAAGATTTGTCGCTATTAATATCCAAATAATGATCCACGTGCCAAGGGGAGTCCAGAGGCTGGCGGGGCGCGGGCAGGTGCAAGCTCAGGGGTGGAGTGTTAACAGAGGACGTGCAGGTTTGCCCAGGAGCCGCCGGACACCAGCAGGAGAAATGAGGTTAGGGGTCAAATCTGTTGGCGGATGCTGCTTGCGGTGCTGAAGGATGACACCGAGGCCTCCCACGAGCCCCAAGAGTGCTCAGCCGCCGGGCCAGGCCCTGGGTCCTGCAATCTGGCCTTCCTCTACCACATTTTCACTGAATAGACACGGGCACATGAATCCATGGCTGTGGCATGAATCTGAGCTGAGACACAGCCAGCTCAGCCACGGCCCCCGACTCCCCACATCCAGGAGAATCAGGCAAAGGATGG
Organism: Sorex araneus; assembly: GCF_027595985.1. Classification (NCBI taxonomy): domain Eukaryota; kingdom Metazoa; phylum Chordata; class Mammalia; order Eulipotyphla; family Soricidae; genus Sorex; species Sorex araneus. The sequence continues at coordinate 236,903,220 of NC_073303.1, forward strand.
ATTGTGAGATGGGCCTCCCCTCTCCTCCACCCTCCCCTCTGCCCCATTGCAGCCCTCATACATAGGGGCCAAAGACTGAGGACTTCCTGGAGGAAGAGGCTTCTTCATTGGGGTTGAAGCCCCCCCCACAGAGGCAAGGAGCTAAGTCCAGTTTGTCCCCAGAGAGACACCCCCTGTGGATGCTACCGACCCATCTGGTGGGATTGGACCTTTATTTGTGCATAGAAAATGAAAAGCTAAAACCTGCTGAGTCCCCTGAGCTGTCCGGCTGTCTGGGGCTGCAGCGAAAGGAAATGGATGAGAAGCAGGAGCAGTCAGGGCTGGAGCAAGAGGCCAGCCCGGGGGGTTGGGGGCGCTGGCCTAGCACGCAGCTGACCCGGGATCAATCCTAGCATTCCACAGGGTCCCCCGAGCACTGCCAGGAGTGCTGCCCGAGAGCAGAGCCAGGAATAACCCCTGAGCACTGCCGCATGAGGCCCCAAAACAATAAAGCATAAACTGTCATCTTTCTTCCTTCGTTCCTTTTTCCTTTTGGATTCTGAGCCACACTCAGTGATGTTCAGGGCTGACTCCTGGCTCTGTGCTCAGGGATCACTCCTGGCGGGGCTCAGGAGACCCTAGGGGTGCCGGGGATCGAGCCTGGGTCAGCCATGTGCAGGAAGGCCAGCACCCTCCCAGCTGTCCTATTTCTCCAGCCCTTTTCTTTGTTTCTTCTTTTTAGTTTTTAGAGGGGGGGGGTGGGAGTCACACCTGGCAGTGCTCAGGACTTTATCCTGACTCAGTGCTCAGGGATTACTCCTGACGCCATTCAAAGGACACATGGAACCGGGGATTGAACGCGGGTCAGTTGCATGCAAGGCCAGCATCCTTCCTGTGACATGACTGGTACAGTCCCTGAGACAGTAGTTTTTCAGCAAGCTCAGTCTTTGGCCCACACAAAGTCCCATCCCCACTCCATCCCTGCCCCGGGGCCTGCAGCTCCTGGGCCCCTGGGCTGGGCCTGCTCTGCTGGTTTGGCCATGTCTGACCACCCATCCATACCCGAGGGACCTTCCTGGGAGCCAACAACAGCAGGTGCAGAAACAGACGGGCCTGTGCGCCCTCTCTCTGCCAGCCTTCTCCCGTCGGTTCGTGTTTGAGAGTCCGTGCTCCCTGTCACAGGCTTGCTGTGCTCCCACACTCCTGGCTGTGGTGAGACCACAAGCACGGCCTGAGGGCCGTTGCTAGCATCCCCGCCAGAGGCCACCTGGGTGGGTGGGAGGGATGCGGTTGTGGGGCTCAGACCCCTGGGATCCCACTAGCGCTGAGCTGCCGAGTGACTGGCCGGAAGCAAACCATGTTTCCCATGTAAGAGAATTAAAACACACAGCCAGGAACCTAGAATGACACGGTGTGATGCTTCCATAGCCAATGGAGGACCCATGTTAGGAAGAGGGACAGAATTCACAAATGTCAACAGCGAGAAAACAAACCACCCATCGGTGGGGGGTGGGGGGCGAGGGAGGGAGGAAGGAATCAAAGGGAAACTGTTGCCCTGACAGTGCTGAAGAGGGCAGACCTGAAAGGCAAGTGGGCATCAGACAAACTGGCCTCGGGAGGAAAAGACAGCACCAGGGGACACCACCACAGACCCGGGGGGCAACAGCCCCGGCTGCACAGCGCTGCCTGGCCAGCAGGTGGCGCCCTGAAGTGTGAAGGAATCTGCCCTCTCCAGGACCTGCTCACAGGGTCCGATGCTCACAGGGTCCGCCCCCAGAAAAAGCAAACACCTGTCCCTGCAAGGACACAGATGCGTTCTTAGGGCAGCTGAGCAGGGGGACCTCTCACTGTCACATGGGGGAGAGAGCTCATGCCCCACACCCCCGCCCTGTGCAGCAGAAGGGAGCACCACTGCCGCCACCCTCTGTGGAGTGGGGTGGACCAGCCTGAACACATCTCAGTAGAGCACAAGGAGGAGCAGCCATCAGAGTCGCTCTCTGCCTGTGGTCAGTGTCACTCCCCTCACAGGAGTCCCCAAGGCCCCACCCAGCCAATGCTTCTGTGTGTGTGTATATTTGTGTATGTGCCTATGTATGTGTGCAGGTCCGTGTGCATGTCTCTGTGTGTGTTTGTGCGTGTGTGTTGAATTCTGAAGGGGGACACAAGCGCTCTGGATTTTTGCTGTTGTGACTGCAACACCAGTCTCTGGAGGGATAAAACTGGGAGACAACAGAAGTCAAGTGATGATAGTACAGCGGGTAGGGTGTTTGCCTTGCACGCAGCTGACCCGGATTCAATCCCCGACATCCCATGTGGTCCCCCAGGCACGGCCAGCAGTAATTCCTGAGTGCAGAGCCAGGAGTAACCCCTGAGCATTGCCAGGTGTGAACCAAAAAGGCAAAAATAAAGCCCCCCAGAAAACAAAAACCGTGAACAGTATTAATTCTGCAGTCATTTAAAAAAGAGAATAATCCCTGGTAACCTTAGCAACGAACTTTTACCTGGAAAGAAACCCCATGTGGGTGGGGGCAGGTTGAAGAAACCCTATAAAAGACACCTTGAACAAAGGAAGGGCGCGCATATGCTGCCTGAGCCCATGTGCTGCTTGTGCCATGTGGCCGAGCACATGTGTCGCCCGCATCTCCCCCCTTGAGATGTGTACTTTCATGCTTTCGTGTCCAGTGCTAGGATGTGTGTAGAGCTCTCTCCACCCTTGGAGAAGCCCGAGGACTCTCTTGAGTGCGAATATTCTTACTATTCTCTCTCCCACTTATCCCTTCCTCCCTCCCTCAGAAACTTCTGAATAAAATCTATTTACTTCAAAAAAAAATAAAAATAAAATAAAAATAAAAAAGAGAATAAAAGGGGCCCGGTGATTGCCGGGGGGGGGGGAAGGGGAAGCACGCTGGCGCTGGCCTTGCACACGGCCAATGTGGTTTTGATTCTCAGCACCCCCAGAGGGTCATCGGAGCCCTGCCAGGAGGAAGCCCCCAAGCACTGTTGGGTGTGACCCAAAAACTGTAAGTATGAATAAATGAATAAAAGCAGATCTAGGGCTGGAGCAATAGCACTGCGGGTAGGGCATTTGCCTTGCACATGGCCAACCCAGCTTCGAGTCCCAGCATCCCTTAGGGTCCCCTGAGCACCATCAGGAGTAATTCCTGAGTGCAGAGCCAGGAGTAACCCCTGAGCATGGCCGGGTGTGACCCAAAAAGCAAAATTTTTTTTAAAAAAAAAGCAGGTCCAGGACATGGTTGGGATGGCAGACACAGTTCTGAGAGAAGGCAAGCAGGAGGAGAGCCCTGGAAAGTTGGGACAATCTTGTAAAATCAGGGACACAGTGGACAGTGACAGCTGAGAGGGGTCTGGCTGCAAATGCTCCGTCTATCGCAGCCCTCACCTCCTGTCCCTGTGGGGAAGCGACAGGGGCCATCCGTGGCTGCCCTGGATGGGCGCATGGGACTTGGTGCCATACCCAAGGGTGCCTAGGAGTCACTCCTGGCTGTGCTTGGGTGGGGGTGCATGTGGTGGCCAGGATGGGACCCAGTACTCCAGCTTAAAAAGCCTGCACTGGGGCTAGAGCGATAGCACAGCGGGTAGGGCGTTTGCCTTGCACGCGGCCGACCCGGGTTCAAATCCCAGCATCCCATATGGTCCCCTGAGCACCGCCAGGGGTAATTCCTGAGTGCAGAGCCAGGAGTAACCCCTGTGCATCGCCAGGTGTGACCCAAAAAGCAAAAAAAAAAAAAACCTGCACTTGGGGCTGGAGCGATAGCGCAGCGGGTAGGGCATTTGCCTTGCACGCGGCCGACCCTGGTTCAATTCCCAGCATCCCATATGGTCCCCTGAGCACCACCAGGGGTAATTCCTGACTGCAGAGCCAGGAGTAACCCCTGTGCATCACCGAGTGTGACACAAAAAGCGGGAAAAAAAAAAAAAAGCCTGCACTTGACACCCCCCCCCCATTTTGTGTGTTTGGGGCCACACCCAGTGGCGATGCGCAGGGCTAACTCCTGGTGGGGCTCTGGGGACCTTACGGGGGTGTCAGGACTGGAACTGCGTTTGGCCGCCTGCAAGGCCAGCGCCCTCCCCGCTGTCCTCTCGCTCTGGCCCTGCGTTCAGGCTTCGGACTGTCCCTGTTTATTTCCTTCTGGTGTCACAGGCACAGATGCCCCTAAGAGGTGAGAGCAATAGGCAGCAGCTCCGCCCCGCCACCCCCTGTGGGGGGGTGGGTCACTCCCAGGCCATCAGGATGGAAACTGAGGCGCAAAGACACTCTTGGGGGGGGGGTCCCCGCCGAAGCCCGCAGCTGACAGGGCTCCAGGCTGCCCGGGACTGCCACCCTGGCTGTGTGGGGAGTCTTTGGGGAGGGGGCGTCGGGGGTTCTAAGGTGCTGCACTCGGCCCTTCACCGCGCGCCCCCCCCAGCGTACCCTGGTACCTACCGTGGCTGGGGAGGAGCGGGACGTGTGTGCCAGCGCGTGCCTGGTACTCTCCATGCCCCCGTGAATGAGATAGGCTCCGGCGCCAGAGACGATGGGGCTGCCCGCGACATCCATGGCGATGCCCACCATGCCGTGCGAGGGCACCGTGGGCGGCGAGGACCCGGCCACGGTCACCTGCGCCCCGCTGGGGGCCTCGAAGTAGGAGGCGGCGCTGCTGGGGGCGTAGAGCTGGGCCTCGGGGTTGTAGGCGTAGGCGGTGCGTCTGGGGGAGGGGCAGAGCCAAGCGGCCTCCTGAGTTCCGGGAGACCCAGCCCAGCCCCCCGAGCAGCTGGGGCCCCCAAGAGCTAGAGCACAGGCCCCCCGCAACGCCTGATGGGCCCAGCTCCAGGGAGCAGCTAGGACCCCAAAGAGCTAGAGCACAGGACCCCCCTCCCCCACAAAGACTTACCGGCCCGGCCCCCTGGAGCGGCTGGGACCCCCAAGAGCTAGGGTACAGGTCCCCCATTCCACAACCCCCCCACAAAGCCTTATGGGTCCAACACCCCAGAGCAGCTGGGACCCAAAGAGCTACAGCACAGGCCACTCCCCCCCAAGTTTAAGATGACCCTGTCCGATCCTTTTGGGGTTGAGGACCGCCAATACATGGGAAACAAACTGTAGTAAAAAAAAATAATAATTGTTTTTTTCCTTTATGGGGCCTGAGAGATAGTCCAGCGCGGAGGGCATTTGCTTTGCACCTAGCTGACTGAGGTTCTATCCCCACCATCCCATAAGGTCCCTGGAACCCCACCAGGTGTGATCCCTGAGTGCAGACTTAGGAGTCAGCCCTGAGCAACTCCGTGGTGCAGCCCCCAAACAAAAATTTTTTTTTTCTTTTGGGTCACACCCGGCAATGCTCAGGGGTTACTCCTGCCTTTGCATTTAGGAATCAATCCTGGCAGTGCTCAGGGAACAATACAGGATGCTGGGAATTGAACCCAGGTCAGCGGCAAGCGAGGCAAATGCCCTACCCACTGTGCTATCGCTCCAGCCCCACAAGCAAATTCTTTTCTTTTTTTTGTGGGGGGGGGTCATACCCGGTGATGCACAGGGGTTACTCCTGGCTCATGCACTCAAGAATTACTCCTGGCGGTGGTTGGGGGACCCTATAGGATGCTGGGAATCGAGGCAGGATCGGCTGTGTGCAAGGCAAATGCCCTTACATGCTGTACTATCACTCCAGTCCAAACAAAATTTTCTAAGCACGTGAGGAAAGGGCCCTGGACCCGGCGCTGTCCCAAGGCAGGGAAATGCCAGGTCAACTGCCACCAGCCCTGCGGCCCCGCTCCCCACCGCGCGCAGGGTCATGCCATCCCAGAAACCCCTACCAGAGTCCTAATACCGCCTGCTTTCTAAGAGCTCTGGTGTGGGTCCCATCCGGTGGTGCTGGGGGTGGGGGGGGCTGTCTGTGGTGCCGGGATCAAGCCCAGGGCCTCTCACACGCCAATCACGTGCTTCCCCACTGCGATCACCTCCCCGCCTCCTAACACGGCCTTAATTAAGAGTTTGCAACCATCACCCCCCCCCCCAGGACAAGGAGGGCAATCTGCCAACAACAACAAAAAAGCCCAAGTGACCAATCCAGGCAGAATGTTCTAGAAGAGCAGGCCGGAGCAATAGCACATGGGGAGGGCTCTGGCCTTGCACACGGCCGACCCAGGTTCGATCCCCGGTACACCGCCCCCAGCAGGCCCCGAGCACTGACAGGAGTCAGCCCTGAGCACTGCTGGGTGTGGCCCCCAATCAAAAACAAACAAAAAGGGGTCTAGAAGAGGCCCGGGATTCCGAGGGGAGTCTCTGACCGGAGAAGAAACCACGTACAAAGCTCCATTGGTATACACGGCGTCGCCCCCTTCCACGTACTGCACCTGCGGGGGGTACACGTGCTGCACGGGCTGGACCTGCAACAAACGCAGACACTTCCGGTTACCCAGGGCCACTTCCGGTCACGCAGGCCACTGCCGGCTCTTACCTGGCGCTGAGAACCCAGACCCACCTCCGCATGGGAGGGAGGGGGAGCAAGCACATCCCCCGGGGAGCGGGGAGGAGCTGGGGGAGGGTCGATTCCTCTGGCCTTGCTCAAGGTCCTGGCACGGGTGGGGGGTCCCCCCCAGCCCCTAGGAATACCAGCCACTCCTGTGGGGGGGTGTTCCCTGGGGAGGGCGCAAAGCCAGGGCTTGGTCACCTTTCTGTTCTCGGGATCGTGGCGGGGGTGGGGGAGGCCTGGGGTGCCACACAGTGCCAGGGGATGGAACCTGGGACCCCCCCCCCCCCGCGGACACAGCCCCCAGAGTCATTCCCAGCTCTGGGCCCTGCTGTGAAAGTGCCCGAACACAGGGCACCGGGGGCCGTGGAGCCTCTTCTAAATGCTGGAGGGCTGGAGCCATAGCCCAGCCCTCCGCCCCCGGCCCAATCCCCAGCACCCCAGAGGGGCCCCCAGGGCACCGCAGGAGTGACCCCAGAGCACTGCCAGTGTGACCCCAAACAAACAAAATTATCGGCAGATAAATATTCTTTTGTGTTTGTGTGTGTATTGAGGGGGTGGGGGAGGGGTCTGGGCAGTGCTGGGGGACCCCAGGCAACGTTGGCGGCTGAGCCAGGGTGAGCCTTGGGTAAGGAAAGTGCCCAACCTTCGGGACTAGGGATCTGTCCAGCCTCCTAATAGGTAGTTTTGTTTTGGGGCCCCAGCCAGTGGTGCTCAGAGCTTACTCCAGGGTCTGTGCCCAGGGACCGCCCTGACACGGCTCAGGGGACCAGTCATGGTGCAGGGGATCGAACCTGAGCGGGCAGCATGCAAGGAAAGTAACTCACTCACTGTACTATGGCTCCAGTCAGCAGAGTCTTTTTATTTATTTGTTTACTTTTATATTATTATTTTGGGGGGGGTCACATCCAGCAATGCTCAGGGGTTACTCCCGGCTCTGCATTTAGGAATTACTCCTGGTGGTGCTTGGGGGACCACATGGGATGCCGGTGCCGGGGAATTGAAGTTGGGTCGGCAGCGTGCAAGGCACATGCCCTACCCGCTGTACTATTGCTCCAGCCCAGAGTCTTTTTTTTTTTTTTGCACCCAGCGATGCTCAGGGGACCACATGGAATGCCAAGGATTGAGTCCAGGTTGGCCTCTACAAGGCAAACACTCTCCCTGCTGTCCAGCCCCAGCCAAAACACTCAACCCCAAATACTTTTTTTTTTTTTGCTTTTTTGGGTCACACCCGGCGATGCACAGGGGTTACTCCTGGCTCTGCACTCAGAATTCACCCCGGCGGTACTCAGGGGACCATATGGGATGCTGGGATTTGAACCCAGGTCAGCTGTGTGCAAGGCAAACACCTTACCCGCTGTGCTATCACTCCAGCCCCTCAACCCCAAATACTCTTTTTTTTTTGCTTTTTGGGTCACACCCAGCGATGCTCAGGGGTTACTCCTGGCTTTGCACTCAGGAATTGATCCTGGCAGTGCTTGGGGGACCATATGGGATGCCGGGGATTGAACCCGGGTCGGCCACGTGCAAGGCAAACGCCCTACCCGCTATGCTATCGCTCCGGCCCCCAGCCCCAAATACTCTTATTCACAATTTTCATCACTGCCTTTGCAGCCTGTGGAATATTTTGATTTTCACCAAGCCACAGGGAACTCAGGGCTCACACCTTACCCCCACACACACACACACTCTACCTCCTCCCTACCCCCTATCCCTCCCCTCCCAGGATCTGACACGTTTCCTACCCAGACCCCCAATGCCCCCCGCTCTTTCTGGAGAACCTGGCCTGCACCCACACCCGCACACATGTGTTCCAAACTTGGGAATGAACCTCAGATTCCTTGCTTCCTGGGCTTTGTGCAAAACAACTCTCTGCAGTGTAACATCCCCCTCCCCCGCCCCCCAATTAGAACTTCTCCCAGAATCACCAAAGAAGCAAAGTGGGGCCCAAAGCGATAGCACAGCAGAAAGGGCGTTTGCCTTGCACGCATGCCAACCTGGGTTCAATCCCTGGCATCCCATAGGGTCCCCTAAGCACCGCCAGGAGTAATTCCTGAGCAAGCACAGAGCCAGGAGTAACCCCTGAGCATCGCTGGGTGTGACCGAAAAAGCCAAAAAAAATTAAATAAATAAAAGGAGCAAGGCCAGCAAAGGAGGCCTGGAGGCCTGGATTGGGGGGAGGGTCTCCAACTCTGTTACCTGCTGAGGCACCGGCTGGACTCGGGGGAGGGAGATGGGCTGCATCGGGGCCCCTTTGGGGGCTGAGCCCGCTGCCTGGACCAGCACCCTCTACAAGGGAAGCAGAGAAGGACGTTAGACACGCGTGCGCGCAACATGTGCACACTGCCTGCAAACACCCGATATGTTTTACACACACAAACATGCATGCACGTGTCTCATCCGCACCACGGCCAGTGGGGGGGCTCTGTGCAGCTTGCATCCAGGAGGAAGAAGGGGGTCCAAGGGACCCAGGGGACACGCCACCCTGCTCCCCGTGCTCCGGCCCTGGCTCTAGGGCTGTGGCTTCCCTACTCTGCGGCCCGAGCTGGGCGCACCCCCAGTCAGAGGCCTGGGCAGGATCAACGTGGGGTCCAGCTGGAAGGGAGGGAGGGAGAGGCCCCGGTGGGCACGGGGGCCGGAAGGCATGCTCTATGCTTCTGCAGTCTTGGGGGGGGGCAAGATGATCCCTGGCAATCCTGTGGGGGGGGGGCAAGGGGGCTGGGGGGCCCTGCAGTGCTTTGCCCTCAGAACTGAGAACATGTCACGGGGCCAGAGCGATGGGACAGTGGGGAGGACCCAGGTTCCATCCCCAGCATCCCACAGGGTCCCCGGGCCACCGCCAGGAGTGAGCCCAGAGTACAGAGCCAAGAGTCAGCCCTGAGCATCTCTGGGCGTGGCCCCCACACAAAAACAAAACCAGAAAACCCTGCGAACCCTCCAGGCTCCGGCAGCGGGCCCAGCAACGGCACAAGATGAACATACGTGCACACACGCATGCATACGCACAGGGCCCCGCCCCCGCCCTCAGCTCGGGAGGGGAGGGGACTCCTGACCCCCACACTGTGTGGACAGCCCAGAGCGCTCAGGGGGAGAAGCAGACAGCTCCCCCACCCAAAGCCCTCAGGGTGGGGATCCTCGGGATGGAAAAGTCCAGAACCCGCCCCTGGGCAGACAGGGGGTTGGGCACAGGGGAGCTGAGGGCTCCGGATGGGGACAGGGCGCCCTTGCAGGCGGCCGAAGGTTCTGGATCTAGAGAGAGGTGAGAGTCCTGCGACTCCATGGGTCGGGGAGCAAACACTGAATCGGGCCCCTGGCAGATGGTTGCTTGGGGTAGATGGCGGGGGGGTTCCCCACAGCATGAAGCCAGGGGGGATTTTAGGTGCCAACGCTCTGCACGGGTGGCCCAATGCCGTGTCACCCTCTACATGGCCCCACGGCCGGACACTTCATTAGATTGCTTTATCTTGGGGGTCTGGGGTGACGGCCAGCAGTGCTCGGACTTCCTCCGGGCTGTGCAAGGATCACTCCTGGGGGGTGGGCTCCGGGGGTGCTGGGGGTGGAGCGGGGACCGGCTGCATGCAGGGGAAGCACCACCCCCCCTTGCAGGCTCTCTCCCACATCAGGGCTGAGGCAGGTGGGGGGCCTGGGGGTGGGGCGGGGGAGGGGAGCTTGCTGGGTTTCCACCAGCCTGGGAAGTTCTGTTTGAGGCTGAGAGGGGGTCAGGGAGAAGAGGGGGTGCTCCTTGTTTCAGGGGAGATGGTGGCCTCCAGGCTGAACTCAGATGGGGATGTAGAGTGAAGGATGGGGGTGCAGCGAGAGGGAGAGGGTGGGGAGGTGGGGTCCTTTGGTTTTCGGTTTGGTTTGGTTTGGTTCTGCGGCCACACCCTGCTGGGCTCAGGCACAGGCCTGGAAGCTTCTGCTCAGCGCTGGCCAGTCACGGGTGACGCCGAGGTTCGAGTCCTGGCACCTGCCCCTTTTCTTGCGGGAGGGGGCTTTGTGATGGGCTCCCCCACCCAACCTTAATTCCCTTCCCTATCCCCGCCCCCCGCAGGCTCCTGACCTTTTGATCCACAAACCGTGAACCCTGGCACACTCCGAAGACTTCCTGGTCGACCCCAAGGCACAGAATCTGGGTTCGGGTCTACTTTGGGGTGAGTTTCAGCCCCTGGTAGGAATCTGCAAGCCGAGGGCCTCGGTGTGAAAATTTCTCCCTTTTCGTCTGCCCCGCGGGAACCCTCCGTCTGCCCCCATGAGGACTCGTGTTGAGCTGAACCCTGAGACTGCGCTGTCCCTCGCCTGATCCGCAGAGACCTTCCTGCACTCCAAGGGACAGTTCTCAGGGCCGGAGCGATGGCACAGCAGGGAGGGCATTTGCCTTGCCCATGGCGGACCCAGGTTCAATCCCTGGCATCCCACAGGGTCCCCCGAGCACCGCCAGGAATAATTCCTGAGCACAGAGCCAGGAGGAACCCCTGAGCATCGCCAGGTGTGACCCAAAAAGCAAAAAAAAAAAAAAAAAAAAAGAAGAAGAAGAAGAAGGGATATTTCTCAAGTCTGGGGGCAAAATGGATGAAGTTGGGGGCCCAGTGGCCCAGCTGTGGGGACCATGACACCGGCTCCCTCCGCCGGACCATGACAAACGATGCTGAAGAGTCGTCTGTTTTTAGGGCCACTCCAAGTGGGGCTCACCCGGGGCCCCCACATGCAAGGTTTACTTTTGCTGGCTTTTGGTTTGGGGGGTCACACCTGGCGGTGCTCAGGGGTTATTTTTAGTTCCGTGCTAGGGAGGGGAGGTTAGCTCCCAGAGTTGCTGGGGGGTGGAGGGGAGTGGAGGGGGGGCACTGTGTGGTTCTGGATGAACCCCGACCTCCTGCCAGCAGTGTGTGGGCGGCTGGGCCGGCTGATTGTCCCAGCACCTGAGTGGCTTCTGGAGTACGCGGCCACAGGGAAGAATGGGGTGGCAGCAGGAGGGGCGCTGGTGTGGCCTGGGGGAAGCTGGGGGGAGGTTTCCTTCAGGGGGGCTCGTCTGGCCTCTGGGAAGGGGTGTGAGGTTCAGGCTGGGTGGGGCCGTGGGCTGCCCTGGAGAGGAGGCACCTGGGAGGTCTGTCTTCTGTGTCGGAAGTGAGTGTGATCAGTGGGTGTTTGCTGGTGAGGAGGTGGGGGGGCGTTACCTTGGGGATGGGGCCCGTTACCTGGAGGGGAGCTGTTACATTAGGTGGCTAGGCGGTGGTTACCTGAGGGGAGATGGTGGGGTGGTTACCTGGGAGGGGCGTTACCTGCAGGGAGGCTGGAATGGGGACGTTACCTGTCAGAAGACGGGGTGGGGGCGTTACCTGAGGGAGGCGGTTGAGCCTTACCTGCGGGAAGGCGGGGTGGGGGCGTTACCTGTCCGGAAGCGGGGTGGGGGGCATTACCTGCGGGGAGGCGGGGTGGGGGCGTTACCTGTCCGGAAGCGGGGTGGGGGGCATTACCTGCGGGGAGGCGGGGTGGGGGTGTTACCTGTCGGGAGGTGGGGTGGGGGAGTTACCTGCGGGAGGCGGGGCGGGGGCGTTACCTGCAGAAGGTGGGGCGGGGGCGTTACCTGCCGGAGGCGGGGCGGGGGCGTTACCTGCGGGGAGGCGGGCACAGGCTGGGCTACAGGCGTGGGGGCTGCTGCGGGGCCCAGAGTGGTGGAGGCGGGCGCGTCGGCTCCCCCCTCGGAGTTCTGCATGCTCGCTCAGCTCCGCGCTGGAGAGAGGGGAAACGGGGTGAGTGGGGTGCGGGCCTGGAGGCTGGGGGCAGCTCCCTCTGCCAGCCAGGCCGGCGGCCGGACCCAACTCCAGCCCGCTCCCCAGGTCCACTGCGGGGGGCCCCGACCTTGTCCTATCAAGAAGGGACAAGGAGGCGTCCTGGGGTCCTTCGAAAGAGCCGAGAGGGCGGGCAGAGATGTTTTCCCCCAAAGATGGCTCAGGTCAGGCCATGCCCAGGCAACCCCCATCCCCGTCCGTACTTGCCCGGAGAAACTGGATTTAGCTCCACATTCAACGGAAACCTTTTTCTAGGGCCAGGAAGCGTTTGGGGGCACAGACGGCGGCCGAGGGCGCAGGTGCAGGAGACGGCGTGAGAAGGCGCGGGACAGGCGGTGGCTTCATGGTGGGGCACACCTGTCCCCTTCCCGTGTGTGCCCAGCCCCGAGCATGGCCCCCAACCCATGCCTCTGGGGGAGATCTGACTGGTACTCACAGCAGGGTCCCCCCCCAACACACACACAACTTTACCTCGTCTTCCTGCCATTGTTATCTCCAAGAATGGATCACAACATTTTTTGAAGTTTTTTTTCTTTTGGGGGGAGGGCACACCCAGCAGTGCTCAGGGCTGACTCCTGGCGGAACTTGGGGGTCCCTATGGGGTGCCGGGGATGAACGCGACCGCGTGCAAAGCCAGCGCGCCGCCCGCTGCGCTACTGCCCAGACCCACGGTGTGGGTTTAATTCCACCTGTGCGTCAGTGGCTCCTCCCCGCCCCGTTCGCGGGGGCTGACGCAGTGTGGCCGGCAGGTGGCGCCCGCGCCCCGCGGAGCCGCCCTGGGAGCCTGAACTCCGGGTAACCTCCTCTCTCCCGCCCCCTTCCCCCCCCCCCGCCCCCCCACCCCGCCCTCGCCGGCCGCTAACCTCGGGCATCCTTCCTGCCCGCGAACGCTTTACTCTAGGCGGGGCGGGCGCTGGCCTTCCCGGCCAGGAGTCAGCCCTGAGCACCGACGGGTGTGGCCCCAAACAAAAATCAACAAACCAAAAAAAAAAAAAAACCCAACATAATCCAGGTGCCCAGGTGTGCTGGCTGGGTCATTTGCCACCGCCGTGCCGTCCTGCGCAGAAGCCTAGAAGGGCAGGAAGAGTGGGATTCGAGGGCCCTGGGGGCCACAGGGGGACCAGCCCCCCAAGCGGGATCATCTGCTCCCCGGTTTCGGGCGGGGTGAGAGCGAGCCCAGGGACTCGGGATGGCACAACAGGCTGACCCTCACATCCATGTGGGCAGCTGTTCACAAACGCTGTGTGTGTGTGTGTGTGTGTGTATTTGTACATGTATGTATACTGGTGGGGGCAGACAAGCAAACACACAGGGTTCCAGGGGCGTATGGGAGGGTGGTGAGTGTGAGGCAGGCATGAGAGAGGGGGTCCCCCTGCCTGGACCGACACGTGGTTCAACGGTGCCAAGGCCTACAGGGAAATGTCCTGGGCTGACCACAGGGGGACAGACTGACAGCGGTGACCCGCCCCTCACCAAGCCCAGGATGGCGCAGAGTGACAGCGACTGGGTCCAGGGCGATCCAGGACTCAAGGGACTCAGATCCAAAAGTGCAGAACCTTGGAGGGGGTGACTGGGTGGGTTTGACCATGGGGGTACTGTGAGGGGAACTGATGGGGAGTGAGGACAGAACTTTCTAGAGAGGTGGGTAGGCACATTCCCTGCTATGAAGGGGGGGGCCAAACAGCCCATTGTCAACAAGCGCTGAAGCGTCTGGAAATCTTCCCCCCAAAACCCTCCCAGGGCAGAGAGGGAAGCATAGGCCCCCTGGGGACCCTGATACCGACCCGAAGCCACGGGCCACGTGGGTTCTGTGCGCGGCTGAGCTCCCCCCCGCCCCCCCGCACTCCCCTCGCCCCCCCAGGGGCGCCAGGTGCAGGCGCAGCCCGGCCTGCAGGCGGCGCTGTGGCCCAGCTCAGCACCGGCAGCGCCTCCAGGCTCCGCGGCCTGGGCTTCCAGCCGGGATGAATGAAGCGCCCGCCCCGGGCACAAAGGGAAGAGGCTTGTGTTCGCAGGAAAATACTCCGTTGCCTAGCAACCAGTAATGACAGGAAAGGAGCTGCAGAAAAGGCTGACAGCAATTTCTGGGCCTGGTTCCTGGCCCGGGCGCCCGCTGACTCACCGTGCCCTTCAGCAGCGCCTAGACTATTCCTGTCCCCCCATATGCCACCGGCCCCCCCCTCCGGGCCCCGCCCCCGGGGTCAGCCGGGACATGGGGTCGCCCTCCTCCGCGCCCCCTCCCGGCCTCCCCATGGCACCGGGCACATGTGCCCCCGGAAAATGATTAACAGCATGGCCGGGAACAAGCAGAAACAAGTCCAGAAGGTTCTCCCGAGCGGCTCGGCTGCAGCCAAGGCCAACGCATCGCATCTGAAACTCAGGGCGTGATGAGTGTAACCCCGAAACGTGGGCTCCCGCCTTGCCTGCATCCTCTTCCCACAGGGGTCAGGCCCAGCCCGGCCTGGCTCCCCCCCACCTCAGCCCTGCTCAGGGTCTGGTCCCCAAAGGAGCCTGATTCGTTGGGATAACTCAGCCTGCTCCCCACAGCCCCCCTCTGAAGACTTAGAAAGCTCACATTAGGGGGTCCCAGAGCCTTGCATGGTCTTCCCCCTCTGCGGTGCTCCCATCCCCGGGGACTGCCAGGGTCCCCCACCCTCACCCCCAGATGTGGTGTCTCCTGAGGTGCAGGACCACTGCGAGGAGAGGTGTTGAGTGAACGGCCCTGGGGAGCAGACCAGAAGAGTACCATGGGGTCCCCCCACCCCTGCACTGATGGGCAGGCACCCCCAGAACACAGAACACTGTCACCCACAAGGGCAGAGGGGCCAGGACCTCAGTGTGTCACCTGCTATGGGGCCCGTGTCCGAGAGGGCCCATTTCTGCCACTTTCCTGCTGTCCCCAGGCAACCTTAGGGCTCCTCCACACCCCGACTTTCCTCAGTCCAGTTTTAACTTTCTTCTGCAGGCGGTGGGGGCGGGGGGAGGGCTCCGAGTTTCTGGGCAAGAAGTCGCTGTAGAATTCAAATTCCTTTTTCTTTGGGTAAGAACTAGGCTTGGGCGCCTGTTTCCTTTCAGGAGCCAAATGCGCTCTCGCTTGCTCGCTCTCTCCCTCTTTCTCTTTCTCCCTCTCGCTCTCCCTCTCTTTCTCTTTCTCCCTCTCCCTCTTTCTCCCTCTCCCTCTCTTTCTTGCTCTCTTCCTCTCTCTCTCTCCCTGTCCCTCCCTTTCTCTCTCCCTCTCTCTTGGTCTCTCTCCCCCTCGCAGCCTGAGCCCTGGGAATCAGCCCCCCAGAGGCTCAGGGAAGGACTCGGGGCCGGTCAGCGCCCTGGCATTCCTTCTGGTGTCCGCGGCCACACTGAAGGGGCTCGCTGCGTGCGGTGGTCTGCGCTCACGTGGGTGTGGGGGGAAGGGGATCACCAAACCCATGTCCCGGCCCCTCCTGTGTGCTCCCCGGCTCCCAGCCGCGGATCCCCGAAACACCCGCCAAGCGTGGCTTCCAGGAAGCAAGCGCCGGCGCCGAGCTGGGAGAGCGGGTGAGGGGGCGACAGAGCCCACGCAGGTGTTTGCGTCCATGCATGCACCACGCACACATGCGTGCACTCGTACCGCACATGGGCCGAACATCACGCCCAGGTATACATCACGCCCAGGCAAACAGCAATACACCTATGTGCCCCCTAGGTACATGCGCACACACAGACACGACTGCACCTGACCAATGCAGAAGCACCCCCGACAGGTGACAGCCCGTGCGGCCTGCTCCGCTCAGTGCCAGGGGAGCTGCTGACAGCAGAGGGACCAGCACAGCCCCCGGCAGTCTCCTCACCCCACCCCACCCCAGCCGGGCCTCAGTCCCGAGTGCTCCCATCAACCCCCAGCATGCCCTCTGCACCCCAACTCCTGGCGCTGCACTCCTCCCTCCTCTGTCCTCACCCCTTCCCTCCTCCGATTCTGCCAAGCCCCGAGGGGACCCCCTTTCTCCTTCCTGGTTGACCCCGCCTCCAGGAGGCCCCTCCCTGCCCCTGGTGTCAGGCCTGTGATGTGGGGAGGCCTCACAGAGAGCTGCCGGGCTTGAGGGCCCCCAAAGGGACACCCTGTGTGGACACGGGGCAGGGGAGGGGCATGCGGGTCGGGCGTTGGTGATGGATCGAGTCTCAGACCTGAGGGGCTCCCTGAGGGAACCCGCCAGGGGGCATGGAGCTGAGGTCCTGATGTGCACCCCACAGCTGGCCCCGCTGCACCCCGACACTGCCCGGGCATGGGCCATGGAGAGTGAAAGGCAGCATCAGGACACGCAGATGGCGGGACGGGGACTGACGGGGTGGACGTGGCATCAGGACCCGGGAGGGGACCTGGGAGCAGGTCACATGAGGGCAGCAGTGCATAGGAGTGGCCGGGTCAGCACTGACCTCGGGGAGGTTATTTCCAGGGGGCCAGGGATTGTCACAGACCCCCCCACCAGTGACCCAGTGTCCATCCCGTGCATCTGGGCCGCTCATTCCAGCGTTCAGAAGTATAGCAGGACCCGGGGCCGGGGGCTGAGGACCCCAGAGACCCCCAAAGGCGGCAGTAGCTTCCGTGAGACTCTGAGCACTGATGTGAGCTGACTGGGAGTACTCAGGGGACCCTCAGCTGGGCACTGGCAGGCACTAGACAGGGAGCAGCCCCGGGCCACTCTCTTTCAGGAACCCAGACGGGCCAGAGTGACAGCACAGCGGGGAGGGCACCTGCCTGCACAGAACTGACCTGGGTTTGATCTCCGACACCCCGTAGCCCCCCTGTCCCAAGCCTCCCAGGAGTGATCCCTGAGCACTGAGCTAGGAGTCATCCCTGAGCACTGTTGGGTGTGGCCCCCAAACAAACAAAAACCATTGCAGGCTGCCAGAAGTTCTGAGAGAAGAGGCAGATCTGCCTCAAACCCTAGGCTAGCCAAGCTGGTCCCCCAGTCTCAATGCGTACGTACGTGTATGTGTGTGTGTTGGGGGGGGTGTGTGTGTGTCAGGGCTCCGGTTCCATCCCCAGTACTGACTGCAAGGTCCCCAAGCACCGCGGGACAGCCCTGCAAGCACCGGAGGTCCACAGCAAGCTCCTCTGAAAAAATCTTGTGTATGGGCTGGAGCAATAGCACAGCGGGTAGGGCGTTTGCCTTGCACACGGCCAATTCGGGTTCGATTCCTCCGTCCCTCTTGGAGAGCCTGGCAAGCTCCCTGTGGCATATTCGATATGCCAAAAACAGTAACAAGTCTCACAATAGAGACGTTACTGGTGCCCGCTTGAGCAAATCGATGAGCAACGGGATGACATTGATACAGTAATGTGTATATGCGTGCGTGTGCGTTTGTGTGTTCGTGTGTGTGAGAGAGACACTGCTGCTTCAGTGGGCACTGGGCGGGGGGCGGGGGGTGCAGAAGGAAGAGGAGACAGTTTCCCAGCCCCCAGCCCACAGGGACCAAAATTTCTCAGTTGTGAGCCTGCTCCGGTGAGGCGGGGAAGAGAGGGAGCGCGTGTGTTCAGGGCCCTTGTTTACCCAAGCAACCAGCCGGGTAAACAATTGCTATCTGGAGGAGGGAGGAGGAGGAGGAGGAGGAGGAGGAGGAGGAGGAGGAGGAGGAGGAGGAGGAGGAGGAGGAGGAACAGAAAGAGAAGGGGAATGGAGAGCACGGTGGGGAGGCTGCGTGCCTTGCATGCAGCTGACCTAAGTTTGATCCCCGCCAACTCAGAGGGTCTCCCGTGCCCTGCCAGGCTTGATCCTTGAGCAGAGCTGGGAGTCAGCCCTGAGCACCGCCTGCCTGGGGTCCAAACACAGCAAAACAGAAAGAGCAGGAGAGGGGGAGGTGGGGAGAGCAGGAGTAGTGGGAGGTGGGGCGGGGGGAAGACAGGAGCAGAGGGAGGTGGGGGAGCAGGAGTAGGGGGAGGCGGGGTGGGGAAAGGACAGGAGCAGGGAGAGGTGGGGAGAGCAGGAGTGGGGGGAGGAGGGGGCATGACTCTATTTTGATCCAAACTGCGGGGGCCAGGCGGGGGTTGTCCATCCCAGTCTCGGAGAAGGGCCCCCCTTTCCTAAGTCAGCAATCCCACATGGGCAGCCTGTGCCCCTCCTTCAGCCAGGGGCACCAGAACACCAATGTCTTCATACCAACACCCAGGAAGTCCCAAGCCCCCCGCCCCACAACTGCCCTGGGTCCAGTGGCCAGCATCTTCCTGTGGGCAGCTTTTTCCTGGGCCAGTTGTTAGGGTTCACTCCTTTTGATTTGTTTTCGGTGGGGGTATTCGTTCGGGCCACACCTGCTTACTCCTGCTCCACCTCAGCGATCACTCTGGGTGGTTCTGGGCGGAGGCGGGAGTGGGGAAGACCCTATGGGGGGGTGCCAGGGATTGAACCCAGGTCAGCCAGGTGCAAGGCGAGCGCCCTGCCCCGCGGGTGCTCAGGCTTCCGTCCCTCACCCCTGCTTTGGAGGGGGAGGAGCTGCAGGGGGCGCTGAGGAGGGTCCGTCAGGTGCTGGCTTCAGGAA